>NC_091192.1:9583085-9883085 GCF_040958095.1 Procambarus clarkii
TGTGTGTGTGTGTGTGTGTGTGGTGTGTGTGTGGTGTGTGTGTGGTGTGTGTGTGTGTGTGTGTGTGTGTGTGTGGTGTGTGTGTGTGTGTGTGTGTGTGTGTGTGTGTGTGTGTGTGTGTGGTGTGTGTGTGGTGTGTGTGTGGTGTGTGTGGTGTGTGTGTGTGTGTGTGTGTGTGTGTGTGTGTGTGTGTGTGTGTGTGTGTGTGTGGTGTGTGTGTGTGTGTGGTGTGTGTGTGGTGTGTGTGTGTGTGTGGTGTGTGTGTGGTGTGTGTGTGGTGTGTGTGTGGTGTGTGTGTGTGTGTGTGTGGTGTTTGTGTGTGTGTGTGTGTGTGTGTGTGTGTGTGTGTGTGTGTGTGTGTGTGTGTGTGTGTGTGTGTGTGTGTGAAGTACATAAACTATTGGTAACCTGCAACATTTATTGGCGAGCTGAAAAAAAAAACACCATATATGAAATACAAAAAAAAACCTTGGTGAAAATTATGAACTAGAGCGAGGTCTTTTTGTAGTTTTTGATGGATAATAAATTTGTGTATTCATGTACAGTATATTAGTGTTGTGTCGTAGTTACTTACAGCGCGTAATGAGCAGCGTCCCAATGTTTGGTCCTGGGTGTAAAGTTTTTGTAAACGTGGTTAAGTTTCACCCGACTTAAAAAGTTAACAATTTTATTCATATTTTTTATTTGTGTAGTTTTAGAGTATGGAGTTGTGGGGGTGTAGGAAGGAGCAGGAGGAGGGAGGTCACACCGACACATTATGGGGTGAGGAAGTGTGGCCGTTGTCAGTGTACACGGGGGTGGTGCCTTGTGGTGACTCTTGGTGCCTCGGTACCTCTAGTGATGGCACGTCACATGAAGCATCACAACATTATAACAAGTGTTAATGTTGTAGTGGCCGGGGTAGTGGCGCCAGTACCTGAAGCTCCACCTGCACGACACACTGTACAGCCCGTCCTCCTGTTGTGGTAGTACTCTCAGTAACCATGACAACCATCCTACATATACCCACGCTCAACACAATTAGAAAGTAGATGTAGTACTATTGAATTTGGACAAACTAGGAAAGATAATATATTTATGGTGCAAAGACGTCTAACCTAACCTTCCTAGGCCTAATACTCACTGAGGCCTAAAATAGTACATATATGTGCTATACTAGGCCTTGGAATGTTTAAGTTACATTTTTAGCTTCATTGTTTTTACTATATGAAATAATTAGTACCAAATTCTACTATCTAATTGCTTAGTATGTCAATCTTTGCACTATGGTGCACATAATTACAAAAACTACTACAGTATCAAAGCAGGAGGATGGGTTGGATTCTAACACGTTTCCTATCACCTGATGGACCTTGATTGTTGCCGTCGGAGGCGGCTAGTTTATTGTGCACCCCATACCCATCCTGTGAGCGGTAGCGCAAAAAGCATTACAGAGGGCACAAAAGGTCTTTATCAGACCTCATCTTAGATTATTACATAAACAATTTCTTCAATCCTTCACACCTTATAGTTACATGTCAGCTAGTTACAGAGAAAGTGCTATTACAAGAGCTACATATTTACAGTAAGTCATCGTACATTAATGGTAGGTCTTATCGCTAATACATAATAGTTTGACCAATGGGGATATTACAGAGTCATAGGGGAGCTGCTGATTATTATTAGTCCTCACAATACACTACTTGTTTCTTAATCTCATATGTCGTTTATCTACTGGAAGCGAAATATGGATACAGTGCAAGGATTTCAGGTAATTTATCCATGGTAATAAGATAGGTTGCCATATCATACAGAATGAGCTTAGATTGATCTCTAAATGGCTCAACTTTACTACAATCCAAGATATAGTGTTCGAGTGTGTGTCCCTGTCTTTGTCCACACACTTTACACTTTACTTCATCTAGATCCCTATACAAGCCGAACTGCCAGAGATACTTGTAGCCAAGTCTTATACGAGCTGTGACAACATCTGTTAGTCTACTGACTTTGTTACTTGCCCCATACACATGTTTTACTTCACACATTTCATTGTGATGAACAATGGACCTGCTAGTTCCAGTTGGCACTGCTCTACTTTCTTCAAATCCATCCAGGAGTTCTCGTCTAATGACACTTTTAAGGGACCTATTTGATAACTCAAGATTCCGTTCAATACTGTATTTATTTACTGCAGCCTTAGCAAGGGCGTCAACTTTGTCATGTTCCTGCATGCTTGTTCACTTAATTCCCTCCACTCCCGGATATATATTTACTATCAGGAGGAAGCGCCAAACCATTACGACTATATAGCCCTTGGAAGGGGTCAGGATAAGGAATTAGGATTGGACGGGGGGAAGGAATGGTGTCCAACCACTTGGACGGTCGGGAATTGAACGCGGACCTGCATGATAGCCGGGAGTTAAACAACTATTATGGGTTGTATCCTGGAGAGGGTCGGTAGTTTGTGGGAGATCTCGTTAAGCCTAACAGGCCTCCTGTTCCCGACAGTAGAAAGCCAAATATGTTAAATCTTACTTCACTGTTTGTGTTCACTGTTTAAATGTGGGTTTAAAACGCTGCTTTATCATAATTTAATATGAAGATTACAAGAGTACCTATTTGGCCAATTAAAGTACAAAGTGATTGTTCTGGTGTGTGTGTACTCACCTAGTTGTACTCACCTAGTTGTGCTTGCGGGGGTTGAGCTCTGGCTCTTTGGTCCCGCCTCTCAACTGTCAATCAACAGGTGTACAGGTTCCTGAGCCTATTGGGCTCTATCATATATACACTTGAAACTGTGTATGGAGTCAGCCTCCACCACATCACTTCCTAATGCATTCCATTTGTCAACCACTCTGACACTAAAAAAGTTCTTTCTAATATCTCTGTGGCTCATTTGGGCACTTAGTTTCCACCTGTGTCCCCTAGTGCGTGTGCCCCTTGTGTTAAACAGCCTGTCTTTATCAACCCTGTCAATTCCCTTGAGGATCTTGAATGCGGTGATCATGTCCCCCCTAACTCTTCTGTCTTCCAACGAAGTGAGGTTTAATTCCCGTAGTCTCTCCTCGTAGCTCATACCTCTCAGCTCGGGTACTAGTCTGGTGGAAAACCTTTGAACCTTTTCCATTTTAGTCTTATGCTTGACTAGATATGGACTCCATGCTGGTGCCGCATACTCCAGGATTGGTCTGACATATGTGGTATATAATGTTCTGAAAGATTCCTTACACAAGTTTCTAAAGGCCGTTCTTATGTTAGCCAACCTGGCATATGCTGCTGCTGTTATCCTCTTGATGTGAGCATCAGGGGACAGGTTTGGCGTGATATCAACCCCCAGGTCTTTCTCTCTCTCTCTCTCGGACTCTTGAAGTATTTCATCTCCCAAGTGATACCTTGTATCTGGTCTCCTGCTTCCTACCCCTATCTTCATTACATTACATTTGCTTTAATTAAACTCTAACAGCCATTTGTTCGACCATTCCTGCAGCTTGTCCAGGTCTTCTTGAAGCCTCAAGCTGTCCTCATCTGTCTTAATCCTTCTCATAATTTTGGCGTCGTCAGCAAACATTGAGAGGAATGAGTCTATACCCTCTGGGAGATCATTTACGTATATCAGAAACAGGATAGGTCCAAGTACAGAGCCCTGTGGGACTCCACTGGTGACTTCACGCCAGTCTGAGGTCTCACCCCCTCACTGTAACTCTCTGCTTCCTATTGTTTAGGTACTCCCTTATCCACTGGAGCGCCCTACCAGTTACTCCTGCCTGTTTCTCTAGCTTATGCATCAACCTTTTATGGGGTACTGTGTCAAAGGCTTTCCGACAGTCCAAAAAAATGCAGTCCGCCCATCCTTCTCTTTCTTGCTTAATCTTTGTCACCTGATCATAGAATTCTATCAAGCCTGTAAGGCAAGATTTACCCTCCCTGAACCCATGTTGATGGGTTGTCACGAAGTCTCTTCTCTCCAGATGTGTTACTAGGTTTTTTCTCACAATCTTCTCCATCACCTTGCATGGTATACAAGTTAAGGACACTGGCCTGTAGTTCAGTGCCTCTTGTCTGTCACCCTTTTTGTATATTGGTACTACATTAGCAGTCTTCCATATTTCTGGTAGGTCTCCCGTTTCCAGTGACCTACTATACACTATGGAGAGTGGTAGGCAAAGTGCTCCTGCACACTCTTTCAATACCCATGGCGAGATTCCATCCGGCCCAACAGCTTTTCTCACATCCAGCTCCAATAGGTGCTTCTTGACCTCATCTCTTGTAATTTCGAACCTATTCAAGGTCACCTGGTTTGCTGCCACCTCTTCTAGCGCCGCGACATCTCCCTGTTCTATTGTAAAGACCTCCTGGAACCTTTTGTTGAGTTCTTCACACACCTCTTTGTCATTCTCTGTGTACCTGTCCTCGCCCACCCTAAGTTTCATCACCTGTTCCTTCACTGTTGTCTTCCTCCTTATGTGACTGTGTAGTAGCTTTGGTTCGGTCTTGGCTTTATTAGCTATATCATTTTCATACCTTTTCTCAGCTGCTCTTCTCACACTAACATACTCGTTCCTGGTTCTCTGGTATCTCTCTCTACTTTCTGGTGTTCTGTTATTACGGAAGTTCCTCCATGCCCTTTTGTTTTGCTCCTTTGCTTTCATACATTCCTTATTAAACCACGGATTCTTCCTTTGCTTCTCTGTTTTTTCCTATCGGGCTGGGACAAACCTGCTTACAGCCTCCTGACATTTTTGGGTGACATAGTCCATCATGTCTTGTACGGACTTGGTTCCGAGTTCTGTGTCCCAATGTATATCCCATAGGAATTTATTCATTTCCTCATAGTTTCCCTTTCGGTACGCCAGCCCTTTGGTTCCCAGTTCTTTTTTGGGGGTGATAATTCCTAGCTCAACCAGGTACTCAAAGCTCAATACACTGTGATCACTCATTCCCAAGGGGGCTTCCAACTTAACTTCCCTTATATCCAACTCATTTAGGGTAAATATCAGATCAAGCAAGGCTGGTTCATCCCCTCCTCTCATTCTTGTCGGTCCCTTGTGTGTGTGTGTGTGTGTGTGTGTGTGTGTGTGTGTGTGTGTGTGTGTGTGTGTGTGTGTACACACATGAGTGCTGGTGGCCGCCTTGCCAGGATTAGTAACGCGCCCAGTGTTAGTCGAACAGTTGTGAGACATGAAAATGTGTCTAGATAGGGGTAATTCCCGCTTTATTAATGACTTTCTTAAGTTGTGCGGTGGTTCATAAGTATTGTTATAGTTATGAACTATAACAAAACAATCACAGCAATATTGAAACACAAGTATTTAACCCAGTTGAAAAAGGTCGGGCAGCTGGTGTATCTTATTGTACTGTACTTGTTATACCTGAAGAGTAGACTGAAGGCCTCAAGCCCTATGTCTCCTCAACACTTGTTACATAATAATAATAATAATAATAATAATAATAATGTTTATTCAGGTAAAAGTACTTACAAAATTAGTTACAAAGAGAATGTTTGATTTCTAAATAGCGCTGGTGTATATACTATGCTTAAAGCCACTAATACGCACAACGTTGCGGGCAAAACAATTAATAAAGATTAACAAAAATAATGAGCAAAGTTAACAAGGACTGTAGATCATGGAGGAGCTCATCCTCCTGGGTATGTTGTTGAGTACATTCACTAATTAGTAGAAAAGTACAATATTTAGTAGCCGTACAAGTATTCACCTAGTTGTGCTTGCGGGGGTTGGGTCGGCCCGCCTCAACACAATCAATCAATCAACTGATACTAGGAGTACTAACTACTACTACTACTCTTTCACCCCCCCTTCCTCCTCCCGGAAGCAGCCCGTAACAGCTGTCTAACTCCCAGGTACCTATTTACTGCTAGGAAACAGGAGCATGAGGGTGAAAGAAACTCTGCCCACTTTGTTTCTGCCTCCACCATAGACCGAACCCGGATCGTAGGATTACGAGTCGAGAGCGCTGTCCACCGAGCTATGAGGTGCCGTAATTAATATAATTATTACCGTGTTGGTGGCCCTCATGGCGTGGGGAGAGGCAACAGTCAGGACAAAAACTGAGTAACAGTAAAAGGGGGATCGAGGTACAGAGTTTAATACATTCAATATATCAGCCGCTGTCATTCTCAGGGTCTCCTGCCACTTAAACATTTCTTCTCCATACTATTATTTATTAGCATATATTCTCGGAGTACAGGAGTGGTAGCGGGCACACTGGTACACACACTGGTGCACGATAACGTCCTCACATCCCAATGTTACCTTTTACCATTAGTTTTTCACAGTATAGGAAGTGTGTGGTAATTGATGATGCCATTCTCACGGTATCACCAGCATCAAATATGAAGTGGGTTTTGTCTGACCAGAAGCATCCACACCTAGGAAAACTTCCTAACCTGTGGCACCGATGCTCGTTAGTCTAAGGATCCTCATTTCGCAGGTATTTAATTTCACTTCAGCACAGTAGTGATGACGCTTGATGGTATCAACACTGGTAGAGTAAATGTGAGGAGGGTGTGATAAGGGCCACTAGTAGCCGGCCACCTGAAGTACCCGGTCACTTGACCTCCAGCTGGGTGCTGCCTCTCCACCACGCCCTCTCCACCACCACCACCACGCCCTCTCCACCACCACCACCACGCCCTCTCCACCACCACCACCACGCCCTCTCCACCACCACCACGCCCTCTCCACCACCACCACGCCCTCTCCACCACCACCACGCCCTCTCCACCACCACCACGCCCTCTCCACCACCACCACCACCACGCCCTCTCCACCACCACCACCACCACGCCCTCTCCACCACCACCACCACCACGCCCTCTCCACCACCACCACCACCACCACAAATGAATTTTACACGCACCCACCTTACACCATATACCTTCTTCTCTTACCCACTCCTTACCTCCGTCTTGCCTTATTTATTGCCCGTTCCACCTCTTGGGTGTTCTTGTCATCCAATGATACAAGACAATCTAACCCAGCCTAGAGTACATAAAAATCACCAAAGCACACTCACACCTCAACAAAGCCTGTTTACACCAGAGAGTAGCTGAAGGTTCGCCCTCTGCAATATGGTATCATCAGACCACCAAGTTAAACAGGTTAAATATCCCTAAAGGAATCCACAGGGAAATAGCAGTTAGTTTATATAGACTGCGTCTAGGTTACAGATGTAACTGGGAGAGTTGTGAACCCCGACAGAGGGACTGCATCTTCTGCCAAACTGTCACAGAAAAGCCACTACTTCACTATCTCCTGGAATGTGAAGCAACCAGTGACCTTAGAAGAGCTTTAAGAGTCCCTGAATCTTGCAGTAACCACCCTGAAGCCATCAACATTGCCACTCTTCTGGTCAAAAAGGTGTCCAGCAGCTGGACACTGGCCTCTTGCTGTCTTCTCTCATGAATACTGTTAAGCAGTATCCCCACCCCCTCTCCCCAAAATAATAGCCTGATGATTTAAATGCCACCTCAGCACACTGTATACATTTACTAAAAAGTAAAAAAATCTACCACTTATGGGCTATTCATGCCCGTGCCATCTCCTGGTAGGCTAAATCATCACTCTTGGCTGTCTTAATCATCATCAATTATCAGTGTCTTCCCCCATTATGGACTCACCATAGCCTGTGCTACTTGGGAATTTTAGTTCCGAGTCGTTAAATCTAAAATAACCAAACAACTCTTGCCCCCATGCCCGTGGCACCTCTTGGGTGGCTTAATCATCAGTGAGTGAGTGAGTGAGTCTCTCTCCATCACAGTCGACGTGATAATGGTCCACGACGGACGTAAAGTCTTTGTGTCACCTTGTAGTGTGTAGTGTGCTCATCATACCTTCATCCACCTTATTGCCAGTCATCCACTCCTCATGCTGCCAATGTATATTATTAATTTTATATTATCATTGTTATATAGTAGTGACTTAATTTCATGTGCACTCCTGTACCTACAAATATGTTCTTTGCGTGCATAATATTTATCTGAAATTGATCAGAGCCCCACGCTCACTGGTGGTCTCCACGAGGGCAGGAAGCTGCCGGCTTGTCATTTTTTTATCATCACTTTCAGGAACATTTGCATTTGTGCAGCTACCCTAGACTGTATGAAAGGGAGTACAGAGTATGTCAAAAAACTAGCTACGTGATGCTTAAAATGCCCATCACACTGGCTGCTTAGTCATAGAGACATGTGATCAGTAGTCTGGACTGGCAAACTCTGGGTGCATTATGAGGATATCCTCAAGAACACGAGAGTGAATAGGATAGCAGTGATACTAAAAGTCCCCATCTCGCAGGATATAGGTGGAAGCTGATGACACAAATGAGTCTACGGAATTCGATCCTGTACGAGTGATAACCAAGTGGAATGTACTGAAGGAAGAAGTCGTGGAAAGCCACCTCCATTTACAGATAGAACAAAACTAGTAAGTGTGGCATTAAGAACTAGAGCTGGCAAAGTTGGAATTACTATTAAGCGCTGTTAAGTAAGCACCACTTGCCACCATCGTCACTATTAACACAATCACCACCACCATCACGGAGCTTGAACCGCCTCGTCAATTAAGATGGAGCGTGTAGGCTGCTCTTCCCTAACAACGCACGTATCTCCCCTTGGTGCTGCCTCTTTTGAAATGCATCTTTTTAAATCGTCGAATGGAGGAGATGAAAGAAGAGAAGTAAGGAAAAGCAAGGATGCGAGAAGAGAAGGAAAAGGGAGGAAGATGGTGGAGAAAGAGGGGAAACGGGAATAAGATCCTGATGTTGCAACTGGTGTGTTGTGGTCACTCTACATCTTTTACATTGCTATATTTATAATTACTTTCTTATACTGTGATAGACTGTGGTATGTAAATGTCTACATTTCTAATCTTAGTTGCAAGTTTTGCAGCTTCGTCTGCAATATCATTTCCTATTAACAAGTCCACAAGGGCCGTGATGAGGGGTGGAAACTACGTCCGAGAGGATCCCAGACGCGCCTTAATCAACTGTGCCACGACATGGTTTAACCATGATGGGGTTAAAATCCCCATCACACAAGATGGTTAGTCATACAGAGGCATGTGATCAGAGGTGGAACAGCTTGTTGACAAAGCCCGGGTGCATAGAGGAATTGTATAAAACCCTGATTTGTGTCTCGGAGAGACTGCAAGATCTGTGTGAGGGCAGTTGCACTCCCCGTTGCAATTCTTTAAACCATGTCGTGGCCCAGTCGATTAAGGCACGTCTGGGATCCTCTCGGACGTAGGTTCGAACCCTCGTCACGGCCCTTGTAGATTTGTTCATTTGATGCATCACACTATTGTGATTTGTGTCATTTCCTATTATTCCCATATGACTTGGCACTCAGTTGATTAGTACTGGAAGGTCTTGACGTTTGAGTGTTTGCATTAATGATATGACATTTGTGACCAGATGGATGTTGTCACGTATGTGTTCTTGTTGCAAAGTTTCAGTGGCGGTTCTCGAATCTGTATGTATGATAACATGTTGTTGGTGTTCAGCAAAAGCATGTTCCAAAGCTTTTTGAATGGCTAGCATCTCTGTAGGTTTGAACACCCATTTGAGTGTCTCCAACTATTTACAGAGTTTCCTGCCTTAACTGTAGGAATTTCTTTTCCTGTTGGTTTCTTCTCCCTGGTGGTCTACTGATCCATCTATTATGTGAAGGTGGCAGATGCCAAGTTTGCTTCTATATGCATCTGTGCAATATTACGTATAGCAGATGAAGATTAATCTGGTTCTTTTTCCTTCAAGAGCCATAATCTTAGTCGTCTGGCAGCGATTCCCAAGGGGCTTACATAACAAAGTCTGCATGTATTTCGTCAACACCCTCCTCAGTCACTGTTTGTATTGGCTAATGAAATGTAAATATTCAAGAAAGATTTAAGGCCTTGTCAAAGGTCCTCCCATTCGTCCTGATTTTAATATTCATGAGTATGTTATGAATGGTGTTGTTGTTGTTGTAGATAGTAAAGAAACTGGTCAATGAACTACCTTCCACAGACGAAGGAAAAGTTCCCGCAACATAGAGGGACTTCTGTGCATTTCCTATCTGCATCAAAAGCCGAAAATGTAAAGCATGAAACTACAGACCAGTCTGCCTAAGAGGGTTGGGATGGGGGAGTGGGTGGGGAGAAAAGGGGGGTAGGGAAGATGGGGTATGTGGGGGGAGAGACTCCCGGGCAGCGCCGGGTACCCTTTCTAATATAATGAATGTGATGGCCTTGGTGAAGGGAGGTAGTGCCTTGTAAATTATCATGAAGTGTAGTGTTGTTCATAAGACAGATAAGTTGAGTAGTGAACTAGTTCAGGTGTTCCCTTCCTGGTTCCCGACCTTTATTGGGGGTGTTTGTGGAGCACGAGGCAAGGTGAAGGTGGGCCAGAGGTAAACAGCAAGTGGCCCTCGTGTACCTCCCACCCACCAGCAAGTGGCCCTCGTGTACCTCCCACCCACCAGCAAGTGGCCCTCGTGTACCTCCCACCCACCAGCAAGTGGCCCTCGTGTACCTCCCACCCACCAGCAAGTGGCCCTCGTGTACCTCCCACCCACCAGCAAGTGGCCCTCGTGTACCTCCCACCCACCAGCAAGTGGCCCTCGTGTACCTCCCACCCACCAGCAAGTGGCCCTCGTGTACCTCCCACCCACCAGCAAGTGGCCCTCGTGTACCTCCCACCCACCAGCAAGTGGCCCTCGTGTACCTCCCACCCACCAGCAAGTGGCCCTCGTGTACCTCCCACCCACCAGCAAGTGGCCCTCGTGTACCTCCCACCCACCAGCAAGTGGCCCTCGTGTACCTCCCACCCACCAGCAAGTGGCCCTCGTGTACCTCCCACCCACCAGCAAGTGGCCCTCGTGTACCTCCCACCCACCAGCAAGTGGCCCTCGTGTACCTCCCACCCACCAGCAAGTGGCCCTCGTGTACCTCCCACCCACCAGCAAGTGGCCCTCGTGTACCTCCCACCCACCAGCAAGTGGCCCTCGTGTACCTCCCACCCACCAGCAAGTGGCCCTCGTGTACCTCCCACCCACCAGCAAGTGGCCCTCGTGTACCTCCCACCCACCAGCAAGTGGCCCTCGTGTACCTCCCACCCACCAGCAAGTGGCCCTCGTGTACCTCCCACCCACCAGCAAGTGGCCCTCGTGTACCTCCCACCCACCAGCAAGTGGCCCTCGTGTACCTCCCACCCACCAGCAAGTGGCCCTCGTGTACCTCCCACCCACCAGCAAGTGGCCCTCGTGTACCTCCCACCCACCAGCAAGTGGCCCTCGTGTACCTCCCACCCACCAGCAAGTGGCCCTCGTGTACCTCCCACCCACCAGCAAGTGGCCCTCGTGTACCTCCCACCCACCAGCAAGTGGCCCTCGTGTACCTCCCACCCACCAGCAAGTGGCCCTCGTGTACCTCCCACCCACCAGCAAGTGGCCCTCGTGTACCTCCCACCCACCAGCAAGTGGCCCTCGTGTACCTCCCACCCACCAGCAAGTGGCCCTCGTGTACCTCCCACCCACCAGCAAGTGGCCCTCGTGTACCTCCCACCCACCAGCAAGTGGCCCTCGTGTACCTCCCACCCACCAGCAAGTGGCCCTCGTGTACCTCCCACCCACCAGCAAGTGGCCCTCGTGTACCTCCCACCCACCAGCAAGTGGCCCTCGTGTACCTCCCACCCACCAGCAAGTGGCCCTCGTGTACCTCCCACCCACCAGCAAGTGGCCCTCGTGTACCTCCCACCCACCAGCAAGTGGCCCTCGTGTACCTCCCACCCACCAGCAAGTGGTCCTCGTGTACCTCCCACCCACCAGCAAGTGGCCCTCGTGTACCTCCCACCCACCAGCAAGGTCGGTCTACCTCCATATTATAATTATTATTCTGGCTGTATTGAGCAGTCTCCATTGTCTGCCTGGCCCGCGCCTCCTTCCCTCCTGTCTGTGAGTGTAATACACTCAAGGTGGACGAGCTCTGGCACGCCGCTCCTCTGTGCTCACCTTCAATAAATACTCTGTTTCTCTATTCGAGTTCTGCGCTGACGGTTACTTCTGTTTCTTATTTCTATTCCACTTCTTCGTTGTCTTTTTCACATACTAAGGTTTGTGTGTTTCTATCATGGTGTATGAGCACATTTTTGCGTTTGCACAGATTCGTGTATATACATGGTTCAGTATATTTAATTTGAGAATGTGAGACATGCGCCAGTGTTTAACTGAACATTTTGAAGTCCAGTTTTTGTCGTATAGAGTATTTGGTGCCGTGTGCTGCTGCATGTGGACGGGTGTTGACCCGAACATTAAGCCGGACGCAAAGGTGCTCTCAATCCTGCCGGCTGCTGCTGCCTCTCAAGACCCGACCATGGCGGCGGCTGCTGCCTCTCAAGACCCGACCATGGCGGCGGCTGCTGCCTCTCAAGACCCGACCATGGCGGCGGCTGCTGCCTCTCAAGACCCGACCATGGCGGCGGCGGCTGCTGCCTCTCAAGACCCGACCATGGCGGCGGATGCTGCCTCTCAAGACCCGACCATGGCGGCGGCTGCCTCTCAAGACCCGACCTTGGCGGCGGCTGCCTCTCAAGACCCGACCATGGCGGCGGCTGCCTCTCAAGACCCGACCATGGCGGCGGCTGCCTCTCAAGACCCGACCATGGCGGCGGCTGCCTCTCAAGACCCGACCATGGCGGCGGCTGCCTCTCAAGACCCGACCATGGCGGCGGCTGCCTCTCAAGACCCGACCATGGCGGCGGCTGCCTCTCAAGACCCGACCATGGCGGCGGCTGCCTCTCAAGACCCGACCATGGCGGCGGCTGCCTCTCAAGACCCGACCATGGCGGCGGCTGCCTCTCAAGACCCGACCATGGCGGCGGCTGCCTCTCAAGACCCGACCATGGCGGCGGCTGCCTCTCAAGACCCGACCATGGCGGCGGCTGCCTCTCAAGACCCGACCATGGCGGCGGCTGCTGCTGCCTCTGAGGACCCGACCATGGCGGCTGCTGCCTCTCAAGACCCGACCATGGCGGCGGCTGCTGGACCATCTGGAGGGTTGCTGCTGGACCATCTGGAGGGTTGCTGCTGGACCATCTGGAGGGTTGCTGCTGGACCATCTGGAGGGTTGCTGCTGGACCATCTGGAGGGTTGCTGCTAGACCATCTGGAGGGTTGCTGCTAGACCATCTGGAGGGTTGCTGCTAGACCATCTGGAGGGTTGCTGCTAGACCATCTGGAGGGTTGCTGCTAGACCATCTGGAGCGTTGCTCCTGGACCATCTGGAGGGTTGCTGCTGGACCATCTGGAGGGTTGCTGCTGGACCATCTGGAGTGTTGCTCCTGGACCATCTGGAGGGTTGCTCCTGGACCATCTGGAGTGTTGCTGCTGGACCATCTGGAGGGTTGCTGCTGGACCATCTGGAGGGTTGCTGCTGGACCATCTGGAGTGTTGCTGCTGGACCATCTGGAGTGTTGCTGCTGGACCATCTGGAGTGTTGCTGCTGGACCATCTGGAGTGTTGCTGCTGGACCATCTGGAGTGTTGCTGCTGGACCATCTGGAGTGTTGCTGCTGGACCATCTGGAGTGTTGCTGCTGGACCATCTGGAGTGTTGCTGCTGGACCATCTGGAGCGTTGCTGCTGGACCATCTGGAGCGTTGCTGCTGGACCATCTGGAGCGTTGCTGCTGGACCATCTGGAGTGTTGCTGCTGGACCATCTGGAGTGTTGCTCCTGGACCATCTGGAGTGTTGCTGCTGGACCATCTGGAGTGTTGTTCCTGGACCATCTGGAGGGTTGCTCCTGGACCATCTGGAGTGTTGCTGCTGGACCATCTGGAGTGTTGCTGCTGGACCATCTGGAGTGTTGCTGCTGGACCATCTGGAGTGTTGCTCCTGGACCATCTGGAGGGTTGCTGCTGGACCATCTGGAGGGTTGCTGCTGGACCATCTGGAGGGTTGCTGCTGGACCATCTGGAGGGTTGCTGCTGGACCATCTGGAGGGTTGCTGCTGGACCATCTGGAGGGTTGCTGCTGGACCATCTGGAGGGTTGCTGCTGGACCATCTGGAGGGTTGCTGCTGGACCATCTGGAGGGTTGCTGCTGGACCATCTGGAGGGTTGCTGCTGGACCATCTGGAGGGTTGCTGCTGGACCATCTGGAGGGTTGCTGCTGGACCATCTGGAGGGTTGCTGCTGGACCATCTGGAGGGTTGCTGCTGGACCATCTGGAGGGTTGCTGCTGGACCATCTGGAGGGTTGCTGCTGGACCATCTGGAGGGTTGCTGCTGGACCATCTGGAGGGTTGCTGCTGGACCATCTGGAGGGTTGCTGCTGGACCATCTGGAGGGTTGCTGCTGGACCATCTGGAGGGTTGCTGCTGGACCATCTGGAGGGTTGCTGCTGGACCATCTGGAGCGTTGCTGCTGGACCATCTGGAGCGTTGCTGCTGGACCATCTGGAGGGTTGCTGCTGGACCATCTGGAGGGTTGCTCCTGGACCATCTGGAGGGTTGCTGCTGGACCATCTGGAGGGTTGCTCCTGGACCATCTGGAGCGTTGCTGCTGGACCATCTGGGGGGTTGCTCCTGGACCATCTGGAGCGTTGCTCCTGGACCATCTGGAGGGTTGCTGCTGGACCATCTGGAGGGTTGCTGCTGGACCATCTGGAGGGTTGCTCCTGGACCATCTGGAGGGTTGCTGCTGGACCATCTGGAGGGTTGCTCCTGGACCATCTGGAGGGTTGCTCCTGGACCATCTGGGGGGTTGCTCCTGGACCATCTGGAGCGTTGCTCCTGGACCATCTGGAGGGTTGCTGCTGGACCATCTGGAGGGTTGCTGCTGGACCATCTGGAGGGTTGCTGCTGGACCATCTGGAGGGTTGCTGCTGGACCATCTGGAGGGTTGCTGCTGGACCATCTGGAGGGTTGCTGCTGGACCATCTGGAGGGTTGCTGCTGGACCATCTGGAGGGTTGCTGCTGGACCATCTGGAGGGTTGCTGCTGGACCATCTGGAGGGTTGCTGCTGGACCATCTGGAGGGTTGCTGCTGGACCATCTGGAGGGTTGCTGCTGGACCATCTGGAGGGTTGCTGCTGGACCATCTGGAGGGTTGCTGCTGGACCATCTGGGGGGTTGCTCCTGGACCATCTGGAGCGTTGCTCCTGGACCATCTGGAGGGTTGCTGCTGGACCATCTGGAGCGTTGCTCCTGGACCATCTGGAGCGTTGCTCGTGGATAGTTATACACAGGCACAGTCTCTCAATCACTCACTTGAAGACTTAATATTTGTAATTGTTGACTTAGGACTTGCGGGAGGTTTACAACTCTTCAAAACTCGAACACAGGAATTTTTGTTTTTCTGGCGTCTCACAAGGTGTCTTAAACTTGTGTTAAAGGCAACTGGCCATTTGGAAGGTAGAAATGTTTGATGTATATGTTTATACGACGACCTTAGAGCTTACGTATAATCTGACGGGATGAAGCATAGCAATTGTTCATAAATGTTATGTGAGCGAGTCTCTTGAAGGTGACTATAACATACGGGACTTTCTTGTGGAGGGAAGAACACGCATCACGCAACACTAAACCTTTGGTGGACATGTGGCAAAAAAAAAAAAGTTAACAATTGTGCGACATTTTCGTAGCCATTTATAGTGCGAACGAAATGTCAAAATACTTCTTCTTTTGTTGCTATAGTAAAGTATACGGATGTGGCCGTAGTGGTGATGTGGTGTGTCCCGGGCTGTGTTCCCTGTCTTCTGGGGCTCTCCTGGTAGGTCTGTGGCAGTCTACACAATAGGTGAAGGTAGGTCGGTGAAAATCTCCAAAATTTAGACATTTCCTAGCCGTGCCTGCTACTACGGCTGACATAATTTCCTTCCTAGCAGATCATCTGATTACAAAATACTCATTAAAACAAATTATCAATAGTTGCTATTCGATTAAGCAAGGGGGGCCTCGTAGCCTGGTGGATAGCGCGCAGGACTCGTAATTCTGTGGCGCGGGTTCGATTCCCGCACGAGGCAGAAACAAATGGGCAAAGTTTCTTTCACCCGGAATGCCCCTGTTACCTAGCAGTAAATAGGTACCTGGGAGTTAGTCAGCTGTCACGGGCTGCTTCCTGGGGGTGGAGGCCTGGTCGAGGACCGGGCCACGGGGACACTAAAGCCCCGAAATCATCTCAAGATAACCTCAAGATTGCAGCTAAGTGAAGTGCAGAAGCCCAGCCCATCTGTGAACTATGCCGGACACGCTTGGTGTAGTAGTCGCTTCATTACTGTGTAACTCCTCTCCCTATACACTTGTACATTACTCGTCTCTGTACACGCTTTATTTTGATTAAACATGGAATTGAATATATGATTATGTAAACACTGACAATGCTGGACATGGCGAAGAGTACTGTATTGGGAAATGTTTAAAATGTTTATTATTATGAGTGGTGGGAGACAGATGTGAGTGGTAGGAGGCAGATGTGGGCAGCTAGGATGTAGAGGGGGTGGTGTGAGGCAGGTGTGAGGCGAGAGAAGGGTGAACTAGTGGGAGAAACAATTATCCCTGGGGCCACTGTGGTCATAATAGCAGAGCACAACACAAGGTTATGACACACTGTGTGTGTGTGTGTGTCATAGCCTTGACACAGTGTGCTTCCTTCTCTTGCTTCATTACCACCCCCACCCCCCACCCCCCCCCCTCCCCCCACTCTCTCACTCACTTCTTGCCTGGTTTCGAGGCTTAGCGTCCCCGCGGCCCGGTCCTCGACCAGGCCTCCTCGTTGCTGTACGGGAGGGAGGGAGGGACGGGGGGGGTAGAGGGGAGGGAGGGACGGGAGGGTAGAGGGGAGGGAGGGACGGGAGGGGGGTAGAGGGGAGGGACGGACGGGAGGGGGGTAGAGGGGCGGGAGGGATGGGGGGTAAAGGAAGGGGGGATGGGGGAAGAGACAGACCAGGGCACCGCCAGACTCTTATTAATAAGTAAAAATGTAAATGTGTGTCAGGTGTGTGAGGGCAGGTGGTGAAGGGAGGACAAGAGGGGAAGGAGGGGGATGGGGAAGGGGAGGGGCAGGAAAAAGGGGAAAATGAGTAAAGTGTGGAGGGAAAATGTGGGAAAAAGGGAGGGGGGGGGGGAGAGTATCCGAGTACTTATGGGTACCCTTCGTGTGTGTGTGTGTCTGTACTCAACTAGTTGTGTTTGCGGGGGTTGAGCTCTGGCTCTTTGGTCCCGCCTCTCAACTGTCAATCAACAGGTGTTCAGGTTCCTGAGCCTATTGGGCTCTATCATATCTACACTTAAAACTGTGTATGGAGTCAGCCTCCACCACATCACTTCCTAATGCATTCCATTTGTCAACCACTCTGACACTAAAAAAGTTCTTTCTAATATCCCTGTGGCTCATTTGGGCACTCAGTTTCCACCTGTGTCCCTTTGTGCGTGTTCCCCTTGTGTTAAATAGCCTGTCTTTATCTACCCTATCAATTCCCTTGAGAATCTTGTATGTGGTGATCATGTCCCCCCTAACTCTTCTGTCTTCCAGCGAAGTGAGGTTCAATTCCCGCAGTCTCTCCTCGTAGCTCATACCTCTCAGCTCGGGTGGCATACCTCTCAGCTCGGGTGGTCTGGTGGCAAATCTTTAAACCTTTTCCAGTTTAGTCTTATCCTTGACTAGATATGGACTCCATGCTGGGGCTGCATACTCCAGAATTGGCCTGACATATGTGGTATACAAAGTTCTGAATGATTCTTTACACAAATTTCTGAATGCCGTTCGTATGTTGGCCAGCCTGGCATATGCCGCTGATGTTATCCGCTTGATATGTGCTGCAGGAGACAGGTCTGGCGTGATATCAACTCCCAAGTCTTTTTCCTTCTCTGACTCCTGAAGAATTTCCTCTCCCAGATGATACCTTGTATCTGGCCTCCTGCTCCCTACACCTATCTTCATTATCTTACATTTGGTTGGGTTGAACTCTAACAACCATTTGTTCGACCATTCCTGCAGTTTGTCTAGGTCTTCTTGAAGCCTCAAACAGTCCTCTTCTGTTTTAATCCTTCTCATAATTTTAGCATCGTCCGCAAACATTGAGAGATGAATCGATACCCTCCGGGAGATCATTTACATATATCAGAAACAAGATAGGACCGAGTACAGAGCCCTGTGGGACTTCACTGGTGACTTCACGCCAATCAGAGGTCTCACCCCTCACCGTAACTCTCTGCTTCCTATTGCTTAGGTACTCCCTTATCCACTGGAGCACCTTACCAGCTACACCTGCCTGTCTCTCCAGCTTATGTACCAGCCTCTTATGCGGTACTGTGTCAAAGGCTACTGTGTGTGTGTGTGTATGTGTGTGTGTATGTGTATGTGTATGTGTGTGTGTGTGTGTGTGTGTGTGTGTGTGTGTGTGTGTGTGTGTGTGTGTGTGTGTGTGTGTGTGTGTGTGTGTGTGTGTGTGTGACCAGCCTGTCCTCGTAAGGTTCCCCAACGTCAACAAAACGGTGGGTCTGAGAACGGTGCCCGGCGATGCTGCCGGTAATTACCTCCTGTTTTTATTGCTCGCGCGTTAAAAACAAGTCTACTAGACAGGTAATACGCTTAGCTTTGGAGTTATGGCCAGAGAGAGAGACGACTGTTGCCTCCCCTGGCGACCCCCCCCCCTGCGCCACACCAAGCTCCCCTGGCGACCCCCCCCCCTGCACCACACCCAGCTCCCCTGGCGACCCCCCCCCTGCACCACACCCAGCTCCGCTGGCGACCCCCACCCCCCTGCACCACACCCAGCTCCCCTGGCGACCCCCCCTGCACCACACCCAGCTCCCCTGGCGACCCCCCCCCCCTGCACCACACCCAGCTCCCCTGGCGACCCCCTCCCCCTGCACCACACCCAGCTCCCCTGGCGACCCCCCCCCTGCACCACACCCAGCTCCCCTGGCGACCCCCCCCCCTGCACCACACCCAGCTCCCCTGGCGACCCCCCCCCTGCACCACACCCAGCTCCGCTGGCGACCCCCACCCCCCTGCACCACACCCAGCTCCCCTGGCGACCCCCCCCTGCACCACACCCAGCTCCCCTGGCGACCCCCCCCCCCTGCACCACACCCAGCTCCCCTGGCGACCCCCTCCCCCTGCACCACACCCAGCTCCCCTGGCGACCCCCCCCCTGCACCACACCCAGCTCCCCTGGCGACCCCCCCCCCTGCACCACACCCAGCTCCCCTGGCGACCACCCCCCCTGCACCACACCCAGCTCCCCTGGCGACCCCCCCCCTGCACCACACCCAGCTCCCCTGGCGACCCCCCCCCTGCACCACACCCAGCTCCCCTGGCGACCACCCCCCCTGCACCACACCCAGCTCCCCTGGCGACCCCCCCCCCTGCACCACACCCAGCTCCCCTGGCGACCCCCCCCTGCACCACACCCAGCTCCCCTGGCGACCCCCCCCCCTGCACCACACCCAGCTCCCCTGGCGACCCCCCCCTGCACCACACCCAGCTCCCCTGGCGACCCCCCCCCTGCACCACACCCAGCTCCCCTGGCGACCCCCCCCCCTGCACCACACCCAGCTCCCCTGGCGACCCCCCCCCTGCACCACACCCAGCTCCCCTGGCGACCCCCCCCCCTGCACCACACCCAGCTCCCCTGGCGACCCCCCCCCCTGCACCACACCCAGCTCCCCTGGCGACCCCCCTTCTGCACCACACCCAGCTCCCCTGGCGACCCCCCCCCCCTGCACCACACCCAGCTCCCCTGGCGACCCCCCCCCTGCACCACACCCAGCTCCCCTGGCGACCCCCCCCTGCACCACACCCAGCTCCCCTGGCGACCCCCCCCCCTGCACCACACCCAGCTCCCTTGGCGACCCCCCCCCTGCACCACTCCCAGCTCCCCTGGCGACCTCCCCCCTGCACCACACCCAGCTCCCCTGGCGACCTCCCCCCCTGCACCACTCCCAGCTCCCCTGGCGACCGCCCCCCCCCCTTGTTCCACACCCAGCTCCCCTGGCGACCCCCACCCCCCTGCACCACACCCAGCTCCCCTGGCGACCCCCCCCCCCCCTGCACCACACCCAGCTCCCCTGGCGACCCCCCCCCCTGCACCACACCCAGCTCCCCTGGCGACCCCCCCCCCCCTGCACCACACCCAGCTCCCCTGGCGACCCCCCCCCCTGCACCACACCCAGCTCCCCTGGCGACCCCCCCCCCCCTGCACCACACCCAGCTCCCCTGGCGACCTCCCCCCTGCACCACTCCCAGCTCCCCTGGCGACCCCCCCCCTTGTTCCACACCCAGCTCCCCTGGCGACCCCACCCCTGCACCACACCCAGCTCCCCTGGCGACCCCCCCCCCTGCACCACACCCAGCTCCCCTGGCGACCCCCCCCCCCCTTGTTCCACACCCAGCTCCCCTGGCGACCCCCCCCCCCTTGTTCCACACCCAGCTCCCCTGGCGACCCCCCCCCCTGCACCACACCCAGCTCCCCTGGCGACCCCCCCCCTTGTTCCACACCCAGCTCCCCTGGCGACCCCCCCCCTTGTTCCACACCCAGCTCCCCTGGCGACCCCCCCCTGCACCACACCCAGCTCCCCTGGCGACCCCCCCCCCTGCACCACACCCAGCTCCCCTGGCGACCCCCCCCCCCTGCACCACACCCAGCTCCCCTGGCGACCCCCCCCCCTGCACCACACCCAGCTCCCCTGGCAACCCCCCTTCTGCACCACACCCAGCTCCCCTGGCGACCCCCCCCCCCTGCACCACACCCAGCTCCCCTGGCGACCCCCCCCCCCCTGCACCACACCCAGCTCCCCTGGCGACCCCCCCCTGCACCACACCCAGCTCCCCTGGCGACCCCCCCCCCCCTGCACCACACCCAGCTCCCTTGGCGACCCCCCCCCCCTGCACCACTCCCAGCTCCCCTGGCGACCTCCCCCCTGCACCACACCCAGCTCCCCTGGCGACCTCCCCCCCTGCACCACTCCCAGCTCCCCTGGCGACCGCCCCCCCCCCCTTGTTCCACACCCAGCTCCCCTGGCGACCCCCCCCCTGCACCACACCCAGCTCCCCTGGCGACCCCCCCCCCCCTTGTTCCACACCCAGCTCCCCTGGCGACCACCCCCCCTGCACCACACCCAGCTCCCCTGGCGACCCCCCCCTGCACCACACCCAGCTCCCCTGGCAACCCCCCCCCTTGTTCCACACCCAGCTCCCCTGGCGACCACCCCCCTGCACCACACCCAGCTCCCCTGGCGACCCCCCCCCCCTGCACCACACCCAGCTCCCCTGGCGACCCCCCCCCCCCTGCACCACACCCAGCTCCCCTGGCGACCCCCCCTGCACCACACCCAGCTCCCCTGGCGACCCCCCCCCCCCTTGTTCCAAACCCAGCTCCCCTGGCGACCACCCCCCCTGCACCACACCCAGCTCCCCTAGCGACCTACCCCCTGCACCACACCCAGCTCCCCTGGCGACCCCCCCTGCACCACACCCAGCTCCACTGGCGACCCCCCCCTGCACCACACCCAGCTCCCCTGGCGACCCCCCCCCTTGTTCCACACCCAGCTCCCCTGGCGACCACCCCCCCTCCACCACACCCAGCTCCCCTGGCGACCCCCCCCCCTGCACCACACCCAGCTCCCCTGGCGACCCCCCCCCCCTGCACCACACCCAGCTCCCCTGGCGACCCCCCCTGCACCACACCCAGCTCCCCTGGCGACCCCCCCCTTGTTCCAAACCCAGCTCCCCTGGCGACCACCCCCCCTGCACCACACCCAGCTCCCCTGGCGACCTCCCCCCTGCACCACACCCAGCTCCCCTGGCGACCCCCCCTGCACCACACCCAGCTCCCCTGGCGACCCCCCCCCCCTTGTTCCAAACCCAGCTCCCCTGGCGACCACCCCCCCCTGCACCACACCCAGCTCCCCTGGCGACCTCCCCCCTGCACCACACCCAGCTCCCCTGGCGACCACCCCCCCCTGCACCACACCCAGCTCCCCTGGCGACCACCCCCCCCCTGCACCACACCCAGCTCCCCTGGCGACCTCCCCCCCTGCACCACACCCAGCTCCCCTGGCGACCTCCCCCTGCACCACACCCAGCTCCCCTGGCGACCACCCCCCCTGCACCACACCCAGCTCCCCTGGCGACCACCCCCCCTGCACCACACCCAGCTCCCCTGGCGACCTCCCCCCTGCACCACACCCAGCTCCCCTGGCGACCACCCCCCCTGCACCACACCCAGCTCCCCTGGCGACCACCCCCCCTGCACCACACCCAGCTCCCCTGGCGACCCCCCCCCCCCTGCACCACACCCAGCTCCCCTGGCGACCCCCCCCCCTGCACCACACCCAGCTCCCCTGGCGACCCCCCCCCCTGCACCACACCCAGCTCCCCTGGCGACCCCCCCCCCCTGCACCACACCCAGCTCCCCTGGCGACCTCCCCCCTGCACCACACCCAGCTCCCCTGGCGACCACCCCCCCTGCACCACACCCAGCTCCCCTGGCGACCTCCCCCCCTGCACCACACCCAGCTCCCCTGGCGACCTCCCCCCTGCACCACACCCAGCTCCCCTGGCGACCTCCCCCCTGCACCATACCCAGCTCCCCTGGCGACCACCCCCCCTGCACCACACCCAGCTCCCCTGGCGACCTCCCCCTGCACCACACCCAGCTCCCCTGGCGACCTCCCCCCTGCACCACACCCAGCTCCCCTGGCGACCCCCCCCCCTGCGCCACACCCAGCTCCCCTGGCGACCCCCCCCCCCTGCACCACACCCAGCTCCCCTGGCGACCTCCCCCCTGCACCCACCTACAGTCACCACCACCACCACCCACCCACCCACCTACAGTCACCACCACCACCCACCCACCCACCCACCTACAGTCACCACCACCACCCACCCACCCACCCACCTACAGTCACCACCACCACCCACCCACCCACCCACCTACAGTCACCACCACCACCCACCCACCCACCCACCTACCTACAGTCACCACCACCACCCACCCACCCACCCACCTACAGTCACCACCACCACCACCCACCCACCCACCCACCTACAGTCACCACCACCACCCACCCACCCACCCACCTACAGTCACCACCACCACCCACCCACCCACCCACCTACAGTCACCACCACCACCCACCCACCCACCCACCTACAGTCACCACCACCACCACCCACCCACCTACAGTTACCACCCACCCACCCACCCACCTACAGTCACCACCACCACCACCCACCCACCCACCTACAGTCACCACCACCACCACCCACCCACCTACAGTCACCACCACCACCACCACCCACCCACCCACCTACAGTCACCACCACCACCACCCACCCACTCACCCACCTACAGTCACCACCACCCACCCACCCACCCACCTACAGTCACTACCACCACCACCCACCCACCTACAGTCACCACCACCACCCACCCACCCACCCACCTACAGTCACCACCACCACCCACCCACCCACCTACAGTCACCACCACCACCCACCCACCCACCCACCTACAGTCACCACCACCACCCACCCACCCACCCACCTACAGTCACCACCACCACCCACCCACCCACCTACAGTCACCACCACCACCCACCCACCCACCTACAGTCACCACCACCCACCCACCCACCCTCCCACCTACAGTCACCACCACCACCACCCACCCACCTACAGTCACCACCACCACCACCCACCCACCCACCTACAGTCACCACCACCACCCACCCACCCACCTACAGTCACCACCACCACCCACCCACCCACCCACCTACAGTCACCACCACCACCCACCCACCCACCTACAGTCACCACCACCACCCACCCACCCACCCACCTACAGTCACCACCACCACCCACCCACCCACCCACCTACAGTCACCACCACCACCCACCCACCCACCCACCTACAGTCACCACCACCACCCACCCACCCACCTACAGTCACCACCACCACCCACCCACCCACCTACAGTCACCACCACCACCCACCCACCCACCTACAGTCACCACCACCACCCACCCACCCACCTACAGTCACCACCACCACCCACCCACCCACCTACAGTCACCACCACCACCACCACCACCCACCCTCCCACCTACAGTCACCACCACCACCCACCCACCCACCTACAGTCACCACCACCACCCACCCACCCACCTACAGTCACCACCACCACCCACCCACCCACCTACAGTCACCACCACCACCCACCCACCCACCTACAGTCACCACCACCACCCACCCACCCACCTACAGTCACCACCACCACCCACCCACCCACCTACAGTCACCACCACCACCCACCCACCCACCTACAGTCACCACCACCACCCACCCACCCACCTACAGTCACCACCACCACCACCCACCCACCTACAGTCACCACCACCACCACCCACCCACCCACCTACAGTCACCACCACCCACCCACCCACCTACAGTCACCACCACCACCCACCCAACCACCCACAGTCACCACCACCACCCACCCACCTACAGTCACCACCACCACCCACCCAACCACCCACAGTCACCACCACCACCCACCCACCCACAGTCACCACCACCACCCACCCACCCACAGTCACCACCACCACCCACCCACCCAGTTACCACCACCACCCACCCACCCACCTACAGTCACCACCACCACCCACCCACCCACCCACCTACAGTCACCACCACCACCCACCCACCCACCTACAGTCACCACCACCACCCACCCACCCACCCACAGTCACCACCACCCACCCACCCAACCACCCACAGTCACCACCACCCACCCACCCACCCACCTACAGTCACCACCACCACCCACCCAACCACCCACAGTCACCACCACCCACCCACCCAACCACCCACAGTCACCACCACCCACCCACCCAACCACCCACAGTCACCACCACCCACCCACCCACCCACCCACCCACCTACAGTCACCACCACCCACCCACCCACCCACCCACCTACAGTCACCACCACCCACCCACCCACCCACCCACCCACCCACCTGCAGTCACCACCACCCACCCACCCACCCACCCACCCACCTACAGTCACCACCACCCACCCACCCACCCACCCACCCACCCACCTGCAGTCACCACCACCCACCCACCCACCCACCCACCCACCTACAGTCACCACCACCCACCCAACCACCCACAGTCACCACCGTTGCTGTAAGAGTACCGATTATGATTTACAGTAAACTTAATTGTGTGGGCGAGGAGCGCTGTACTTACATAACGGTAGTGTTGTGGGAGGGAAGGTGTGGGGTGGAGGGCTTCCCTCCCTCTCTCCTACCACCTGCATGGGTAGTGTTGTGGGAGGGAAGGTGTGGGGTGGAGGGCTTCCCTCCCTCACTCCTACCACGTACATGGGGAAAAATGTCAGATGCCCAACAATTTCCTTTAGTGGGGTTTTACTAGACAATCATGAGGTAAATATGGAGTTCGGTGTAGGTCTTACCTTGCTGGTACACACCTGCCTCAAGACCTCCACACCTGCCTCAAGACCTCCACACCTGACCATAATTATTGCTCCCCATTTTGGGGATTAGTAATTTCGTTGGGGAGAACAAAATTATCAAAATAAAAATTTGACCGCCAGATGTTTCTTAGAACGCATCGTGAAAATAAATAATTCAGAACTGAATAATTTCTACGTTTCTGGCTTAGCATTTTAATTTGGTCCAGACTTATAAAGTGCTATGAGAGTAATGGTGTCATTGGTGGTGTGTGTGGAGGTAGCAGGAGTTAAGCTGTTAAGTCTGTGATAGAGCTTTCTTGTCTGCGTGTGGTGGTTGTAGTGTTGTGTACAGTTGTGACTCACACTTGGTTATTACTGCCCAAAAGCGTTACACTCGACGCTTTATACAAGCCGAGGGTCTCAGATGGTTGAACAACCCGTCCTCTTAAAAATAACGTCACTTTTCGCTCGTATGCGCACTATGGCCAAATTTGGACATAATTTGAAATGAAATTCTCACAAAAGTGACGTACTGTTCCGTTTTCTGTTTGAGTCGTCCGGCTTACTCGGCAAACTTAGAAGAGGATTCTTTTCATTAACATTTTTCATACCGTTTTGAAACTGAGAATTTCCTGCCCACCTAACCTATCAGAGGACCCTTAACTTACTGTTGTTGAAAAAAAATCCCAAATATAAATTCATTCTTTTTCCTTTTTAAATTACGTCCATATTCGGTCATAGCGCGCATACGAGCGAAAAGCGACGTTCTTTTTAAGAGGACAGGTTGGATTGAAGGCGAGTAGATGGCCTATACTTGGGTCCACACTCATCTTTGATGACTCCTTCATGGCAAGACTTGCACACAGGTGTTTGACTGGTGCTTCATATGACAACAGGTGGGCTGTGTCTGGAGGATGTTACAGGGCAAAGGTGACAAGGTCCCATGACACACACAGACAGACAGACACACAGACAGACAGACAGTACTGCGGTGTGTGTGTGCAGCACATACACACACACACACATACATACGTACATATCCTGCTTTTGTAAAATGATGGAAAGGATTTTGTTAAATAGGCTACTCTACCTTGTAGGTGATAACATGTCCAGTAATCTCTTTGGTTTTATCAAAGGCAAAAGTACTGCGGATTGTCTCTTAAAGTGTTTGTCTAATGTGGATGACAATTGTAGAGTTTTTGTTGATCTACAAGGAGCATTTGATAAAGCCAATGGGGAAGTAATCTTATACGAATTAGCCAATCTGGGAATAACAGGGAGATTGCTACACTGGATAAGGGATTATCTACAAGGCAGAAAAGGTCAGGTGTATTACCAGGGATACATGTCTGAGGAACGGAGGTTTCAGTTAGGTACCCCACAAGGGGGGGTATTAAGTCCCACCTTATTCAATGTATTAATGAACAGATTAGCATCAGAGATGTATCCTCCAGGGGTCACGACGATCATATATGCTGATGACATTCTTATACAAGGCACTTCTGGGAACAAAATTCAAACTGCTCATAACATACTTGGTACAACCTGTCACAAGTTAGGCTTAGTTATAAATGCAGATAAAACCAAATACGAGTATAGGAAACGAAGAAATATAACACTTACTCTAAATGGTGTGGAACTGAGCCGTGTTCAGAAGTACAAGTATCCGGGCAAGTATCTTTTTTACAGCTACAATGGGAGTGACGTTAAATGTAATTTATTAATTATCATTAACCTGTTTCCGCACTCTCCTGAGGTGGTGTGAGCACGGACGAAAAAAAAAGTACAATAGTAAAAGGTCAAAAACGAGCGGTCATACACACACACATCATAATAGCGAGAATTGCAATGGGGAGTGGTGCCGCCCTCACCCGGATCCTGCAGCCTCTCAGAGACAACCCGGGGTTGTCACAATCGACTTGAGAATGGTCCAGGACGGACCGAAACGTCGTCGTCTCTTCAATTTCTAGTGTGTGGTCTGGTCATCAACCCGGGGTTGTACACAATTGTCCCTTCTACCCGGGCTCTGTCAACAAGCTGTTGTGTGTGTATTGAAGTAAGGGCGAAGACGTAGAACAACTTGACAGCCTGGGCAGTGCATCACTTCTGTGAGCAGATTTCATAACAAATTATGGGACGGGTGGACAATGGCCAGCTGCCCCCATAGTGCACGGTGTACGGTTGGGCCAGGCTAGCCCCAAGCGTCTGGCTGTATACATCCCGTTGCTGTCTCTCTCTCTCCAGTTTTCTAGGCGAATAGAAGAATATGAAGAGCATATATTCTTCATTGTTAATAATGCAAGGTACTAGGTCCGGCAAATAAAGTCTGAGGAACCAGGTAACGATAGCTTAGTAACGAGACTGAAAAGTATGAGAGTCGTGATCACCAGGAAGACAATACACAAGTACTCAAAATAAGGCGATAGCATACCTTGATTGGTATTCCAGAGCGTCAGTAGTAAAGGGTAATGTTATGCAGTACAGTGTTGGGAGTAGTATTATTAGTGGATGTAATTATCATGATAGAGATAAAGATACAAAGTTGACCCCGTGTATTAGGAAGCTTGCCCAGTGAAGAACCACGAACACAACCTTATATTGGCTAGGAAGGTGGTACAAGAGGTGACATGAGTGTACGAGTACATGAAGGCTTCTAGCGAGGGAGACAACATGTCAACCCAACTTGGAATACTTAATAATGGATTCAAATAGCACAAGTTTACAAATAGATAGTATAGGTTAGCACTAGCTTCGTTAATAGTATTGTAAACCCCTCACCCCCCGCCTCCCCCACAACCTGTCTCCCCTCACCCCCTACCACGCCTCTCCCTCAACCTGTCTCCCCTCACCCCCTACCCCACTGCACCCACCCCCCACCTCACAATTCCACCCTCCCCTCACCAGACAGATGCGCCTCTCACCCGTTAACGCCATTCTCCTTATTCCAACTAAGACCCGCAAACATTGATGAAAGGGAGGAATATATAAACAGAAGTGCACATATATCGCATGAGGCCGACACATTTCCCATGGGCATGGGAAATAAGGCTGCAGGTTCCGGAATATGCTAGTTATCCATGGAACCTGTTATCCGGTTATCCGGAACCTGTAGGCTTATTTCCCATGCCCATGGTTGTTTCACCCTCATGCGATGTATGTGCACTAATGTTTATATATATATATATATATATATATATATATATATATATATATATATATATATATATATATATATATATAAATATATAAATATATAAAATACTGTACATATATTTTTTCATGACCCGTCGGCCCCGCCTATCCCCTCACTCAACCCCAAAAAATGGATGAGGGAGTTCCGTAATTTGTCAACATTTTTAGCATATTGATCAACATGTTGGTCGATCACCTATGCGGGAAGAACTGTAAAATATGTAAATTAGCTTTGATAAGTAGTTGGTCATTTTGTTGGAGTTTGTGTGCGAGTGTGACTTTCACTATGGGGGAGAGGGCAGGGAGTGCCGCTCGCCCCTCCCGGCGCCCTCTCCCACACTCAACAAAAACCTGTTCTATATTGCCAGAAAAAACATGTTGTGCACTAGGTCACGGTCGTCGCCACACGCACGCGCGCGCTCTCACACACCATCTCCCAGAGGGTATAGACTCATTCCTCTCAATGTTTGCTGATGATGCCAAAATTATGAGAAGGATTAAGACAGAGGAGGACAGCTTGAGGCTTCAAGATGATCTGGAAAAACTTAAGGAATGGTTCAACAAATGGTTGTTAGTTTAACCCGAACAAATGTTAAGTAATGAATATAGCCGTAAGGAGCAGGGGCTAGATACAATGTAACATTTGGGAGATGAATTCTTCAAGAATTAGAGAATCTGCCGTGTGATATCAACAGCCAGGTCTTAAAGACCGGGGGGGGGGGGGTTGATATTACGCTAGACCTGTCCCCTTTAGCCCACATCAAGAAGATATCATCGGCAGCAGCATATACCAGGTTGGCCAACGTAAGAACGGCCTTTAAAAACTTGTATAAGGAATCATTCAGTACTTTGTATACCATATGTCAGACCAATCCTGGAGTGTGCAGCTCCAGCCTGGAGTCCGTATCTCGTCAAGCACAAGACTAAATTGGAGAATGTTCAGAGGTTTGCCAACAGACTAGTACTCGAGCTGAGGGGATATGAGCTACGAGGAGAGACTACAGGAACTAAACCTCAGGTCGCTGGAAGACGGAAGAGTTAGGGGAGACAAGATCACCACATACAAGATTCTCAGAGGAATTGATAAAGACAGTTTATGGGGGGGGGGGACAGGTGGAAATTGAGTACCCAAATGAGCCATAGACACATTAGAAAGGACTTTTTCAGTGTCAGAGTAGTTAACAAATGAAATGCATTAGGAACTGATGTGGTGGAGGCTGACTGCATACACAGTTTCAAATGTAGATATGATAGAGCCCAGTATGCTCAGGAATCTGTACACCAGTTGATTGGCAGTTGAGAGGTGGGACCAAAGAGCCAAAGCTCAACGACTGCAAGCCCAACTAGGTGAGTACACACACACACACACACACACACACACACACACACACACACACACTGCATTCCTGCATTGCAAAGTATTCCTGCAGAGGGATATGGCAAAGGAAAGAGAGAAGGCGGGCAGCAGACGCGACGAGGGAGCGCAGGGAGAGAAAGGAATCGGAGAACCACAACCCCGAACCCTGCAATCCCAGAGGGGAGTGGGGAACCCTCCTCAAACAGTGCAACAGCCACAGGGAGTGGAGCACCACCCCCACATTCTACCCAACAGACACCCTACCTGCCCCATCCCCTGACAGCCCCCCACTAAGTACCCACCTAAGGCACCCTTCCTCCACCCACTCCCTCCTCCCACCCACCCCTCTACCCAGGACCTCCCCTCTCCCCCATCCCCCAAGCCCTCCTTTCTCCCACATGCCCTCCCGTCTCTCCCACCCACAAGCCCTCCGTTCTCCCCTCCCCCCACTAAGCCCCCCACTCTCCCCCACCCCACCTAAGCCTTCCCCTCTCCACCACTCCCCTAAATTCTCTCCTCTTCCTCACCCACCTCAGCCTTACCTTTCCCCCCACGTCCCCCCCAAGCCCTCCCCCTTTTATGCCCCCTTCTCCCCTATCCCCCCCATGCCTCTCCTAACCCCATGTCCCCCCCCAAGCCTCCCCCATCTCCCCCCCCCCCAACCCTCCCTCTCTCACCCCTCCAACCCTCCCCCTCTCCCCCCCCAAGAAATAGTGACTATAAGCAATAAGTCATATATGTGCTGTCTTGTGCGAGAGCAGGTTGCCCCAAGCCTTTCCTCCTCTACCAGTCTCCCCATACCAGATCCTCCCAGCCCCTGCTCATCCCAGATCCCACAGGTCCCCCCAGAGGAGAAGCAGAAGTCAGTTTCAGGGTAATGTACTCAAATATAGATGGCATCACAAGCAAGGCAAGTGAACTAAGGGAAAGAGCACAAGAAGAGAACCCAGATGTAATTGGACTCACTGAAACAAAACTCAGGAATCATAACGAATGCCGTGTTTCCCCAGGAGTACACAGTAATAAGGAAAGAGAGGGAAAGTAGGGGAGGAGGCGGAGTGGCACTATTGGAGAGAAAGGAATGGAGTTTCAAGGAGATGGTTATCCCGGGCTGTGAGGGATTCAGAGACTACATAGCAGGCACCATGACAATGGGAGGACCAAGAATAGTAGTAGCAGTAATATACAACCCTCCACCAAATGACAGAAGACCCAGTCAAGAGTATGACAACAACAACATGGCAGTTAACACTATAATTGAGAGGGCAGCCTCTGCTGCCTGTAGAAATGGATCCCACCTGCTCATCATGGGCGACTTCAATCACGGAAGGATTGACTGGGAGAACAAGGAACCGCATGGAGGTGAGGATACATGGAGAACCAAACTATTGGAGGTGGTGACTAGAAACTTTCTAAGCCAACATGTCAGGGAACCTGACATGTTGAGAGGAAATGACGAACCAGCGAGAGACTACCTAGTCTTCACTCTGAATGACTCCAACATAAGAGTAATCGATTTCGAGGCCCCAGTAGGAATGAGCGACCACAGTGTACTGGCGTTTGAGTACCTGATTGAAGAAGGGTTATTGAACTCTAAAGAGGGGTACTGAAAACAAAATGCTGGCATTCCAAAAGGGAAACTATGAGGAGATAAGAAAATTCCTAAAAGATATAGCATGGGAAACAGAGCTCAGGGGAAAGACGGCCCAAGATATGATGGACTTCATCACACAGAAGTGTAAGGAGGCAGCAAACAAGTTTGTTCCAGTCCAAAAGGAAAACAGTGAAATGAAGATGAGAAACCCATAGTTTAATCAGAGATGTAGGCTAGCTAAGCAGCAAAGTAAAAGGGCGTGGAGAAACTATAGGAATAACAGGACACTTGAGAGCAGAGAAAGATACCAGAATGTCAGGAATGAATATGTCAGGATGAGAAGAGAGGCAGAAAGACAATACAAAAATGACATTGCAAGCAAGGCAAAGACTCAGCCTAAATTGCTGCACAGCCACATCAGGATAAAAACAACAGTAAAGGAACAGGTAATGAAATTAAGGATAGGGGCAGAAGGATTCACTACAAACGACAAGGAAGTGTGTGAGGAACTGAATAAGAAATTCCAGGAGGTCTTCACCTTAGAGCAAGGAGAAATTCCAGAGATAAGAGGGAATAGTTAACCAGGAATCACTGGAAGAGTTTGAGATTACCAGCGGGGAAGTAAGGAAGTGTTTACTAGAGTTGGATGTGACAAAGGTTATAGGCCCAGATGGAACCTCCCCTTGGATACTAAAGGAAAGAGCAGAAGAACTGTGCCTGAACTCTCCATTGTGTATAACAAATCACTGGCAACAGGGGAACTGCCAGAAATTTGGAAAACAGCTAACATAGTCCCGATATACAAGAAAGGGGATAGACAAGAGGCACTGAACTACAGGCCAGTGTCCTTAACCTGCATACCATTCAAGCTGAAGAAGATTCTGCGAAGAAAGTTAGTGGAACATCTGGAGCGAAAGAACTTTGTAACACAGCATCAACATGGGTTCAGAGATGGCAAGTCCTGCCTCACAGGGTTACTTGAATTCTATGACCAGGCAACAAAAATCAGGTAAGAAAGAGAAGGGTGGGCAGACTGCATATTTTTGGATTGCCAGAAAGCCTTTGATACAGTGCCACACAAGAGGCTAGTAAAAAAGCTGGAGATGCAGGCTGGAGTGAAAGGGAAGGTACTCCATTGGATAAAGGAGCACCTAATGAACAGGAGATAACGAGTCAATGTGAGGGGTGAGGTCTCATATTGGCGAGACGTTACTAGTGGAGTCCCGTAGGGGTCGGTCCTTGGACCTATACTGTTTCTGATATATGTAAATGATCTCCCAGAGGGTATAGACTCGTTTCTCTCAATGTTTGCTGCTGATGCAAAAATTGAGGAGGATTGAAACAGAGGATGATAGTAGGAGGCTACAAGATGACCTAGACAGACTGAATGAATGGTCCAACAAATGACTGTTAAAGTTCAACCCGAGTAAATGTAAGGTAATGAAACTAGGCGGTGGAAACAGGAGGCCAGACACAGGATACAGAATAGGAGATGAAGTACTTAATGAAACGGACAGAGAGAAAGATCTAGGAGTTGATATCACACCAAACCTGAAGCCCACATAAAAAGAATTACGTCTGCGGCATATGCGAGGCTGGCTAACATCAGAACAGCGTTCAGAAACCTGTGTAAGGAATCATTCAGAACCTTTTATACCACATACGTAAGACCAATCCTGGATTATTATGATTATTAACCCCAGTATGGAGCCCATACCTTGTCAAGCACAAAAACTAAGTTGGAAAAAGTTCAGAGGTATGCCACTAGACATGTCCCAGAACTAAGAGGAATGAGCTACGAGGAAAGGCTACGGGAAATGCACCTCAAGACACTGGAAGATAGGAGAGCTCGGGGAGACATGATCACCACCTACAAAATTCTAAGTGGTATCAGGGTAGATGAAGATAAATTGTTTAACACGGGGGTGGGGGTGTTGCGTGAACAAGGGGACACAAGTGGAAACTGAGTACCCAAATGAGCCACAGGGACGTTAGAAAGAACTTTTTCAGTGTTATAGTAGTTAACAGGTGGAATGCATTAGGAAGTGATGTGGTGGAGGCTGACTCCACACAGTTTCAAATGTAGATATGATAAAGCCCAGTAGGCTCAAGAATCTGTACACCAGTTGAGAGGCGGGACCAAGGAGCTAAAGCTCAACCCCTGCAAGCACAACTAGGTGAGTACACACACACACCTGATAGGAAATTAATGATGAAACTAAAGCAGTTGGACCAGACAATGTATCACCGTGGATACTAAAAGAGGCAGCGCAGGCCCTTAGCGTGCCTCTGGCAAGGATAATGAGTCGTTTGTGAAGGGAGAGTTGCCTATTTGCTAGAAGAAAGAAAATGTGGTACCAATTTTCAAGAAAGGAGATGGAGAGGAAGCACTTACTTAACAGACTTTTATCATTGATAATCATCCCCTGCAAAGTATTTGAAAGAATAATTAATTCAAGACTGACTACACACCTAGAGGTTTGTAAACAAAAATCAACATGTGTTCAGAGAAGTAGAATCATGCCTAACAAACCTGGAATTCTATGATAAAGTAACAAAAATAAGGCAGTACAGGACAGGGAAGGATGTGCAGACAGCACATTTCTGGATTGTCAAAAAACGTTTCTTGTAATACCGCATATGAGACTGCTATTCAACCTTGAGAGCGAGGCGGGAATAAGTGGGGAAAACCCCTAGCATGGGTAAGGAACTACCTAACAGAAAGGAGCCCGAGGGGGAAGGGGGGGCAGGGGAGTCGGACTGGGGAACAGTAACGAGTAGAGTACCTCAAGGATCGGTGCTGGGACCAGTTCTATTTTTAATATCCGTTAATGACATGTTTACAGGAGTAGAATCCTATAGGACGATGTTCGCAGATGACACCAAATTAACGAGAAAAGTTGTGATAGATGAGGATTTCATGATCCTCTAAAAGGACTTGAACAGGTTGCAGAAATGGTCAGAGAAATGGGTACTGGAGTTCAACACGAGCAAATGTAAAGTTATGGAAATGGGATTAGGTGACAGGAGACCAAATGGACAGTACACAATGAAGGTGAACTGCCTACCTGTGCAACCTGTCCTCTTAAAAATAACGTCGCTTTTGGTCGTTTGCCCGTATGGCCGAAAGTGGACATAATTTGAAAATGAAAATATATATATGGGATTTTTTTTTCCAACAGTCAGTCAGTTAAGGGTCCTCTGGTAGGTTAGGTGGGCAGGAAATTCTCATAAAGTTTCAAATTTGTATGAAGAATGTTAATTGAAAGTTTCCTCTGCTAACCTTTCCGAGTCGGCCGGACGACTCAAACAGAAAACAGGACAGTACGTCACTTTTGTGAGTCGATTTCATATCAAATTTCGTCCACTTTTGGCTGTAGCGAACATACGAGCGAAAAGCGACGTTATTTTTAAGAGGACGGGTTGACCTGTGACGATTTGAGAAAGATCCCTGGGAGTGGACGTAACACCTAAGCTATCTCCTGAGGCGCACACAAATAGGATAACTATAGCAGCGTACTCAATGGTAGCAGAAGTTAGAACATCATTCAGAAACCTAAGTAAAGAGGTATTTAGGACACTTTACACTGCCTACGTGAGACCAGTCTTAGAGTATATCGTCCCATCATGAAGCCGACACTAGAAGAAACACACAAGGAAACTGGAAAAGGTTCTGAAGATTGCGACGAGGCTCGTCGCAGTTACGAGGGATGGGGTATGAAGAGAGAGTGAAAGAAATGATGATTGATAAAGATTAAACCACCCAAGAGGTGGCACATGAATAGTCCGTAAGTGGTAAAATTTTTGTTCAGTAAATGTATAGTGTGCTGAGGTGGCATTTAAATCGTCATGCTGTTATCGCGGAGAGGGGGGGGGATACAGCTTAACAGTATTTATGAGAGAAGACAGCAAGAGGCCAGTGTCCAGCTGCTGGACACCTTTTTGACCAGAAGAGTGGCAGTGTTGATGGCTTCAGGGTGGTTACTGCAAGATTCAGGGACTCTTAAAGCTCTTCTAAAGTCACTGGTTGCTTCACATTCCAGAAGATAGTGAAGTAGTGGCTTTTCTGTGACAGTTTGGCAGAAGATGCAGTCCCTCTGTCGGGGTTCACAACTCTCCCAGTTACATCTGTAACCTAGACGTAGTCTATATAAACTAACTGCTATTTCCCTGTGGATTCCTTTAGGGATATTTAACCTGTTTAACTTGGTGGTCTGATGATACCATATTGCAGAGGGCGAACCTTCAGCTACTCTCTGGTGTAAACAGGCTTTGTTGAAGTGTGAGTGTGCTTTGGTGATGCTTTTTATGTACTCTAGATTGGGTTAGATTGTCTTGTATCACTGGATGATGAGTTGCCAATTTAGCAATTTCATCGGCTTCTCATTTAATGGGATTCCAACATGGGATGGGATCCAGTTTAAGGTTATGTTGAGTCTTTTGCCTTTAGCGACTGCTCCAAGATACAAAATGGTGGTAATTATTAATTTCCACGTTGTCTTTCCACTGTTTTTGTCCAGATAGTTGAAGTGCAGCTTTTGAGTGTGTGTGTATGATTGCATTTTGAGTGAGTTGTGCAATCACATATGCGAATGCCTGTTGTATGGCAAACAGCTCAGTTGGGGGTTGATGATACTAGTCCTCCCAGTCTCCAATATGCCTGTACGCTGACCGTGCAAAGAGCAGCGCCAGCACTCATGTTCTGTGTCAACCGATCCGTCTGTGAAGATGTGGGTGGCTCCTAGCTGCTACTTCAATACTGCTCATTTGCTTTTCTATTATGCGCCTTACGATTGTTGGGTCATAGGCAGCCTTTTTCATTGGGAGACTTTGTTACTATTTTGAAGGTAGGCTCCTCCCACGGTCGGGGAATAAGTGTAGGAACGAAATGAACTTGACGACACTATAAAAAAAGAAGGGAGAGGGGGTGATATGATAGGAACATATAAAATACCTTGGATTGACAGAGTGGAAATAGACTAAATGTTCACGCTGGATGGTCAACCCGTCCTCAGAACAAGTCCCTTCTATACAGCGGTCGACTCAAAAGACACATTCATGAATTTTAACATGCTATTCATCCATAACAGATCTTTTATCTAATATAAATTAATATTATTATATATTCGCAAATTGTGCATATTTAGGCACTGGTTAGATTAGGTTAGGTTCTGTTGCCGATTATTTGTGTTTCTAGCACGTGGATGAAGCATTTACAGCGTTGTAGTAAGAACAAAAGTCGTCAGCGAAGCACTTGCTCCAGAAAGTGTTAGGACGTCATCAGTTGAGTCGTGTGTAAACGGTTTTTCATTCATAAACAGGGGGTTTGGCGGGTGCATGGAATGGACTTTGGGCCTTTGTTTAGAGGACGGGCTGGAATACTACCAGAACAAGGGGGCAGACCCCAGACCATCCCCCCCCCCCCTCTGTAAACTTAGGGAAGCTAGCTCGAAACATTGTGGTTTGTGTTTTTTAAACATGATTGAAATAGGGATAGTAAGTTATGAAGTGGCTTGGGTGCTGGTAACGAAGGTGCTCTCCTTATTGACGGGTACAGTCCAATCTCAGGTATATGTTGGGCTTTTATCTAATACATTCATTACCTAAAATATACAAAAATAGTTTAAAAACAATTGCATCAAAACGGTAAGAACATTATTTTCCCGCTTGGCTCACCACCTGCACCAGGTGACCTGGTGTACCCCCCGTCTCACCACCTGCACCCGGTGACCTGGTGTACCACCCGTCTCACCACCTGCACCAGGTGACCTGGTGTACCCCCCGTCTCACCACCTGCACCCGGTGACCTGGTGTACCACCCGTCTCACCACCTGCACCAGGTGACCTGGTGTACCCCCCGTCTCACCACCTGCACCCGGTGACCTGGTGTACCCCCCGTCTCACCACCTGCACCCGGTGACCTGGTGTACCACCCGTCTCACCACCTGCACCAGGTGACCTGGTGTACCTCCCGTCTCACCACCTGCACCAGGTGACCTGGTGTACCTCCCGTCTCACCACCTGCACCAGGTGACCTGGTGTACCTCCCGTCTCACCACCTGCACCAGGTGACCTGGTGTACCTCCCGTCTCACCACCTGCACCAGGTGACCTGGTGTACCTCCCGTCTCACCACCTGCACCAGGTGACCTGGCGTACCTCCCGTCTCACCACCTGCACCAGGTGACCTGGTGTACCCCCCGTCTCACCACCTGCACCAGGTGACCTGGTGTACCTCCCGTCTCACCACCTGCACCAGGTGACCTGGTGTACCCCCCGTCTCACCACCTGCACCAGGTGACCTGGTGTACCTCCCGTCTCACCACCTGCACCAGGTGACCTGGTGTACCTCCCGTCTCACCACCTGCACCAGGTGACCTGGTGTACCCCCCGTCTCACCACCTGCACCAGGTGACCTGGTGTACCTCCCGTCTCACCACCTGCACCAGGTGACCTGGTGTACCCCCCGTCTCACCACCTGCACCAGGTGACCTGGTGTACCCCCCGTCTAACCACCTGCACCAGGTGACCTGGTGTACCCCCCGTCTCACCACCTGCACCAGGTGACCTGGTGTACCCCCCGTCTCACCACCTGCACCAGGTGACCTGGTGTACCCCCCGTCTCACCACCTGCACCAGGTGACCTGGTGTACCCCCCGTCTCACCACCTGCACCAGGTGACCTGGTGTACCTCCCGTCTCACCACCTGCACCTGGTGTACCCCCCGTCTCACCACCTGCACCAGGTGACCTGGTGTACCACCCGTCTCACCACCTGCACCAGGTGACCTGGTGTACCCCCCGTCTCACCACCTGCACCAGGTGACCTGGTGTACCTCCCGTCTCACCACCTGCACCTGGTGTACCTCCCGTCTCACCACCTGCACCAGGTGACCTGGTGTACCCCCCGTCTCACCACCTGCACCAGGTGACCTGGTGTACCACCCGTCTCACCACCTGCACCAGGTGACCTGGTGTACCCCCCGTCTCACCACCTGCACCAGGTGACCTGGTGTACCTCCCGTCTCACCACCTGCACCAGGTGACCTGGTGTACCTCCCGTCTCACCACCTGCACCAGGTGACCTGGTGTACCCCCCGTCTCACCACCTGCACCAGGTGACCTGGTGTACCTCCCGTCTCACCACCTGCACCAGGTGACCTGGTGTACCCCCCGTCTCACCACCTGCACCAGGTGACCTGGTGTACCACCCGTCTCACCACCTGCACCAGGTGACCTGGTGTACCCCCCGTCTCACCACCTGCACCAGGTGACCTGGTGTACCACCCGTCTCACCACCTGCACCAGGTGACCTGGTGTACCTCCCGTCTCATCTTGCCTCACATTTAACCATTTTTTTTTTGTACTTTAACATTTTTAATGTTCAAAGGCAGAAAATGTCATTAGTAAAAACACAAAAATTTGATTTATTTTTAATTATCAGCAGTTAGCTTATCAGTTACAATACATGTTTAAAATTCATGTTCTTGAACACATTTTCAATCGTGTTCAACGCAAGACCTTTGAACATTTCTAAGCATGAAAGTAATTGGTTTTATGGCTTCAAATTCTGGTATGTTATCCTTTAGGGCCTGTATTGTTCTAGGACTGTTGTTATAAACTACAGATTTAAGGTGACCCATTAAGACTCTAAAAAGGACAAGCTGATTATTATGTCAGTTTTAAACGAAACTTTGTGTTAAATACATTACTGTCCAATGGAGCCAGACTATTTACACTGTACTCACCTAGTGGTGCTTTAGTTGTGTGCAAGGTGTGTGTGTGTGTAAATATAGTTATATAGAGAGGGAGGGGGTACCCCTCTAGTGGCGTTTGTAAGGTCCCTCGACCTGGAAGAGAACGATGGCAGCATCCGGGGCCTTGTGCTCTACGCCTACACTCACACATCGTCGTCTACCACCCCCTATATTGTTGGTATTTGGTCACTTATTTGATTTAAAAAGTTCATTGCACAAAAATGGTTACAATATTTTACATGCAAGGCTAGTTGTCACAGGTTGTGGAGTTCCTCCAGCTCCTCAGATGGCGGACAGGAACACTGTATACAGTGTGAGATGTAGAGCATTGTAGTCAATCACAGAACGGATACATAATATATAGAACATTCCAGCAAGTCTCACGTTCCCATTATTAACACCAAGAAGGACACGCCAGGGCTTTAATGTCTCCAAGAGTCTGCTCATGAGAGAAGGAAATTGTCCCCAGGTCGTTAATGGGGACACGAAGGTATGTGTTGGTCTCACTGTTCTCAAGATATGATATTCGGCTGGTGGAATAGCGCATGGAATGACACGACGAGTTTTATGTACTGTGTTTATCCATATATCCCAAAGAAATTAACATGTGATGAATAATTTATAAATATTTACCCAATATACTATTGGTGTGATGATCCGCTGTCCAGTAAGTTTCGTTGGAGCTTGTTGGAGCAAAGCTCAACGGGTATAACCAAATCAGCACTGAGAAAATTGGCCAAAGATGTTATGAACCCATATTATCCTGGGTTGGAAAATATTGCCAAGACCTGGAAACTTTAATGTACATGTTTAATTATGAAAATGCTATTGAAAACTAATTAGAAACAGCCCTTGAAGTGATAACTGTCATTAACAAAGTGTCCTGTAAAGATAGTAATACATTCTATATAGGTCAAACATAGTAAGATTTTAAAATTAGAATATTTACAGCATAAATATTATGTAAGGAATGGTCAGTTATCTAATGTTCTGTTTGTTAATTTGTCAGAAAGTTCTCAACAAACTGACGGAAAGACGTCTATTTCTGTAACAAATTGTAAAAACATTTTCAATACAAAAATTATTGAATCTGCTTTAATACAAATTAGAAAACCATACATTATCAATATTGTACATTTTCGATCCATTTTTAATTGATCAATTAAAAAATGTGTAAGATTAATGCACAAATATCCCATTAGAGATTCTAGGTGGTCACATGTACTAGTGATTAGGAATAGTGCTTTGAGAAACTGGCATGTATTGGTCATTAGGCCTCCTGCAGTTTCCTCTTGTTCATATGTTCATGAACCAGTGTTACAAATACATTACCCCTCGCACGTCACCTTCCTGCCTATGTATTCAAGTGTTTATTTCAATGTTCCGCCCCATCATGTTCATCCAGAGCAAGAAGCAGAAAGATTAGCAACTCATTTTGCTTCAAGAGCCACTTACACTCAACTTCCTCAAGCAACTCTGACTCGCCAACAAAGTCTTCAAGCAGCAAGATCGACAAAAAATAGACGATAGCTTTAGCCTTACCTAACGAACTAGACCAACCTTTCAACCTGAAAGAACTCAGAAGAGCTACAAAGAAAACTAAAAATTACAGCTCCAGGTGAGGACAAAATCACTTAAAGCATGCTGGCCAAGCTAGGAGGAAAGGGTGAAGAAGTCTTATTCAATATCATAAACATAGTATTGGTGACAAGAACTCGACCACTGTCTTGGAATAATGACATTATAGTTCCCATTCCAAAACCTAAAGACCCAGGAAATCCAAGACCCCGTCTCATTAACCAACCCGTTCTCGCAAATTTAATAAGTCAATATTGACTTATTAAATATGTGCATAGGTGACATACTTAACATAATAGATACCCTTAAAAAGATTCATAGAAAACACCGACCTTACCTAACCTACTTAGTATGTTAAGATAAGCATCTTATTGCTTCGTAATTACAATTATTACCTAACCTATAATAGGTATAGGTTAAGTAATAATTGTAATTACGAAGCAATAAGATGCTTATCTTAAGATACTAACAAGGTTAGGTAAGGTCGGTGTTTTCTATGAATCTTTTTAAGGGTATCTATTATGTTTAGTATATCACCTATGCACGTAGTTAATAAGTCAATATTGACTTTACGAATTTGCGAGAACGGGTTGCATTAACAAGCTGTCTGGCCAAAACTGCAGAAAGAACGGCTCTTAATGGAATTTGATGGAAAGCCAATCCACTTCACCAAAATGTTTGCTTACAGAACAGGTGTTGGAACCACAGAATACCTTGCCTCCCTCCCTCTTAAATCAAATAACAAACTAGGAATCCGTATTTTTCTGGACCTAGGAAAAGCCTTCGAACTAGCCAATGCTCCAGCTACACTGGGCTACCTTGTGGATAAAGAAATCAACGGACACGCTCTTGCCTTTGCTAAAGGAAGTCTGCTTCACAGAGAAGCTACAGTTATATTCCAAGGAAAAACATGCTCCTCAAAGAGGCTGGAAAATGGGACTCTACAGGAAGGAATACTAAACCCCTTCCTCTTCAACTGTCTCATGGAACACTTTATGAAGCTCAAGTTACCAAAAGCCAAACTGCCTAACTATGCAGAGAACTTTGTGGTCATCATCAATGGCAAAGGCGCCAGGAAGCATGCACAAAAGTGCCTAGATATTATGAGCAGGGAAGCGGAACACATGGCAGTGAAAATAAACAGCAATAAAACCAAAGCAATGGCCGTTAAAATAAGAACTCAAGACATCAGATTGCCAATACAAGGACAAGAAATTGAGTGGGTTACCTCTTTTTCAATACCTAGGAGTCATAATAGACAACCAGTTGAAATTCACTCAAGAAATTGAATATCTTCAGCAACGTTGTAAAGCCAGAAACTCAGCTTTGTGCTCTCTGACAAGTTTTAGAGATGGTGCATCTCTACCAGTACTCAAAATGTACTATATTCAAGCAGTTAGGTCACTCATTGACTATGCTGCTCCTGCTCTTACATCCCTCAGTGATAACCAATAGGAGAAACTGGAAGTGTCTCAAAATGATACTCTCAGAAAAATGCTGGGAGCACCTATATGGACGCGTTGAGAGAATCTAAGAATGGAAACCAACTTACCAGCATTAGAAAACAGGATCAAACAAAGGATAGCCACCATAACAGCAAAACTTGTTGTAACCACCGCCAGACTGTCAAAGACAGCATATTCAGATAGCTTCCCAGAACCCTTCAATATAGAACAAGTGCATGGACGGATAATCTGGTCAAGATTCTAGAGAAAGTGGACTTAAAATGGACCATTAAAAACAAAGGGGAAAATAGACCATATCAACACTTTCGGCAGCCTCCTCCATGGGAAGAGTCGAGTCTAAAAATAATCATTGAAGGATTACCAGTTAAAAAATCAGCTTGAGACTCGCAGAGGCTCAAAACAGTCACAGAACGACAAATGGAAACCATCTCAAGACGTACAACGACTCGCATCTTCACAGATGGATCAGTTGATGGATCAGTTGTGTTGGGACAGCAGTTTACACTACCAACCATGAAGCGTACTGGAGCATTAATAGTGGGTGCTCAACATTGTAGACAGAATTATATGCCCTGAAGGAGGTCATAAATTATTCAGTTGAGAATAATTTACATGATGTCATCATTCATACCGACTCTAATCTTCGCTCCAGGCATTGTTATCCAGCCAGCACAGAGATAATATACAACTCATCACAGAAATCCTACGTATAGGAAAAGCACACAATCTAGGGCTGTCAATTACCTTAAATTGGATGCCAAGTCAAATTGGCATAGATGTAATGAAAAGGCAGACTCGCCAGGAAAAACTGCCACTGCTCTACCTGTTGCACAGGTTAAAATACCTCCAAGTTTTGACAGATTAAGGAACAAATCAAGAAGAAAATATAACCATCACAAGTCTCCACAGAGCCAAAGTATCGGAAGGAAGATCCACTGCGGTATGGTACGAACAAGCCACTGGTTACTACGCTTTCAAACCTGACAAAATGATATCCAGAGACATTGCAGTAGCCATACACAGACTCAGACTTGGTTACATGTGCTGCTGGGAGGTAATAAATTTAATAGTTAGTGTCATATCTGTGGAACAAATGCAGAGGTGCCACTATTGCATTACTTGCTGGAATGTGAAGCATCTGAAGCCCTATGCATCATACTCAACATTAATCGAACAAGAGCAGCTGCATTAGATGCAAAATCCATAGTGACTACAATGATTAGAAAAGTAGTTTAAGAATGGGACGGTAGTGAACACTGCGCATCTCTATTCACCACCAAAATAATGTTATTAAAACAAGACTAAAACCCGTGTGCTAAAACAGAAACGAGAGAAAAAGGAGGAAACTCTCACCTCCATTTAAAACTTAGACCCCAAATATCACAGTAACAAAGTTATCGTGAGTAACAGAACTCAATTATGGGCTCACTATAGCCCGTGCTACATGGACATTTGGGTCTGAGTAGCTAAATCTAAAACAACAAAAATAATCAATGACTATTACGGGCTATTCATGCCCGTACCACCTCTTGGGTGGCTTGATCTTCAATCAGTTACTGGACTTTTGATAGTGTGTGTGTGTATATCCATATATATATATATATATATATATATATATATATATATATATATATATATATATACATATATATATATATATATATATATATATATATATATATATATATAATATAACAATATGTATGCACATATTATATATGCATTTTTAAGAAAATAGGAATGTGATAGCTTTTTTTTTGTCGCTTTGATCGTTAAGGAAATTCACATGTAAAAGGTGATCTTGTTTTTGTATCTTGGCCGTTCACCAACCCTCCGCCACACCTGCCTGGCCCACACCTACCACGCCCAAACATGTTGTGCACACCTGAGTCCTTCACACATGCTGTCTAACCCTGCCACCCCCACGCATGCTGTCCATACCTGTCACGCCCACCCATGCTGTCTACACCTGTCACGCCCACCCATGCTGTCCACACCTGCCACACCCACGCATACTGTCCACACATGTCTCGCTCTCACCTGCCATAACCAAACTAAACTTTGCCTGCCTTCCATGTTACAGTTACGTCTCCATACAGTCGTCCTCCTCACTCCGAGTAACGCAAGAGTACCCCAAGACAGCGTACTACTTCCTCTCCTATTGCTTAAATATATAAGAACATAATGATTACACTGCAGGTATATTGGCTCGTACGGGGCAGCTTATATTCATGTCCCCCCAGACTCGTTCATGTGTGTGTCTAGCCTGCGCTTAAAGTCAATTATCGATCCCACGTCTATTGTTACCTGATAGTTCCTGAAATCAAGAACCCTGTTTCCAAACCAGTATTTACCCAGGTTTTTTCTAAATTTATAATAGTTATAATTTATAGTAAAAAGGAAAACATTTGATGTGACTAACATCTTGCTTACTTTTAATTAAAATCCAAATGACGTTTCGAATACATCGTCGTATTTATCATTAGATCTAAAATACATAAAAGTCATAAATTGTAATTAATCCGTAAAACAAGAAACTTGTACTGAACACGGTGCTTACTGCAAGATAAGAGATAAAGTAATTACACTAATTATACAAAATAATGAACATACGCAAAACTTTTTAAATGACTTGATCAAACAAAGTAAGATTTTAGAAATATTCAACAAAGACAGCAAATACTAATTCAAAATTGCAGTTATAGGTTCACTATAATTAAGAACTTATACAAACACAAAACTACAAATTATTGATTACCAAATACACACATTGTATTAAAAACTACACACTTATAAGCATCACATACTGTGCTCATTTCTTTAATTCGCAAAAAAATAATTATAAGAGAAGACGTCACTCAAAATAATCACCAAACTCTTAAAATCCCAAGGGACCAGAAAAATAATGGTTTACAAAACAGAGGTAAAGGGAAAGTGTAAACCTAGACAAGGTTTACATAATGTTTGAGCCGTACAGCTGTGTGCTGGTATTGAAGAGAAGCAGCAACTTTCACATGTAAACATTCCATTATACGCCCGTGACACTGGCCACTCGTGCATATATTTACCTGATTTACCTGAGGGCAACTAACCCTAGTGGCCTCGACGAGGACAGGAAGCCGGCGGCTTGTCGATGATCTCCCTATTTGCCTTGATGATCTTTTCCAGTTGTACTTCAAAAGCTAACAGAGATTTGGCATTTACGGCTTCGGCGGGTAGGCGGTTCCACGGGTTAATTTGAAGAAATTTTCCGGGTCTACATGCTCCAAATTGTTCGGTATTTTAAGTTTCAGAGAGCTCTGCCCTGTCATGCCTTTGTGGTTTGCAGTGTTGTTAGACCTGTGGCCGTCAACCGTTCCTCACACAAAATATGACTTGGCTTTGGAATGACTTTTGTTGCCAGGTGTTGCACCTTCTCCTGAGCAGATACGCTCTTCTGGAAATGAGGTCACCATGCTTGGATACAGTAATCCAAATGGGGACGCACTAGAGATTTATACAGTTTAATCACTACCTTCTTTTCCTTAGTCAAAGGTACGCTTTATTATCGCAAGAGTTAAGTTAGCTTTTCTGACAGCTGCAGCCACCTGTTGTGCAACCTTTAATGAGTGGAGGATCTTGACTCCAGGTCCCTTTCTTCATCAATCTGCTGTAATATAATGCTATTAATATGGTAGTTGTGGCGTGGGTTGTTATGCCCCACATGCAGGGTCTTGCATTTGTCCATATTAAAAAGCATTTGCCAGTCTTCTGACCATTTGTGGAGTTCATGTTACAATGAAGGCCTCTTTGTAAGACTTCGAATATCATTTCCCACCACCATAAATCTTTGTGCCTTCTGAAAATGTTGATGATGTGGTTTGTAATATTCTCATCTATGTCATTGATGTACATGACAAAATGGTTGGTCACAAAATGAACCCTTATGGCACCCACCTACAACAGTTTTCAGTTCAGATTCATTCCCATTTAGCACGACCCTTTGGTTTCTTTACTTCAACCATTGTTTCATCCATTCTAATAGTTTCCCATTTACTGTATGGGCCAGTAATTTCCTTGGCAGTGTTGCATGTGGCACCTTATCACAGGCTTTACCAAAACCCCCGTATACTCCACCCACCGGGAGGCCTCTGAGTACCGGGTTACAGTTTCCACAACTCATCCTCCTGTTTAGACAGTACTTTTGGTAACTATGTGCACCTTAGTACAAACATTGATGTACTAAGCACCAAGCAGAATTTGGTACTAGTCACTATATAGAAATTAAAAAAAATTAGCTAAAAACAAACTTAAATATTCGTAGGCCTAGTATAGCACACATGAACTATATTTGGCCTCTGAGAGCGTGTATTAGGCCAAGGAAGGTTAGTTTAGTTTGTCTTTGCAACATAAATAGAAAATCTTTTCCGGGTTGTCCAAATTCAATAGTACCAAATTATACTTCTTAATTCCGTTATACGTGGGTATATGTACTATGGTCGTCATTGTTACTATAAGTACCTCAGAAACAGGAGGATGGTCTGATTTGCAAGAATGTGAGCAGGTTGGTGAGGCAGGATCTAGTTTTAACAAACCATGTTGTGACGATGATTGTACAAGGTTGTTCACTGGAACATGTTGAAGGATTCCCTCCCTAAGGACTCTCTCTCTATCAGCTGTAGGCATAGTTCTTCTGCCAGTTTCTTTAAGACTTTGGATTGGATTTTATCCACACCTGGATCTTTTAATTTGTCAAGGTTCTTCTTGATTATTTTGCATGTTAAGAGCATCTCCCTAAATTTATTCTCCTCCCCTCCTTCAAACATTTGTTTGGGTGATGGGATGGCATCTAACCTCTCTAGTGTGACTGATGCCACACTAGAAGGCAAACGGCACCCTCCGTGTGTATGAACATGACGGTGCCCTTTTGTATATCTCATTATCAATGATGTCCATCGTGGAGTTTATCTTCTCCAGAAGTTCCTCTTGGTTACCATGGCCTCTTTCACTACCACCGTCATCCATCTAGTTCCATTATTGTTTTTTTCGTTTTGGTGCATAAATATCCAAGATTATAAAGTCAGTCGTACAAAGAATGGTTCGTCTCATAACAATTATGATTATAATATCTGAAAATGCTGACTTGGATAATGGTAAACCCATCGTAAAAGATGTTCCTTTGTTCTCCAGTATCCTCAATGTTAAAGTTCAGAATGGAAGTTGCAATATACCCGGCATTATAGCTGGAACATTAATACAAACCCATGATACTGGAGCACAAATGAATTAGGCACCTTACAATAAGACTGTAGTATTCGTATTAACAAATATCAACCTAAAGTCCCCTTAATGATGATGATGTAAAAATGTCCTCAATTCACTTCTCCTGGAGTAACTGATGGAGCCATAAAAATGTAACTTGATGCATTTAGGAACCCATTTTACCGCAGTAATCTCACGAGCCGGACACTACCACTAATATACCCATACAAGTAATATCTTAAATATCAAGTGACAAGCGTAACAACTATTTGAACAAAATCAAGCAATTAATTAGAAGTAGGATCATGTAGTGCATAACGCCAGTTCTCTGTCCATCAGGGCAGTAATTGCGTTTTTCTTGTAAATATCTCGTGCAAATGAATTAAAAATGTAAAACTTGACCAGTAAAATGTTGATTTCCTGTATACTTGATTATTAAAACCGTTTTGGTTAACCTCTTTAACATCAAGGAAAGATAATGTATTATCGGGTTGACATTCTGCAGTAAAACATACATTAGGATGTTGTTGTACTCTCTAGACTTAAGGACATGAGTGATCCTTGAATAACAGAAGTGTCTACCACACTTCTCTTGTACACAATTGGTTTAAAGTCCGGAGGAGAACTGTCCAGCCAGTCTCTCTCTCTCCCTCCTGGAAGCACCAGAATACACAAGCAAGCACTGGGCTTAATGGCTACCCTATTCCTACTACATCAATTTGTTTATAATAATAAGTATTAAATATAAACACTGAGCCTTAACTGACAGTTCTAACAATCCAAATTGCTTACTGTTAAATCCCAAAACCAAATTATTATTAGCAAATAATTGATCAATGCAAATGTCTAAGATTCCAGCGTGGGAATATTAGTATCTCAACCCGTTTTCGCGAGCGTGCCTAATGTCAAGAAACTGTCGTACTAAAGTGCCCTAACCTAACCTACCAGAGGACCTACCAACAGAAAATGGGACGTTATGTCAAGGTTAAGAGCCGCTACCATTTTCTTGTACATTGACCTTGGTAAACTGTAAGGCACTCACTACTTACCTCTCCCTAAAATACACTATCCGTCCCCCCCCCCCCCATCATCTTCCCCTTCCTTCTTTCCTTTCCCCCTTCCTTCTTTCCTTTCCCCCTTCCTTCTTTCCTTTCCCCCTTCCTTCTTTCCTTTCCCCCTTCCTTCTTTCCTTTCCCCCTTCCTTCTTTCCTTTCCCCCTTCCTTCTTTCCTTTCCCCCTTCCTTCTTTCCTTTCCCCCTTCCTTCTTTCCTTTCCCCCTTCCTTCTTTCCTTTCCCCCTTCCTTCTTTCCTTTCCCTCTTCCTTCTTTCCTTTCCCTCTTCCTTCTTTCCTTTCCCCCTTCCTTCTTTCTTTTCCCTCTGCCTTCCCTTTCAGAAAATTTATGGCACATTTCTTTGTTAGTTGCCATAATATAGACGGCAATGTAAAAGCTATCATTGTTCTGTGACTCTCATCCAGGACAGGCAACTTTGCTTCTCTTTATCTCGTCAGTCAAAGCGAACATTAAACGTGGTACGAAGGCTTGCTGAAGGTGTAGCAAGCATTTCTCTACATTATAGGTACCTGCAAGACTGTCCTCAACATAGCTGCAGTAGATGTTTAAGATCCATATGTCGACAAAGACCTTCTCCTAAATAGTAAGAGTGTAAACATTAACAAGCGTAATGCGGCGACAAAACTGCATGGTGGGTGTGAAGGTGTAGCTGGTTGTAGAGAGGCCCACCAGGGCTCGGGAGAGTGCGGGCCTGGCACACGCATGCTCCGTGCACTCACATCCTAGCACGCATTCGTCACTTCTAGCGTGGCAAAAGTGAAACTGTTTCCCAAAGGACTTTTACTATACATAGCAATTATTCATTATTTTAAAAAATAAATAATATCCGTTTTCGACTAGAGTATAATTGGCCAAGTGGTTATGAATGTTTACAAGCACATGTGGACAAGTCGGAGCGTCTTGGGATAGGTTGTGTATCTTGTACACAGATCTTAAAGGTCAATGTTTTTATTGATATGTTTTATTATGACTTCGTGGCACATTTTGTATAAAACACTTGCCTCTTATTTTTTCTTTAATTATAATTGCAGCAGACGGTCACACAGGCCTTGTGTACAAGACTAACTGCTCTTCACCGCCGCTCATCTTGACGACACTTGTAAACTTGTCAAGTTGTCAGAAGACCAAACCCAGGATAATGACCATGTTTAAAGTTACATTAACAAGCTCCCGCAGCCACAAGCTTGTCAAGTTGTGTTACTGTATCCTGGCCTTCGTCACGTCTCCATAAACAATTACAGTTATTACACTCAATCATTTGCTTGTTTATAATAGGTAAAAATAAATAATGATATGTATTCACCTGGTAGTATTCACCTAGTATTCACATGCGAGGGTTGAGCTCTGCTCTTCATTCCGCCTCTCAACTGTCACTCAAGTGTTACTAAGTAAAGAGAGAGAAGGTTATGTAGTGACGGTGGTGACGGCACTGCTGCAGTATTCTCCTCGTGTGGCAGGAGTCTTATAACACTGGACGGGCTGTGACCCGGCAGTTTCCGGGTCACAGCCTTCTTACCCTTAACCCTCCCCCCCCCTCCCCTTCCCATCTCAATCCCAATTTCTCCCTTTTCTCATCTCTTCCAACCTCCTCCCTCTGCTCCCTCTCCCTCTCTTCCCCTCCCTCTCAGCAGCTCCCCTATGACTCTGTAATATCTCCATTGGTCAAACTATTATGTATTAGCGATAAGACCTACCATTAATGTATGATGACTTACTGTAAATATGTAGCTCTTGTAATAGCACTTTCTCTGTAACTAGCTGACATTGTAACTATAAGGTGTGAAGGATTGAAGAAATTGTTTATGTAATAATCTAAGATGAGGTCTGATAAAGACCTTTTGTGCCCTCTGTAATGCTTTTTGCGCTACCGCTCACAGGATGGGTATGGGGTGCACAATAAACTAGCCGGCTCCGGCGGCAACAATCAAATCAGTGATGTAAATATGTTTTTTCAGTGGGTCCCAGAAACATGTTTAATGAAGGTAAGTTCCAGCTGCTGCGCTGTGAAAACAAAGGATATTATCAAAGCGGAAACCATTTATAAAACAGTCTAGTCACTCTAGAACGAAAAGCAGAGTAAAGGATCAGAAGACCTTATCTTTAAAGAACACAATAAAGTAGCCGTCACAACTGCAAGAAAAATGACAGGTTGGATAACAAGGACCTTCCAAACAAGGGATGCCATACAAGTCAAGATACTTCTCAAGACATGAGTGCTCTCTAGGGAGGAATATTGTTGCACACACACTAACAGCCTCATTCAGAGCCGCTAGAATCCACTCTATAAGTAATCTTAATTATTGGGACTGATTAAAAGTTCAAAATCTGTGTTCTCTTGAGCGCAGGCGGGAGAGATACATAATAATTTACACGTGGACAATAGTAGAGGGGCTGGTCCCAAACCTGCACACAGAAATAACACCACATGAGACCAGGAGACATGGCAGGATGTGCAGAATACCCCCGTTGAAGACCAGAGGTGCAACAGGTACTCTGAGAGAGAACTATCAACATCAGAGGCCCGAGACTGTTCAACACGCTTCCACTACACATAAGGGGCATAACTGGCCGACCCCTCACAGTGTTCAAGAGAGAACTATCAACATCAGAGGCCCGAGACTGTTCAACACGCTTCCACTACACATAAGGGGCATAACTGGCCGACCCCTCACAGTGTTCAAGAGAGAACTATCAACATCAGAGGCCCGAGACTGTTCAACACGCTTCCACTACACATAAGGGGCATAACTGGCCGATCCCTCACAGTGTTCAAGAGAGAACTATCAACATCAGAGGCCCGAGACTGTTCAACACGCTTCCACTACACATAAGGGGCATAACTGGCCGACCCCTCACAGTGTTCAAGAGAGAACTATCAACATCAGAGGCCCGAGACTGTTCAACACGCTTCCACTACACATAAGGGACATAACTGGCCGATCCCTCACAGTGTTCAAGAGAGAACTATCAACATCAGAGGCCCGAGACTGTTCAACACGCTTCCACTACACATAAGGGACATAACTGACCGACCCCTCACAGTGTTCAAGAGAGAACTATCAACATCAGAGGCCCGAGACTGTTCAACACGCTTCCACTACACATAAGGGACATAACTGGCCGATCCCTCACAGTGTTCAAGAGAGAACTATCAACATCAGAGGCCCGAGACTGTTCAACACGCTTCCACTACACATAAGGGACATAACTGGCCGACCCCTCACAGTGTTCAAGAGAGAACTATCAACATCAGAGGCCCGAGACTGTTCAACACGCTTCCACTACACATAAGGGACATAACTGGCCGATCCCTCACAGTGTTCAAGAGAGAACTGGATAAACACCTCCAAAGGATACCTGATCAACCAAGGTGCGAGCAGTCGCGTCAAACAGCCTGGTTGACCAGTCCAGCAACCAGGAGGCCTGGTCGGAGACCGGGCCACGGGTCCGTTGATCCCCGGAACTTGTAAGATAGCTACAAGGTGCGAGGGAGAGGACGGTGGTGGGGTAGGCGAGGACAACACACTAGTAAGAGTTCACATCCCGCTACTTGCCTTGTTCTGTTATACATTTTGTTCCTGAAAACCTTAAATATCGAGTACCAACCTGAGACCAGGAAGAGCAGTAGTGTATAGCCATATCCACTTGTGCCAGCCATTGTGCTGACTCTTCTGCTGCTGCTGCTGCTGCTGCTGTTGCTGCTGCTGCTGCTGCTGCTGCTGCTGCTGCTGATGGTAGTACTCTTCCTGCTAGTGGTGGTACTCCTGGTGGTGGTGGTACTCCGGCTGCTGCTGCAGCTGTTGCTCACAGGTAAACACGTAAACACTGTCACCTGAGAACCATGAACCAGCCTCTCAGTACAGTCATAGCTGACACTGCTGTGTTGTTCTACAGGTTATGGAAAATAGTTAAATTAATCATAGTGTAAGAGTGGTACAATGTTTGTGTCAGAGGACGTGTTCCTGCCGTAGTGTAATGTCGGTGTAGGTGTACACCTGTCATGACCTGGCTTCCTCCACTTCACTCACACTATCTCTTATCATCACGAAATTTCCTCTCCAATTTCTATTATAATGATGTTACTGTGATGAGGTGTGCTTGTGGCGACTGTTGAGCACACAGCAGTCCCAGCTGGTAATGTGCAGTCATGGAGTGAAGAGTTGCTGGAGCGAAGGCGTGTGTCAGAGGGAGCCGGCAGTGGTGGGTGGACGGCGCGCGAGGCACTACTGGGGTGTGTGTGTGTGTGTGCTCTAGTTTGGTGCCCCCATCCCTGCCCGCCCCTGCCCACCGGTGACCTGGCCCCGGCATGCCCCGCCCCACCCCCCAATCCCCCCACCCCTAATCCCCCACCCCTAATCCCCCCACCCCTACACACACACACACACACACACACACACACACACACACACACACACACACACACACACACACACACACACACACACACACACACACACACACACTATATACCACATATGCCAGACCAATCCTGGAGTATGCAGCTCCAGCATGGAGTCCACATCTAGTCAAGCATAAGACTAAACTGGAAAAGGTTCAAAGGTTTGCCACCAGACTAGTACCCGAGCTGAGAGGTATGAGCTACGAGGAGAGACTACGGGAATTAAACCTCACTTCGCTGGAAGACAGAAGAGTTAGGGGGGACATGATCACCACATTCAAGATTCTGAAGGGAATTGATAGGGTAGATAAAGACAGGCTATTTAACACAAGGGGAATACGCACTAGGGGACACAGGTGGAAACTGAATGCCCAAATGAGCCACAGAGATATTAGAAAGAACTTTTTTAGTGTCAGAGTGGTTGACAAGTGGAATGCATTAGGAAGTGATGTGGTGGAGGCTGACTCCATACACAGTTTCAAGTGTAGATATGATAGAGCCCAATAGGCTCAGGAACCTGAACACCTGTTGATTGACAGTTGAGAGGCGGGACCAAAGAGCCAGAGCTCAACCCCCGCAAGCACAACTAGGTGAGTACACACACACACACACACACACACACACACACACACACACACACACACACCCACCCACACACCCACCCACCCACCCCACCACCCTCACCCACCACCCGTCACCCACCACCCATCACCCACCACCCATCACCCACCACCCTCACCCACCACCCTCACCCACCACCCTCACCCACCACCCTCACCCACCACCCTCACCCACCACCCTCACCCACCACCCTCACCCACCACCCGTCACCCACCACCACCACACCACCCGTCACCCACCACCACCACCCGTCACCCACCGCCACCACCCGTCACCCACCGCCACCACACTCCACCCGTCACCCACCGCCACCACACTCCACCCGTCACCCACCGCCACCACACTCCACCCGTCACCCACCGCCACCACACTCCACCCGTCACCCACCGCCACCACACTCCACCCGTCACCCACCGCCACCACACTCCACCCGTCACCCACCGCCACCACATTCCACCCGTCACCCACACCCACCACACCCGTCACCCACCATCACACCCACCACACCCGTCGCCCACCACCACACCCACCACACCCGTCACCCACCGCCACCACACCCACCACACCCGTCACCCACCACCACACCCACCACACCCGTCACCCACCACCACACAGTAGTAGGGATGACGCTGTAGCAGTAACTGAGAGTGTTGAAGACCATACACTGTTGACGCGTCACGGGTTCCTGTTAAAAAAAAAGTTCATAGTTTAAGACCAAAATTTTTCGAAAGAACCATTTCAGAAAATGTTGATACTATGGCAGCCATTAAGATAGTAGAGAGAACAGAAAATGTTGATACTATGGCAGCCATTAAGATAGTAGAGAGAACAGAAAATGTTGATACTATGGCAGCCATTAAGATAGTAGAGAGAAGAGCAAATGTTGATACTATGGCAGCCATTAAGATAGTAGAGAGAAGAGCAGCTTAAGCCTGGAGGAAGAAATGTTAAACTGTTAGTGATGGGGGGACTTGAAGCTTGGGAAGATTGACTGGGAAAATAGAGAACCACGTGGCGCGACAAACATGGAGAGCTTAAATATTAGAAACTTTCTATACATTGTCACCCATACTTCCGTGGAAATAAACGGTCCATTCACCTGGGCTGTAAGAGGCTCGAACCCTGGACCCCACGAGTGTCAGGCTGAAGCTCTTAGGACTGGGCTATGAGTAGTCTTAATAAGGAAAGTTTCTAGAAGGAGCATCTTGCTGCCAAACTGGAATTTTCGACTTTGCCCGACTATGCGGCCCGTAGGCCCACATATCCACTACAGCCTGGTTGGTCCGTTCTGTACACGAACCCGTCTTGTTTCTGATATACATGAATGATCTTCCATAAGGTATAGACTCAGTGTTTGCTGCTGATGATAAAATTATGAGAAGGATAAAGACAGGGTAGGCTGGGGGGGGGGGGGGGGTGGGCTTGATAAAATCCTAACGTGTATTAACACACTCGGGCATCCTGTCCCCCGATACAATGAATTATTATTATTATTATTATTATTATTATTATTATTCTATATTAAATAACTTTTTTTATAAATTACATTGTGTGTGTGTGATGTTTAGATATTCATGTTTGGGCACTTTGTGTGCCACGAAAGTCTGCATTATACACAGTGAGCATTGCTGATCTTGGTATATAATTGTTGTTTAGCATTTTAATATTACAATCATAATGTAAACATTTATTTACTTGGTGTTAATTTTACCTTATTTTCCAGTTTTCACCCAAATTGGTTTAAACCGCAGGCAGGAAACTTTTTCCGGAGACTTACACATCTAGTGTCTCTGATGAATATATTTGGTCATTGTTTTGCGATTGTTATTGTTTTTGTTATGTTTATGTAAGAGTTTGTGGGCGGAAGGTGTTCATGTGAGCAGCTGCTGGAAGCTCTGGGCCTGCCTGGTGTAACTGGTGGTTCATGTGAGCAGCTGCTGGAAGCTCTGGGCCTGCCTGGTGTAACTGGTGGTTCATGTGAGCAGCTGCTGGAAGCTCTGGGCCTGCCTGGTGTAACTGGTGGTTCATGTGAGCAGCTGCTGGAAGCTCTGGGCCTGCCTGGTGTAACTGGTGGTTCATGTGAGCAGCTGCTGGAAGCTCTGGGCCTGCCTGGTGTAACTGGTGGTTCATGTGAGCAGCTGCTGGAAGCTCTGGGCCTGCCTGGTGTAACTGGTGGTTCATGTGAGCAGCTGCTGGGAGCTCTGGGCCTGCCTGGTGTAACTGGTGGTTCATGTGAGCAGCTGCTGGAAGCTCTAGGCCTGCCTGGTGTAACTGGTGGTTCATGTGAGCAGCTGCTGGAAGCTCTGGGCCTGCCTGGTGTAACTGGTGGTTCATGTGAGCAGCTGCTGGAAGCTCTGGGCCTGCCTGGTGTAACTGGTGGTTCATGTGAGCAGCTGCTGGAAGCTCTGGGCCTGCCTGGTGTAACTGGTGGTTCATGTGAGCAGCTGCTGGAAGCTCTGGGCCTGCCTGGTGTAACTGGTGGTTCATGTGAGCAGCTGCTGGAAGCTCTGGGCCTGCCTGGTGTAACTGGTGGTTCATGTGAGCAGCTGCTGGAAGCTCTGGGCCTGCCTGGTGTAACTGGTGGTTCATGTGAGCAGCTGCTGGAAGCTCTGGGCCTGCCTGGTGTAACTGGTGGTTCATGTGAGCAGCTGCTAGAAGCTCTGGGCCTGCCTGGTGTAACTGGTGGTTCATGTGAGCAGCTGCTGGAAGCTCTGGGCCTGCCTGGTGTAACTGGTGGTTCATGTGAGCAGCTGCTGGAAGCTCTGGGCCTGCCTGGTGTAACTGGTGGTTCATGTGAGCAGCTGCTGGAAGCTCTGGGCCTGCCTGGTGTAACTGGTGGTTCATGTGAGCAGCTGCTGGAAGCTCTGGGCCTGCCTGGTGTAACTGGTGGTTCATGTGAGCAGCTGCTGGAAGCTCTGGGCCTGCCTGGTGTAACTGGTGGTTCATGTGAGCAGCTGCTGGAAGCTCTGGGCCTGCCTGGTGTAACTGGTGGTTCATGTGAGCAGCTGCTAGAAGCTCTGGGCCTGCCTGGTGTAACTGGTGGTTCATGTGAGCAGCTGCTGGAAGCTCTGGGCCTGCCTGGTGTAACTGGTGGTTCATGTGAGCAGCTGCTGGAAGCTCTAGGCCTGCCTGGTGTAACTGGTGGTCTGCCCAACACTCATATCAATCATATAACACGCTAATAACAATTCACTTGAGCAAAATTTATTAGTGCAATAATGCCTTTAGTAATTTGAATGTGTGTGTGTGTGTGTGTGTGTGTGTGTGTGTGTGTGTGTGTGTGTGTGTGTGTGTGTGTGTTGGAATGCAGACGTTGACCTTACCACCACCCAGCGTTTGTTCAGTCTATATAATGACGACTTTTTGTTAAGGCTGGCGAAGGTGTTGCCACCCACCTCGCCGCCACCCGCCGCTCACTTTTTTTTTGGGGGGGGGGGGGGAGTAAAGAGGAAGGAGAGGCACAGGTGAAGGGAAGTATAGAAGTGGGAAATACAGTGAGAGGTATGAAAGCAGGCGGGCTGTCCGCCTTGCTGACACGATGTGTGGGTGTTGGCAGCTAAGCTAAGCTGGCTCCCTCTTGTCAGGGAGCTGTGAGTGTGTGAGAGGTTCTTCACATGTGTTTCACCATATATGGATGTCCATAGATGAATACTGTGTAGCATTCATATATACACACTCCGATGCTTCCACACATGTTGTTCTGTTTAAGGCTCTTTATTATTATTGTTTATTGAGTTATTTATACATACACCTATACATATATACCCGTATACATATGCATCACACAACTATACACATACATACAAACTCAATTTTTCTAATTATTGGGGAAGGATATCTGGTCAGTATTTCATCATGGAATTATGTACTGTGGGGCTGGGTTTGCATCTAGTAAATCTAGGCTCTTGGGCCACCAGCTGTGGGAGCGGGGCGTCTCATCTTGGGCCACCAGCTGTGGGAGCGGGGCGTCTCATCTTGGGCCACCAGCTGTGGGAGCGGGGCGTCTCATCTTGGGCCACCAGCTGTGGGAGCGGGGCGTCTCATCTTGGGCCACCAGCTGTGGGAGCGGGGCGTCTCATCTTGGGCCACCAGCTGTGGGAGCGGGGCGTCTCATCTTGGGCCACCAGCTGTGGGAGTGGGGCGTCTCATCTTGGGCCACCAGCTGTGGGAGCGGGGCGTCTCATCTTGGGCCACCAGCTGTGGGAGCGGGGCGTCTCATCTTGGGCCACCAGCTGTGGGAGCGGGGCGTCTCATCTTGGGCCACCAGCTGTGGGAGCGGGGCGTCTCATCTTGGGCCACCAGCTGTGGCAGCGGGGCGTCTCATCTTGGGCCACCAGCTGTGGGAGCGGGGCGTCTCATCTTGGGCCACCAGCTGTGGGAGTGGGGCGTCTCATCTTGGGCCACCAGCTGTGGGAGCGGGGCGTCACATCTTGGGCCACCAGCTGTGGGAGCGGGGCGTCACATCTTGGGCCACCAGCTGTGGGAGCGGGGCGTCTCATCTTGGGCCACCAGCTGTGGGAGCGGGGCGTCTCATCTTGGGCCACCAGCTGTGGGAGCGGGGCGTCTCATCTTGGGCCACCAGCTGTGGGAGCGGGGCGTCTCATCTTGGGCCACCAGCTGTGGGAGCGGGGCGTCTCATCTTGGGCCACCAGCTGTGGGAGTGGGGCGTCTCATCTTGGGCCACCAGCTGTGGGAGCGGGGCGTCTCATCTTGAAACCATCTTGGTTTCATAAGGTGGCAGTCAACCTTAGCAACATTGCGGATGTTGTTAAGGTCTATTGTTTGCGTCGGGAGTAGTGCTGCAGCTCTGTTATCGACTTGAGTTGTAATTTCCCTTTCATTAATTGGGCAAAAATTTACATTTTCTTCCGGGTTTATCCTGAATATTTTTTCCCAGAACTTCCTCAATTCCTGCTCTTAAGCTCTATGAGGGGAGAGAACATTTCCTGAGGCGTCTATGATGTAGGGTGTTTCCTCAGAAGAGCTTCCCATCACGGTCTTTACTTTTTTCCAGAACTTTCCTGGGTGTCTGTAGTCGCCTTGGATTTTGCTTATTAGGTCATCCCATTGTTTGGTGTACTCTGTTTTGTATAGATCTTGCAGCTCATCTTGTAGTTCCCTTTGTGGTCTTTTGCGCTCATCCGTCCACCCGTGTTGTGTTATGAGTTGTAGAAGGTTGTTATATCTGGTTTGCAGTGTCGTGAGCGCCTCAGTGGCTGGGGGGTGTGGGAGCGTTATGTGGTGAGCTACGGGGATGTGATCAGTAAGGCATGTTTCTATGGTGTTAATCCATGTATTTAACTCAGCGTTTATGCATGATGTTTCCTTTCCATTAAAATCTGTGACACTGATTTTCTGTGAACTGCTTTTGAACGCTTCCCAGTCAGTTTTAGTATATTGAAGTCTTGGTGGTGAGGGTTTCTGAATGGGGTTAGTTGACAGCGTCATTATTATTGGTAGGTGGTCGCTTGTGCTCACAGGGCCCCTTTCTATGTGGGTGTTTAGGAAGTGGTGGCTGTTTGACAGTATTATGTCTGGTTTACCACTGTGGCCTTGTCTGACGTACGTTGGCAAGTCTGGGCCCAGGTGGGTTAGATTTCCGTACCTTATCATATTGTGGATGGCTTCTCCTGCTTGGGTGTTCCTTCCGTGTCCCAGTGTTCTGTGCTTGGCGTTCAGATCACCCAGAAAGTAGGCGGGTCTGTTCCTTCTGGTAACTTTCATGATGTCGGCAAGGGGAAGGTAAGGACGTCTTGGTGGTTGGTAGCATGTTCCTATGATGATTATACCCTTCGTAGTTTGGAGTTCAATCGCCAGGAAGTTTTCCTGAAAGTTATCTAGAATTTTGTGAGGAATATTTCTTTTAACGGCAATTGCCGCTCCATCGTTGGCCTGGTCAGCTCTGTTGACCTGGTAAATTTTGTAATTGAAGATCTTGATCTTCTCGCTGTTCTTTTTTCCATGGCTGTTAATGAGTATTATATCAGGGTGTATTTCTCTGTACAAGTTGCTGAGTTCCAATGTTCTGTGCGGAGTCCAGCATAGAACATTGTGTTGAATTATTGTTAATGACTCGATGGCTATGATGAATCTGATGGGTCTCTTACACCTGGTGGAGTGTTTGGGATCGCTACATATCCATTGTTCATTGCCTTAAACTAATCGCCGCTTATCTGTTGAATGGCACCCGCTTCCCCGCCCCCTTTTTCTCCGTCGCACTCCCCCCCCCCCTCTTCCCCTAATATTGCCCAACCCCCTCCCTCACCCCTGCCTCTTGGCCCCCCCCCCCACCTCCACACACCCCTCTGCCACAATCCTATTACACCACCACCCTCTCCCCCGCCGCCACCACCACCACCCTCTCCCCCGCCACCACCACCCTCTCCCCCGCCACCACCACCCTCTCCCCCGCCGCCACCACCCTCTCCCCCGCCGCCACCACCCTCTCCCCCGCCACCACCACCACCACAACCCTCTCCCCCGCCACCACCCTCTCCCCCGCCACCACCACCACCACCCTCTCCCCCGCCACCACCACCCTCCTCTCCCCCGCCACCACCACCCTCTCCCCCGCCACCACCACCCTTCTCTCCCCCGCCACCACAACCCTCTCCCCCCCAGCCACCACCACCCTCTCCCCCCCCCAGCCACCACCACCACCACCCTCTCCCCCCCCAGCCACCACCACCACCACCACCCTCTCCCCCGCCGCCACCACCACCCTCTCTCCCGCCGCCACCACCACCCTCTCCCCCCCCCCCGCCACTACCACCCTCTCCCCGCCATCACCACCAAAATCCTCTCCCCCGCCGCCACCACCACCCTCTTCCCCCCCCCGCCACCACCACAACCACTTTCTCCCCCCCCCGCCACCACCACCACCACCACCACCACCACCACCCTCTCCCCCCCCCGCCACCACCACCACCCTCTCCCCGCCGCCACCACCACCACCACCCTCTCCCCCGCCACCACCACCCTCTCCCCCGCCACCACCACCACCTTCTCCCCCCCCCGCCACCACCACCACCTTCTCCCCCCCCCGCCACCACCACCACCTTCTCCCCCCCCGCCACCACCACCACCTTCTCCCCCCCCGCCACCACCACCACCACCCTCTCCCCCGCCACCACCACCACCACCCTCTCCCCCGCCACCACCACCACCACCCTCTCCCCCGCCACCACCACCACCCTCTCCCCCGCCACCACCACCACCCTCTCCCCCGCCACCACCACCATCCTCTCCCCCGCCACCACCACCACCCTCTCCCCCGCCACCACCACCACCCTCTCCCCCGCCACCACCACCACCCTCCTCTCCCCCGCCACCACCACCACCACCACCCTCCTCTCCCCCGCCACCACCACCACCACCACCCTCTCCCCCGCCACCACCACCACCACCCTCTCCCCCGCCACCACCACCACCACCCTCTCCCCCGCCACCACCACCCTCTCCCCCGCCACCACCACCCTCTCCCCCGCCACCACCACCCTCTCCCCCGCCACCACCACCCTCTCCCCCGCCACCACCACCCTCTCCCCCGCCACCACCACCCTCTCCCCCGCCACCGCCACCCTCTCCCCCGCCACCGCCACCACCACCCTCTCCCCCGCCACCGCCACCACCACCACCACCCTCTCCCCCGCCACCGCCACCACCACCCTCTCCCCCGCCATCGCCACCACCACCCTCTCCCCCGCCACCGCCACCACCACCCTCTCCCCCGCCACCACCACCCTCTCCCCCGCCACCGCCACCACCACCCTCTCCCCCGCCGCCGCCACCACCACCCTCTCCCCCGCCGCCGCCACCACCACCCTCTCCCCCGCCGCCGCCACCCTCTCCCCCGCCGCCACCACCACCACCACCCTCTCCCCCACCACCACCACCACCCTCTCCCCCACCACCACCACCACCCTCTCCCCCACCACCACCACCACCCTCTCCCCCACCACCACCCTCTCCCCCACCACCACCACCACCCTCTCCCCCGCCGACACCACCACCACCACCCTCTCCCCCGCCGACACCACCACCACCACCCTCTCCCCCGCCGACACCACCACCACCACCCTCTCCCCCGCCGACACCACCACCACCACCCTCTCCCCCGCCGACACCACCACCACCACCCTCTCCCCCGCCGACACCACCACCACCACCCTCTCCCCCCCACCACCACCACCCTCTCCCCCCCGCCACCACCACCCTCTCCCCCGCCATCACCACCCTCTCCCCTCCTCCGCCACCACCCACCACCACCCTCTCCCCCCCCGCCACCACCCACCACCACCCTCTCCCCCCTGCCACACCCCTCTCCCCCCCCCCACACCACCCTCTCCCCCCCGACACCACCCTCTCCCCCCCCGCCACCACCCACCACCACCCTCTCCCCCCCGCCACCACCCACCACCACCCTCTCCCCCCCGCCACCACCCACCACCACCCTCTCCCCCGCCACCGCCACCACCACCCTCTCCCCCGCCACCACCACCCTCTCCCCCGCCACCGCCACCACCACCCTCTCCCCCGCCGCCGCCACCACCACCCTCTCCCCCGCCGCCGCCACCACCACCCTCTCCCCCGCCGCCGCCACCCTCTCCCCCGCCGCCACCACCACCACCACCCTCTCCCCCACCACCACCCTCTCCCCCACCACCACCACCACCCTCTCCCCCGCCGACACCACCACCACCACCCTCTCCCCCGCCGACACCACCACCACCACTCTCTCCCCCGCCGACACCACCACCACCACCCTCTCCCCCGCCGACACCACCACCACCACCCTCTCCCCCGCCGACACCACCACCACCACCCTCTCCCCCCCACCACCACCACCCTCTCCCCCCCGCCACCACCACCCTCTCCCCCGCCATCACCACCCTCTCCCCTCCTCCGCCACCACCCACCACCACCCTCTCCCCCCCCCGCCACCACCCACCACCACCCTCTCCCCCCTGCCACACCCCTCTCCCCCCCCCCCACACCACCCTCTCCCCCCCGACACCACCCTCTCCCCCCCCGCCACCACCCACCACCACCCTCTCCCCCCCGCCACCACCCACCACCACCCTCTCCCCCCCGCCACCACCCACCACCACCCTCTCCCCCGCCGCCACCACAACCTTCTCCCCCGCCGCCACCACAACCTTCTTCCCCGCCGCCACCACCACCACAACCCTCTCCCCCGCCACCACCACCACCACCACCACAACCCTCTCCCCCGCCGACACCACCCTCTCCCCCCCACCACCACCACCCTCTCCCCCCCACCACCACCACCCTCTCCCCCCCACCACCACTACCCTCTCCCCCCCACCACCACCACCCTCTCCCCCGCCATCACCACCCTCTCCCCTCCTCCGCCACCACCCACCACCACCCTCCACCACCCTCTCTCCCCCCCCGCCACCACCCTCTCCCCCCCACCACCACCACCACCACCCTCTCCCCCCCACCACCACCACCCTCTCCCCCCCGCCACCACCCTCTCCCCCCCGACACCACCCTCTCCCCCCCGACACCACCCTCTCCCCCCCGACACCACCCTCTCCCCCCCGACACCACCCTCTCCCCCCCGACACCACCCTCTCCCCCCCGACACCACCCTCTCCCCCCCGACACCACCCTCTCCCCCCCGACACCACCCTCTCCCCCCCGACACCACCCTCTCCCCCCCGACACCACCCTCTCCCCCCCGACACCACCCTCTCCCCCCCGACACCACCCTCTCCCCCCCGCCACCACCCACCACTACCCTCTCCCCCCCGCCACCACCCTCTACCCCCCGCCACCACCACCACCACCACCACCCTCTCCCCTGCCACCACCACCACCACCCTCTCCCCCGCCGCCACCACAACCTTCTCCCCCGCCGCCACCACAACCTTCCCCGCCGCCACCACCACCACCACAACCCTCTCCCCCGCCGCCACCACCACCACAACCCTCTCCCCCGCCGCCGCCACCACCACAACCCTCTCCCCCGCCGCCACCACCACCACTACTCTCTCCCCCGCCGCCACCACAACCCTCTTCCCCCGCCGCCACCACCACCACAACCCTCTTCCCCCGCCGCCACCACCACCACAACCCTCTCCCCCGCCGCCACCACCACCACAACCCTCTCCCCCGCCGCCACCACCACCACTACTCTCTCCCCCGCCGCCACCACCACCACTACTCTCTCCCCCGCCGCCACCACAACCTTCTCCCCCGCCGCCACCACAACCTTCCCCGCCGCCACCACCACCACCACAACCCTCTCCCCCGCCGCCACCACCACCACAACCCTCTCCCCCGCCGCCGCCACCACCACAACCCTCTCCCCCGCCGCCACCACCACCACTACTCTCTCCCCCGCCGCCACCACAACCCTCTTCCCCCGCCGCCACCACCACCACAACCCTCTCCCCCGCCGCCACCACCACCACAACCCTCTCCCCCGCCGCCACCACCACCACAACCCTCTCCCCCGCCGCCACCACCACCACTACTCTCTCCCCCGCCGCCACCACCACCACAACCCTCTCCCCCGCCACCACCACCACCACCACCACCACCCTCTCCCCCGCCACCACCACCACCCTCTCCCCCGCCACCACCACCACCACCACCCTCTCCCCCGCCGCCGCCACCACCACCACCACCCTCTCCCCCGCCGCCGCCACCACCACCACCCTCTCCCCCGCCGCCGCCGCCACCACCACCACCCTCTCCCCCGCCGCCGCCACCACCACCACCACCCTCTCCCCCGCCGCCGCCACCACCACCACCCTCTCCCCCGCCGCCGCCACCACCACCACCCTCTCCCCCGCCGCCGCCACCACCACCACCCTCTCCCCCGCCGCCGCCACCACCACCACCCTCTCCACCACCACTACCACCCTCTCCACCACCATCACACAACCCTCTCCCCCCACCACCACCACCACCACCACCACCCCCCACTACCCTCTCCCCCATGACCACCACCACCACCACTACCCTCTCCCCTTGACCACCACCACCACAACCCTCTCCCCCATGACCAACACTGTAACCCCCCCCCCCTAATGTGCCAAGTATAATAGAGCTATCTCAGCTATAGCTTGAGGGGAGCCACTATGGCTCTACCATAATGAGTCTGTTCATTACATTCTTCGCTGGTTTTCTTGAGGTCAGAGGTTTGTTTGACTTCTTTTCTTCAGGGTCAATATAATCCTTTAATTCCTTTTGGTTTCATAATGAGTATAACCATACATACAGTACACTGAGCATATATATATATATATATAGTTATTACAAAATTCAGTAGTGTTATACCAGTATAATACATTTAAGTAATTAGGAGTCGGTTGGTTTAATTGTGCTTTTGAAAAATTATGGCACTTTACTTAGTGTCGTGTGATGCTGGTAGATAAGTTTTGTGTGGTAGCTGTAATTGAACTCTAAACGCTTTGAACTCTCTGAGTTCACTCTGAATTGAACTCTAAATTGAACTCTAAACGCACACTGCCCGAAACGCTTTGCGTAATAGTGGCTTTAGGCATTGTATGTACTAGCTCTATCTATAAAGCCAACAAACTTTGAAAAATCTCTTTATGTATGTACCTTTGCCTAAATAAAAATTATTATTATTATTATTATTATAAATTATGCACAGCTAAACTTCACCCAAAGAGCTTGGGAAAAAGATTGGTATGGAATTGTAACTTTTTAATGTTGCTCAAAAGTAATTTTGGAGCTGTGATAATATTCTCACTGACAAGATGCATTTTAGGAATTCGTGTAGTGGCCAGTGATGTTGAAGGTGTCCACCAATCTCTGCTACACATGCATCATTACCTTACACCACCACTTCCTCTGCTAATAGACACCTTAAGCCTTTAAAAAGACAGTTCCTCTGCTTCTCTGACTATCATTCAAAGTATGTTAAGTAATAGTTTTTATTCAGTACTGTATAATATTATTTTATCCAAAATTTGTCATTCAAAAAAAGATATCAGTTGTGAGGAAGCTCCTCCCACATTTAGAACATTGTATTTATTGGACCTCTGCTTCCCAGTTACAGACAGAGGACACTAAAAAAAAAAAATTCAGCATGTATTCCTTTTATAAGTAATTGACTTCCTCTGTGGTGATGTACCTTGTCAATGAGAACTGGTGTATTAGTATTATACTAACTTTTATCACTTAAGTTGTATCATATATACTATATCCATACATAGGATATTTAATTACATATGGCTAAATGTTCGTACTTGAAGCTAACACTGGCAAGTAGCAAACATTTGCATATATGTACTGTATTGTACTATGAAAATATGATTTCTGAAGCGTTAACTTTGTCCAAATTTAATTGTTTAATTCCAGCATAACTCTAAAAGTTATTCTTAAGTTATACACTGTACTGAATTTTCCCTCATCTTTCAGACTTGTCATGAATTGAGTCGAAAGGTGTGGCGTGATTTTGAGGAGGTTGTAGGTGAAGTGCGCACCTACACCCATCACCTGCATGGACTGCTCCAGAATACTGAGACTTCTGTCATCAATACTGCTTATAGTCTGGCCACTCAGTACCACAACACTCTCACCACACATGTGAGTAGAGTATAGTCTGGCCACTCAGTACCACAACACTCTCACCACACATGTGAGTAGAGTATAGTCTGGCCACTCAGTACCACAACACTCTCACCACACATGTGAGTAGAGTATAGTCTGGCCACTCAGTACCACAACACTCTCACCACACATGTGAGTAGATTATAGTCTGGCCACTCAGTACCACAACACACTCACCACACATGTGAGTAGATTATAGTCTGGCCACTCAGTACCACAACACACTCACCACACATGTGAGTAGATTATAGTCTGGCCACTCAGTACCACAACACACTCACCACACATGTGAGTAGTCTCTCTTACTCTAAGTTTCAAGATGTTAAAGTTGGTCTTGCTAGTTTTTACCTTGACTGATTTTGGAATATTTCAGAGACTGACCATACTAAAGGAGAAAATTCACGTTTGTAAAGTAATTTTAGGAGGAGTGTGGTGCACTATCTTAAATAGAAATGTGCATTTGTGATGTCCAAGTACTTATTAGATTGTCTAAATTGTAATAATTTTCAGAATTGGATATGAAATTTGAACATTCAATAAAATGAATGAAGATCTAAATATATATTTCAAAGCATTGTAATGACCAAGCTCAGAAACAATAACCAAATTTAGTTGCTCGTTTTTTGGGGGAGGGAATCCCTTGTGGCTCCATGAAGCTAATACAGTATATACGGATATTTATTTTATTTATTTATTTATTTATTTATACTAGAAGGTACATTGGATTGTGAGAGTATATAATAATATTTTATTTAGGAAAAGTACATACATAGAGGCAGAGTTACAAACATTCTGATTGATTTATAGATAGATCTAGTACATACAATAGCTAAAGCCACTATTACGCAAAGCGTTTTGGGCAAGGTGAGGTGGGGAAAAAAACACTTGGACTAAAACTTAAAAGTAATTGAGCTTAAAGTATAAATTGCATTGAAAGAAAAAAAAAAGATAAAAAAGGGGGGAACATGGTAGAAAATAGTTAAAATACAAGTTGGTCAACAAACAGCATTGTTTAAAAAAAAATAGTAGGACATGGGTTGACATTTAGGGGTAAGGTAGGTAACAGGGAGTTAATTAGGTAGTACTTAGTTTTCATCTTAAACTGGTTGAGAGAGATACAGTCTTTAACATGATTGGGAAGGTTATTCCACATTCTGGGTCCCTTTGTGTAGAGCATTTCTAGTTTGATTAAGTCATACTCTTGGAATATCAAATAGGTATTTGTTTCTGGTGTGGTGCCCATGGGTTCTGTTACAACCTTCTAAGAAGCTTTTAAGGTCAGGAGTGACGTTACAATTCAGAGTTTTAAATATATAGAATACACATGAGAGGATGTGCAGTGACTTAATATCTAACATATTCTGAGATTTGAGTAAGGGTTGAGTATTAGGAAAAAAAAATAGTGAACGGTGATTCGTGGAACAGTGATGTGGAATGGGTATCACAACAACATATAAGTTGGAAGTGAAGGAAAATCGTGCATAGAATATTATAAATATAGAATACTAGAAATATAGAATAGTGGCAAGAGGCGGCATCAGTGGTTATAAATCGGGTAACTGGAAACTGGTGACATCAACCTGGGACACAAGAGGTCACCTGTATTCACCGGGGACCAGCTTTGCTACCCTACGCTAAGTACCTGCCGTAAAGTTTGAACAAAATAACATACATAATATTACTAATATACGGTATACATATAATATTATAAATATTAAACATATAAATATATATACATATAAATATATATACATATAATTTTATAAAGAGTTAAAAGGACTGACATCAACAAGTGATCCATACATTGACTCTCAAATACAACACAATACACCAGACAATGGAGAGGTGTGGCGAGTGTTCGGGAGTACTGGGAAGACGTAATGCAGGCGTAACGTGCTGCATCTGTAACATAAGATTTCACCTGGGCTGTACAGAATTAGCTCCAGGATGCATAAAAAGGCAAGGAATTTACTGGGTTTGCAAAGATGACAGATTAATGTTAGAGAACATAACTAAACTGATGAAAAACATTCCCGAGTCACAGAGATTATCATTCACAGACAGGCTACCAGTGATATATGCGGACTGGGAAAAGTCAACATTGGATAACGACCAAAACTCAGGAACAGATAGTTTGGAGAACGGCAGCAGTAGTGTGGAGGAGGAGACTATTGTGGTACAAAATAACAGCAATATTGCAGAGCCAGATAATATAAACGATGAGAGCAACAGTGAGACAGAGTGCATAGATGAAGGAATTGGGACGAAAAACGGAGATGGCTCCAATAAAGAGGTAGACAAGACAGTCACAGATATAAATACCTTGAAAAATGCAAAACCGGAACACATTTGCAAATTCCACGCTAAAGGAATATGCAAATATGGAAAATTAGGAGCAAAATGCCATTTTCTGCATCCTCGAAAATGCAGGAACATGTTGGAGAGGGGTACATGCCGTTTTGGAACAGGGTGTAGATACTTCCACCCTAAATTATGTCAATTTTCAATTAGGGACAAAAAATGCTACAATCTTCATTGTCTGGAATTCCATGTGAGAGGTATAGAGCGTTATAGACGGGAAGATCAATATAACACTACTGGAAATTTTTTAGAGGAAGGCAGAAACAGAGTAGTAAATATAAGAGAGGAACAGTCAGATGGAACCACTACAGGATTACAGAGGGGAACGGAGATACCCACAAGACTGGAATTCAAATTACCAACAAGCACACAGGTACTACACCAGACAAATCCCGTCCTACTACCAAAACTGGACGAATCACTTCCAAAACGACACACCCTGGACGCAAACACAGTGGCCTCCTTACCAGAGCCTCAGATATTAACACCAAGTAAGGCTTCCAGCACTTCCACTAACACGATAACATCATTTATATTTGCCAACATCCAGGGTATAAAAACACGCAAAACCAACAAAGTTCAATTTATAGATGGTCTCCTTCATGAGGCAAATGCAGTGTTTGCAGCCCTAACAGAAACCCACACAAAGGACTACCATGATGGTGAAATATGGATCTCAGAGTACAATCATTTCAGATGTGATAGGAAACACCGGCTTCAGGGTGGGGTCAGCCTCTACATCAAAGACACACTCATCTGTACTGAGCTGCTAAACACCTCAAATGATATGGTGGAAGTGCTGATAATCAAAATAGAGATTTTAAATGTAGTTATTGTCCTAGTATATAAGTCACCGGAGGCAAACCCTCAGCAGTTTAAAGACTGTAGCGAGTAGATTATCCCAATAATATACTCGCTCCAAATATAGTGTTAATATTCCTGTCAACCTTTGGAGATGAATGAGGTGAGGCGTTGCCCGGGCAACACGGTGAGGTGTTGCCCAAGCAATATAAGCAGCGGTGTAGCGAACATTGGCGAGTCTACTTTCAAGTGTGGTCTAGAGCAGACACTTGCGAGATACTGTACCAACGCTCAGTGCGCTCAACTCTCACCAACGTATCACCTGTGTACTTCTGTATATTCGACCAAATATATATATAGTATCTTAGTGTCTGTGTTTATTTGTCACCATACTTTACGTAACAATAGAACCGTTACAAAACCAACTAATGAAAATAGAACACTGCTTGGAAAACCTCACAAATCCAGCTCCGAACATCATCCTGCTTGGGGACTTCAACCTACGGCACCTGAAATGGAAGCACCTGGCTAATACAGTAATATCAGAAAGAATACCAGGAAGTAGCCTAAATGAACAGGCACATGCAAATGACCTGCTACGGATGTGCGACAGGTTAGCCTTAAACCAGCAAATAGTAGAACCAACTAGGAAGGACAACACGCTGGACCTCATTTTCACTAATAATGATGAATTGATCAGGAACATAATGATTACAAATACCTGTTACTCAGATCACAACTTAATTAAAGTTATGACAACCATGGGGAGTAGACCTTCAAAACCAGTCCAGATTCCCGGTGGAGAAGATTTCAGCAAATTCAACTTAAATAATAAACAGATAAACTGGGAGCAAATAAACCAGGACTTCACAGAAATAAACTGGGAAGAACAGCTAGAAAATGCAAACCTGAACCAGTGCCTGGAAAAAATAAGCTCAGTAGCACTAGAAATATGTTCAAACCGCATACCTCTAAGAAAAAAAAAGAGGAAGAGATGCAGATTGGAACGGGAACGTCGTTCCCTATATAGGCGAAGAAAACGAATCGCGGAACAACTTGAGAGTCGCACCCTATCTCAAGAACGGCGAAGAAGGTTAGGTAGAGAAATAGAAACAATTGAATGGAAGCTACAAGAATCATACAAAACCCAGGAGAGGCAAAGAGAGCAAAAGGCCATCAGTGAAATAGAAAGAAATCTGAAATATTTTTTTCTCCTATGCAAAATCAAGATCAAAAACCACATATAGTATCGGGCCCCTGCGAAAGGGAGATGGAACTTTCACCGATGACAACAAAGAAATGAGCGAGCTACTGAGGACGCAGTATGACTCTGTTTTCAGCGAGCCATTAAACACACTAAAGATTGATAACCCAAATGAATTTTTCATGGATACGATACCAACATCAAATCATATATCAGACGTCACCCTATCCCCACTGGATTTTGAAGAAGCCATAAATAGTATGCCTATGCACTCTGCACCAGGCCCGGATTCTTGGAACTCCATATTCATAAAGAACTGTAAAAAACCACTATCGCAGGCCCTCCACATTCTGTGGAGACAAAGCCTAGATACTGGCGTTATTCCTGATATACTAAAAACAGCAGAGATAGCACCACTTCGTAAAGGAGGAAATAAGGCTGAGGCAAAAAATTACAGACCGATAGCGCTAACATCGCACATCATAAAAAATTTTGAGAGAGTGCTAAGAAGTAAAATCACAAAATACATGGAATCACAGCAACTCCATAACCCCGGACAACATGGTTTCAGAACAGGGCGCTCTTGCCTGTCGCAGTTGCTGGACCACTATGATATGGCATTAGATGCTATGGAAGACAAACATAACGCGGATGTAATTTACACAGATTTCGCAAAAGCTTTTGATAAATGTGACCATGGTGTTATTGCACATAAAATGCGTTCAAAAGGAATTACCGGAAAAATAGGCAGATGGATCTACAATTTCCTGACCAACAGAACCCAATGTGTAATAGTCAACAAAATAAAATCCAGCCCATCAACCGTGAAGAGCTCAGTCCCCCAGGGTACTGTGCTTGCTCCAGTACTTTTTCTCATCCTCATTTCGGACATAGACAAGAACACAACCTATAGCACTGTATCATCCTTTGCAGATGACACTAGGATCTTCACGAGAGTAGGCAACATAGAGGACACGGCGAACCTCCAGTCAGATGTAGATCAGGTCTTTCTATGGGCTACAGAAAATAATATGGTGTTTAACGAAGATAAGTTCCAGCTCATGCACTATGGAAAAAATGAAAATATAAAAACGGAAACCATGTACAAACCTCAGGCAAATCATAACATAGAACGAAAAGGCAATGTAAAGGATCTGGGTATACTCATGTCGGAAGACCTTACCTTTAAAGAACACAATAAAGTAGCCGTCACAACTGCAAGAAAAATGACAGGTTGGATAACAAGAACTTTTCACACTAGAGATGCTATACCGATGATGATACTTTTCAAAACGCTTGTGCTCTCTAGAGTAGAGTACTGCTGCACAATGACAGCACCTTTCAAAGCTGGAGAAATTGCTGACCTGGAGAGCGTGCAGAGATCCTTTACTGCTAGAATCCACTCAGTAAAACATCTAAACTATTGGGACCGACTAAAGAGCCTAAAACTGTACTCCCTTGAGCGCAGGCGGGAGAGGTACATAATAATTTACACGTGGAAAATATTAGAGGGGCTGGTCCCAAACCTGCACACAGAAATAACATCACACGAGACCAGAAGACATGGCAGGATGTGCAGAATACCCCCGTTGAAAAACAGAGGTGCAACTGGTACTCTGAGAGAGAACTCTATCAACATCAGAGGTCCGAGACTGTTCAACACGCTTCCACTACACATAAGGGGCATAACTGGCCGACCCCTCACAGTGTTCAAGAGAGAACTGGATAAGCACCTCCAAAGGATACCTGATCAACCAGGCTGTGACTCATACGTCAGGCTGCGAGCAGCCGCGTCCAACAGCCTGGTTGATCAGTCCGGCAACCAGGAGGCCTGGTCGACGACCGGGCCGCGGGGACGCTAAGCCCCGGAAGCACCTCAAGGTAACCTCAAGGGTACCGAGTGATGTCTGGGGCCAGAGTTTAGGCACAATACAGCATATTGATAGCACATATAAGAAAAACAGCAATGATCACAATGGTAAAGTTGTTTGAATTCGGTACATAAAGATTGGGGGATTGGGTAGCACAAGATACAGTGCAATTTTAAAGCACAAGGTAGGACACTATGAAGATGAATTTAGGTACTTTTTGGTTTTGTTTTTGAATGAGGAAAAAAATGGACAGCTTCTCAATTCATTAGGGAGTGAGTTCCATAGACTAGGTAAATCTATCCCTATCTTACATATGGTATCTGTGCATGGAGTTCAACCACTGCAAATTACCTAAAGCCGATCATCGCTAAGCAAAAATCTGCTATCAGAACTGTAACGAACTCTGTCGTCAGACAACACACAGCCCTTAACATGCTAAACATTCACTCACTGCACACATTCATGAGCTATCTACATGTACAAAACCTTGTTCCTAAATGCTGAACTTGATCTGAAGCTTTTCCTTGACAGGTGTAATAGAAGCCATGAGCACCACACCAGAAATAAATATCGCTTTGATATCCCAAGGCAGGCTAAATCTGTACAAACATTCCATGCAAATAAAAGGGCCCAGTCTTTGGAACTCCCCAAAGAATTGAAAAATTGTCCAACCTACCTTCTTCAAAAATCTTAAAAAGTAAAACCAAAAAAGTACTGTACCTAATTTCATCCTCATAGTTTCCTACCTTGTGCTTCAAACTTGCAATTTATCTTGTACCATCCACTTCTGCAATATTAGTACAGTTCTGTACTTACGACTGACTAATTAAGTACTTATTCTTTACCAGTGTAGTCAGCTCCGTCAATTTTTGTTGTTGATAAAAAACTTGATACAATGTACTTTTTCAACTTACTTGTAATGTTAGCATTTAGGGCAGGTTCTTAAGCTATGCATGTTAGTGCCATTGCAAGAATTTAAAACTATCACTAATCTACTCTCTAGAACCCATTGTATTGTCTTGTAAATAAATTGTTATTATTATTATTATTATTTATTATTATTATGTAAATACTGTAGCTCAAAAGAATGTGTGGAGTTTAGGAATTTAAACAGAGGAGCTGTGTGTTGTCTGAAGACAAAGTTTGTTTTAGTTTTGCTAGCAGATTTTTGCTGGGTGGTGATCAACGTGAGGTAATTTGCAGTGCTTGTACCCCATGCACAGATTTCGTATGTTAAACAGGAATAGATTAGCGAGTACAGTAGTATAGTGTAAGAAGAGCAGAGCAGGAAATGTCTGATTTCTGTGGCGAGGCCTGTCAGCTCCCTGAAGCTATCATCACTGATTGTGCCATACTACCTAGTGTCATCAGTTGCAGAGCTCTTTCTGTGGGGGAGCCTCATTGGCTCCTTGGAGCAACCAGACTGATATGCGATATTTTAGTCTGGGGCATCAGTCAATTGGAGTTAGCGTACTGGTGACCACGAGCCATAACCTGCCCCCCCCCCTCACAGAGGCACATGGAGAAATGGCCTACGGAAACCCCCATGTGGTTGGGGGCATTCCATGTCTGCCATCAACTAGGGTTAGCACCCAGAAAGGTAGGCATAACAAAACAAACCCCACTTGGTAAGAAAATACAACTGAACAGAGCAACAGAACTCCCCCAACACCCAAGGAAAGAAGCTAATGAAATACACCACCGCCGCGCCGTTTGTCTGCGCAGTCGTTCCCTCCCTGGGAGAGGGGGAAGGGAGGGAACTCCCTGCACCGGCTTCTCACACCCCCAGTTCATTGGCTGATGCAATCTGGGGCTGTCGTCAACCCCGGCCTCAATTGTTTGGCAATTCTTTTTCCTTAGTGGTTTTCTTTGATGTTTGTGGTGTTATGGCCAGGTGTAACATTAGTGAACTGGGCCTGCTTGCACTTCAGACTGCGGTCAGCAGTCTCCGTGGTGTAGTGGTAAGACACTCGCCTGGCGTTCCGCGAGCGCTATGTCATGGGTTCGTATCCTGGCCGGGGAGGATTTACTGGGCGCAATTCCTTAACTGTAGCCTCTGTTTAACGCAACAGTAAAATGTGTACTTGGATGAAAAAACAATTCTTCGCGGCAGGGGATCGTATTCCAGGGACCATAGGATTAAGGACTTGCCCGAAACCCTACGCGTACTAGTGGCTGTACAAGAATGTAACAACTCTTGTATATATCTCAAAAAAAAAAAAAAAAAAAAAAAAAAAAAAAATTAGGGCTACCCTCGCTGGACACCCTGTAAGTACCAACCTTGGGTGCTAGCATTACCTTCTATAATGTCTTAGGGACTCCTCTTCCATACGGGTTCTTGCTGCTCAGCATTTACCCCCGCCCTTGGGGCCAGCTGGGGTTTGGTGGCCCTTATTTGGCCTTGGGTAGGGATATAGTGGTATTATTGTTTGGGTGCAGCCAACTACCTACACAGTGGTCAGTTCTTGTTTCCTCTGGGGACGTTGTACTTTTGTGGGGGGTTTTCTTTTCTTTTTGTTTGTTTTGCCTGGTGGGGGTCTGCCTGGCATGGCTATTGGTCCACATACAATAATTTGGTGGCCTGCCACTTGGCCCCCCATGATTGTACACATCACAGGGGTTTATGTTCGATCCCTCCCACTAGTTGGCTTTGGGTCAAACTGGTTAGCTACACCTTGCCTGGGATTTATATAGCAGTCAGCCTATGGGCCCTGAAAAACTCTGTTGGGGCTCGGTGGACCTATGGATGCATCTTCAGTTCCAGTTCGCCTCTTGCGAGTTTGAAGGTGCTGTGTGTCCTTGTCTCAGGGTGACATTCTGAAACCATTGATATTCGGGTACAGGCAGCATCCACGTTGTATGTTAGGTTTAGGTTGCTGCAATGTGCCTAGACGAGGGTCCGGCACTCAATGCCTCCACATCCTCCCCAAGCCAGTCTGAGGACAACTGAAGAATGGAAAAGAAGCACAAAACTGAGGCCAAATGCCCGTGAGCGCGCAAATCATCATCCTCCAAAGATGCCGAAAGGGTAGGAACCGGCATGTGCAGCTGCACAAGGCCAACAACCTGAGGAAGCACAGGGGTGAACAGGCATGCATTAAGGCACCCAAAATCACCCCCTGAAGTACACCTTCAGAACAGTAGCAGCCTCTCGCCATTCGAGCGTGTGGGTCCACCAAAACCCACACCACACTCCCTGCAAAAAAGAAGGGCAGTCTACAAGCCAGGAAGACTCCGGAACCTCATAATGAACCCAATACAGGGAAGAGCCGTACTCAAACTAGGACAGATCCATCACAGAGGGAAAACCCAGGACTCGCAGGAGGTAAGCAACAAGAGCCTCCCGAAACTTCTTAGGTGGGATTTGAGAGGCAGGAAACCTCTGGAAAGAGGGAGCCAAGAAACCCAAGGGAATCCGGAACTGAACCTGGGGTGGAGCCGACCCTAAATCAAACATGTACACGGAAGATGGGTGGTGGGGTAAGAAAACCCCTTCCCCTGCAACAACAAACCCCGCGATGAGGGCACCAAAACCCAAGCGGGATCAAAGGGGGGCCCATGCCCCCAGAGTGACTACTCCCCAGCCCTGGAAGCCTCCAAGTGAGGCTCTGGGGCAAAGCTGTCCTCCACACCCTCTACCCCACACATCCATAGGTAGGGCCTCGTAGCCTGGTGGATAGCGCGCAGGACTCGTAATTCTGTGGCGCGGGTTCGATTCCCGCACGAGGCAGAAACAAATGGGCAAAGTTTCTTTCACCCTGAATGCCCCTGTTACCTAGCAGTAAATAGGTACCTGGGAGTTAGTCAGCTGTCACGGGCTGCTTCCTGGGGGTGGAGGCCTGGTCGAGGACCGGGCCGTGGGGACACTAAAGCCCCGAAATCATCTCAAGATAACCTCAAGATAACCCCTGAAGAACAGGCTGAGTCCAGGGAAAAGACAGCTAAGAAGGGGGTCTGCTGGTAGGACCCAGAAGCCTCGGCAGGAGGAGGAGGCTGCTCAGCTGGGGCAGCCCCCAAAATTGCCCGAGTTTCATCACAATCCAAATCCCACCCTGACTCAGAAACCCTCAGACATTTGGGAGTCGGGAGCAGGGCGAAAACCACCACCCGGGGAAGGACTTGCAGGCTGGAATTGAACCAGAGCTGAAGCAACGAGCGCCCCAAGTCCTGGTACCTAAAACCAAAACGGGACAGCCCAGGGACATCCGAGCTGACAACCAATCTAGTGTGTTGCAGTAACCTGAACCTAGTATGCAATGCGGAAGCTACCTGAACCCTAATCTCAATTACAGTAGAATGAGTGAACTGGAGCATGAGCAGAGAACATTTCTCGCAGGATTCCAGGTCAGATATGTCATTGACTCAACAGGCAGCATATCAGAGGCAAAACAGGTAACTGTGACTCTAAGACAAGGACACAGTACAACCTTCAAACTTGCGCAAGGCGAGGTGGATTTCAGAAGACACATCCATCGGTCAACCAAGCCTCGACGGGGTTTTGCAGTGCTACTAAGCCAGTGGACCCCAAATGTCAACAAAGATGGAGATGGGCTATAAACTGGACCCCCTGTTATGTGTACAAGCACGAGGCCCTTGAAAAGGACCCCCAAAATACCCTAGGTGGACTGAAAGTCAAACAAGGCAGACCCTCTCCAGGCAAGGGAAAACAAAAATAAAAGAAAAACCCAGCAAAAGTTCAACGCCACCAGAAATAACAGAAATATGGCTGCAACATAGGGAAGCATGCAATGCAGTACTTTGCAACACCAACCAGCAACACCATTTCTTCCCACTTTCTACCCAAGGCCAAACAAAGGCCACAAAACCCTAACTGACCCCAAGGGTGGGGCAAATGCCAAGCAGCAAGAACCCGTACCGAAGTGGAGTACCAAAGGCACTAGGGAAGGCAGCCCTAAAACCAAAGGGTAGTACTTACAAGGTGATTAGGGAAGACAGCCATAAGCACATATAGCCCCAGTACACTGATGTTACTCCTGGCGACCTCACCACAAAGAGCAGAAAGCACCGCAAAGACATAAATCAAGTTACGGGCTCACCATAGCCCGTGCTACATGGAACTTTGGAACATGGAACTAATCTTTAACAACAAACAACCGCAAAGACGTCAAATTCCACCAAGAAATACAGGCCAAAGTTGACCGCCCCAGAGCGCATCAGCCTATGAACTGAGGATTGAGTAGCCAGTGCAGGGGGTCCGGGGCTCCCGCTCCCCCCCCTCCCGGGAAGGTGAGGGCTGCACAGACAAGCGGCGGTGGTGAATGACGTTTGGTTGTTTCCCTATATTTTCTGGGGGAAGCCCTATTGGCTTCCCGGAGCTATCCAGGCTGAATGGATATGTATACTGTAGCTTTCTGGCATCAGTCAATGTGCTTGGAGTTCTTGCCTACTGGGGACCACAAGCCAGAACCTGGCCCCCCTCAGAAGAGGCACGAGGAGCAGTGGCCTATAGAAACCCCCCTGTGGTTGGGAGCATTCTGTGTCGCCCATCGACCAGGACAGGCACCCAGAAAGGTAAGCGCCCCAAAACAAACACCTATTCTGGTAAAACTATTGCTACCGAAAGCTGAAGAAAAGGACAACTCCTCAAGCGAAAATTAGCAAACGAGTACGTCATCGTCGTGTTGCCGTGCCGCCCTCTGAGCAACGTTTGTTGTCTGTTCGTACTCCAGTTTACCCAGGCTTCTGATACTGATATGAGGGTGCAGGCAGCAGCCTCATTGCATGCTCAGTTTTGGTTGCTGCAATGCGCTCGGTTGATTGCGGCCCCGGATGTCCCGAGACTGCCCTGTTTTAGTTTTTTTTTTGAGATATATACAAGAGTTGTTACATTCTTGTACAGCCACTAGTACGCTTAGCGTTTCGGGCAAGTTCTTAATCCTATGGTCCCTGGAATATGATCCCCTGCCGCGAAGAATCGTTTTTTCATCCAAGTACACATTTTACTGTTGCGTTAAACAGAGGCTACAGTTAAGGAATTGCGTCCAGTAAATCCTCCCCGGCCAGGATACGAACCCATGACATAGCGCTCGCGGAACGCCAGGCGAGTGTCTTACCACTACACCACGGAGACTGCTAATAGGGACCCGGACATAGGGGTGGGGGTCGCTTCGGCTCTGGTTCCGGCCATCCCTCCTAGTCCTTTCCCTTCGGTTGTACGTTCAGTTCTTCCCCCCCCCCCTCTCTTGCTTCCGGCTTCGAAATGTCTGAGGGTTTCGGAGTCGTGGGCAGGATTTAGTTGGTGTCGAGACTCGGGCGGTCTTGGGGGAGTCCCCTTCTGAGAATGCAGCGGTGGCATTCGAGCTTGATCTTCCTGCCGAAGCTTCTGGGTCTGATCAGTGGGCTCCCTTCATTCCAGCTTTTTTGGCTGCTCCCGCTTCTACTTTAGGGGCGGGGAATCTGGAGGACGGCTCGGCACTGGGTCCCCTGGGTGGGGTTCCTTGGGCTGGGAAGGGGGTTGACTTGAGGGCCATTGGACCCCCACTTGGGTTTTTCTGCCCTCTGGGCGGGGCTTAGTGTTACAGGGTGAGGGGTTCTCTTTCGATCCCTCCTTGTACGAGTTGAATTTGGTGTCTACCACTCCCAGGGCTTGGTTCCGTGATCCCGTGGGTTCCTCGCTTCCGTTCTTCCGGAGGTTTTCGGCCTCCCACTTCCCGTCTAAGGCTTTCGGCTTCCTTGGTGGCTGTCCTCGGTTTAGCTTGAGTTGGATGTGGGTGCGCTGGGCGCTGCCACAAGTTCAAGCACATTGCCCTCTGCTGTGCAGTCATTATCTGCTTGTTGAAGTAGTTTGCGTCGCTCCTGCGGCATGTGGTTTCGCGGTTTTATGCTTCTTGCCTCGCATGTCGGCAGGCTGGGCATGCTGCTTCTTTGGAATCCGCTTGGGCCCTGGCTCTTAGGTTGTCTTCTCCCTTTTTTTCATTGTTGTTTGCAGTCTGCGGTGGTGCAGTATTTGCAGGCGGCTTCGGTTACTTGTTTGCCAATGTCGAACGTGTTGGTTCTCTGGGGCGGCTCGTGGGGGCCTTCCCGCAAAGGTTGTGCCAGGGCTTGGGGTTCCTTCTGTTGGGGTAGGCCAGTGTGTCAGATTCGGGGCTGACGCAGCCTTCGGTTCAGTATGTTTCTACTAGGCACTGGGATAGCCCTGTGCGCCGCTTAGGTTCTCCTGAAGTGCGTCGGCCCTTTCGCGGTTCGCCCTGTTGACGGGGGCGGTGGGGGAGAGGCTCGCGCCTGGTCCCACGATTCGTGGGTTTTTCGGATCGTTTCACACGGCCTGTGGTGGCGTTGGTTGGCTCCTCCTCCTGCCCTGCTCCTCCCGTACCCCTTGGGGGGTACGGGGCTCGCAGGGCAGGCCTCCTCTTCTGCGATCTGTCAAGTCATCGCGGATTGGTTTAGCATGGGCATGGTCGAAACGACTTCGTCCCTCAGGTGGGTTTCCGCCTGTTTCCAGTCCCAAAACGGGACTGCGCAGACTTCCGGTTCATTCTGCACTTGTCCTGTTTGAACCCGTGGGTTCAAATGGGACAGGCAACAGCCTGCGGGACCAAACTCTCACAAGTCAAGCCTGGCCTCGGGCTAGGCTTGGTGAGTAAAAGAGCTCCCAGAACCCCCTCGGGCTAGGCTTGGGGAGTAGAAGAGCTCCCAGAACCCCATCAACCAGGTATCAACCAGGGTTGTTTGCTCCTCTTTCCGGATGACTACTGTCCCAGGTCCGTCTTCTGTTGGAGCCAGGTGCTTGGATGGTGTCCCTGGACCTCAAGGACACGTATTGGCATGTCCCGGTTCATCCGAGGTTCAGGGACTGGCTTGGTTTCGTTGTGGGGCGTCAAGCTTACCTCTTTCGTTGTCTTCCGTTCGGTTTGAATCTGACGTCTTGGGTGTTTACTTGCCTTATTCGGGTCGTGGTGGCCTGACTGCGTTTGTTAGGTGTACGGGTTCTGGCCTACCTTGACGACTGGCTGGTTTGGGCTCCCAGCCAGTCCGCGCACCTGCTCGCCAGGGATCTATTCGCGTCGGCGTGGTCGAGGCATCTTCCAGTATACGTGGCGCCCTTCCCCGACAGCGAGGCCATCAGGGTCGATGCTTTTCCGCTGGACTAGGTGAGATGGGTTACTTGTACCTCTTCCCTTTGGTTCACCTTTTGCTCCAGGTCTTGGCTCGTAAGGAGACTTACCAGGGGAAGGTTGTCCTCCTGGATCCTTGGTGGCCGGCCCAGCTTTGGTTTCAGGCGCTGCTTGCTCGGTGTCCGAACCCGAGGGTCTTCCCACAGCTCTGCCTCTTTCAGCAGATCGGGCCAGTCTGGTATAAGGCTGGTTCAGTCTTCTCCTCAAGTCTTTGCGTCTGGAGTTTTTGACACGTGTTCATCATCACTTGTATGGTGCTCAGGTGGCTTCGTTGTTGGTCTCCCATCTGCGTGCTTCATCTTGGCGGCAGAATGAAGTTCCCTAGCGGTCCTTCCGTTTTTTCTTATCACTGCGTAAGTGTTCTTCAGTCTCTGATATGGTTGTTTTGTCCTTTCTTTCTTGGTTGTTCCAGGACCATCATCTTATGCCGAATATTGTCGCCTTGTATCGTGTAGCGTTGGTGGAACCGCTTCAGCTTGCTTTTGGTATTGATGTTACTTCTGCTACGTTCCGCAAGCTGTCTCGTGCTTTGTTTCACCTCTGGCCTGCTCATGTGCCGCCTGAGCCGTCCTGGTCCTTGGACCGGGTGCTCTCGTTTCTCTCTTCTCCTCGGTTTGTTGCCATCAACCAGGAGGCCTGGTTGACGACTGGGCCGCGGGGACGTTAAGCCCCGAAAGCACCGCAAGATAAGGTAAGGCCCTCTGGGGGTCGAGTGGAGAGCTTCATGCTCTCCTCTGGCGAAGGGGTTTCTGCTCTTTTGGTCCTGGGAGGTCGTTTTGTTCGCTTGCAGCTGTCTCCTTCTTTTCTGGCGAAGAATGAGACAGCTGCGTTCTGGAGGGGGCCTAGGGTCGTTGATGCTTGGTTGGTCAGGCAGGGGGTACATCATGTGTTGTGTCCGGTTGCAGCTCTCCGCCGTTATTTGTGTGCCACAGGTTCGGTGGCCGGGGATGCGCTCTGGGTTGACCTGGTCTCCCTTCTTCCCTGTTCCTGGGCTCGGGTCTCTTAGGTCGTCCGCAGGGTTAAGTTTAGCCAGCCTGTGGTCTACCCCTGGGCCCACGACGTTCGTAAGTTTGCTGCTTTGGCTGCCGCCTTTGGCAACATGTCCTGGGTTGACATTCGGGCCCAAGGTTTTTGAAGGTCGAACAGGATCCTGGCAGCTCGCTACCTGGTGAGTGTCCCTGGGCCTAGTAGGGCCTGCATTGCCTTGGGTCGGCGGTTGCAGCCAGTGGTCTCGACTTCCCGTTGAGGAGTGAGGACGGACCGCCTTCCATGTAAGTCCTTTGCTTTTCTTCTCTTTGGATAGTTAGCTCCATGGAGCCGATGGGACTTCCCCCAGAAAACCAGCGTTGAATGTATTGAAACGCCATTTTATGGGCAAGTCTCGGAGGCTCCCTGGCATCCCTCCCTCCCGGTTGGTGGTGTTTTTTCGTGTGTTTTGACATCCAGCCTAAGAACTAGTGTTGGATAGCTGGCGCAAGGGGACTGGGGCTCCCCCTTCCCCCTCCTGGGAAGGGGGATTGTGCAGATGACAGTGCAGCAACATGATGTCATGCTTGTGTTCTAATTTATGTTTAGGAAGCTCTGTCCACTTGTTCGGCTTTTGGTAGGAATAGTTTTACCAGAAAAGGGGTTTGTTTTGGGCCGCCTGGTCGGTGGCAGACATAAAATGCTCCCAACCACAGGGGGGTGAGGGTTCTATAGGCCATTGCTCCTCATGCCTCTTCTGAGGGGGTAAAGTTCTGGCTCGTGGTCCCTGGTAGGCAAGAACACCGTGCACGCTGACTAATGCCAGAAAGATATACATATCTATTCAGCCTGGATAGCTCCTGGGAGCCTCTGGGACTCGCCCAGAAAATGGCATTTCACTACATTCAACGCTGTTTTTTGGGGGGAGTCCTGTGTGTCTGTTCAGTCTTCGGTTGCAATTTCTTAACACTTGGGTTTGTTTTGTTATGCATACCTTTCTGGGTGCCTAACCCCGGATGATGGCAGAAATGGAATGCTTCCAAACACATGGGGTTTCCATAGGCCATTGCTTCCCGTGCCTCTCTGAGGGGTGGCTCAGGTTCTGGGCCATTGTTGTGTGTAGGCAAAACTCATTGACCGATGCCCCAGACTAAGAGAGTGTATATTAGTCCAATAGCTCCAGGAAGCCTCTGGGGCTCAGCCAGATAATGTGTTTCATTACATTCAATGCTGTTTTTTTTAAGAGTTGACTCTACTGTGAACCTGTACTTTCAAATAATAGATCATATTTTGATGCTATAATGCTTAACAGACAAAATACTGGATATGAGGAAAAGTCGAAGCTCACAAACATCCATGTTTATTTGCAGTTTAAGTATTCTGTACTGTATTTTGTCATTGTGACATCTCGAGGCCAGGTTGGTATATTACATGCACTGTATCACGTTGTATTAAAAATGTCTGTACTTACCTCATAATTTTATGTTAAGGAAATGAAACTTGAGCAAGAAATTATCCAGCGTCAAGATATCTTGAAAGAAGCCAAAGCATTCGTGCAAGGAGAAATGTCCGTTTCTCATCCTAAGGATTTGTTGAGTGTATTGCAGAGGCTTGCAGTGTCCTATCCTCTTATGAAGGACAGAAATTACGAGCATGACAACATACTCAGGTATGTATTACAGTACTATTACTAAATAAATTTTTTAAGAATTGTCTATGCTAAATGTTTCATAATAATAATAATAATAATAATAAATAATAATTAATAACAATAATAATAATAATGTTTATTTACCTAATTTACCTGAGGGGGGTTCACTAACCCTAGTGGCCTCAACGAGGACAGGAAGCCGTTGGCTTATCGAATGTCCCCTCATTTGCCTTGATGATCTTTTCCAGGTAGATTATAAAACTTAACACAGTTTTTACATTTACAGATTCTGTGAGTAATTTAGGGAAAGTACATGCAAACAAAATGAATTACAAGGAGAATGTTGGATTTCTAGATAGAGCTAGTAGATACTATGCCTAAAGCCATTAATATGCACAGCATTTTGGGCAAAATGTGGAAAAAAACTTAAAAAGTAAGACTTAAAATTAATTTAGATCAAAAGCATGACTTGAACTGAAGTAAAAAAAAAAAAAAAAAAGAATGACAATAATTACATGTTGAATTATACAGCAGAAATTGCAACAAAACAGCAGATAGTAATTTTAACTAAATAAACAGATGGACTACAATTTTCTTAGTTTATACATGGCAGATATCAGCAGTTTTACAAGTTAATCATTAATGTTTGATAATAGCAAGACATAGGTTGACATTTAGGAGGCAAGGTAGGTTACATGGATTTGATTAGGTAGTATTTAGTTTTTCTCTTAAACTGGCTGAAAAAGATACAGCCTTTGACGTGATTGGTAAGGTCATTCCACATTTTGGGACCCTTGATTTGCAGAGCATTTCTACATTGGTTAAGTTGTGCTCTTGGAATATCAAATAGATATGTGTTTCTAGTGTGGTGCCCATGGGTTTTGTTGCAATTCTCTAGGAAGCATTCAAGGTCAGGATTAGCATTATAGTTCAGAGCTTTATATACAGTATATAATGTACACTTGAGAGCATGTACTGTGACTTCATATCCAACATATTCAAAGATTTGAGTAAGGATGCCGAGAGCTGTCTGGGGCCAGAATTTGTTATTGTTTTAATAGCATATTTGTGTTGATTAATTAGAGGACGTAGATGATTTTGAATAGTAGAACCCCAAGCACAGATACCATAAATGAGATAAGGATAGATGAGTGAGAAATAGAGCATTACCAGGACGGACGGACGGACACACACACACACACACACACACACACACACACACACACACACACACACACACACGCACAAGCTAGAATATGCAGCCGTTGTGTGGTGCCCATATCTTAAGAAGCACATCAACAAACTGGAAAAGGTGCAAAGACATGCTACTAAGTGGCTCCCAGAACTGAAGGGCAAGAGCTACGAAGAGAGGTTAGAAGCATTAAACATGCCAAAACTAGAAGACAGAAGAAAAAGAGGTGATATGATTACTACATACAAAATAGTAACAGGAATTGATAAAATCGACAGGGAAGATTTCCTGAGACCTGGCACTTCAAGAACAAGAGGTCATAGATTTAAACTAGCTAAACACAGATGCCGAAGAAATATAAGAAAATTCACCTTCGCAAACAGAGTGGTAGACGGTTGGAACAAGTTAAGTGAGAAGGTGGTGGAGGCCAAGACCGTCAGTAGTTTCAAAGCGTTATATGACAGAGTGCTGGGAAGACGGGACACCACGAGCGTAGCTCTCATCCTGTAACTACACTTAGGTAATTACACTTACGTAATTACACACGCACACACACACGCACATACTGATATTATATATATTATGTGAGAAATCTTTAAAGAATTCTGATAAAGAAAGAGATCTAGGGGTGGTTCTAGATAGAAAACTATCACCTGAGGACCACATAAAGAATATTGTGCAAGGAGCCTATGCTATGCTTTCTAACTTCAGAATTGCATTTAAATACATGGATGGCAGTATACTAAAGAAATTGTTCATGACTTTTGTTAGGCCAAAGCTAGAATATGCAGCTGTTGTGTGGTGCCCATATCTTAAGAAGCACATCAACAAACTGGAAAAGGTGCAAAGACATGCTACTAAGTGGCTCCCAGAACTGAAGGGTAAGAGCTACGAGGAGAGGTTAGAAGCATTAAATATGCCAAAACTAGAAGACAGAAGAAAAAGAGGTGATATGATCACTACGTACAAAATAGTAACAGGAATTGATAAAATCGACAGGGAAGACTTCCTGAGACCTGGAACTTCAAGAACAAGAGGTCAAAGATTTAAACTAGCTAAACACAGATGCCGAAGAAATATAAGAAAATTCACCTTCGCAAATAGAGTGGTAGACGGTTGGAACAAGTTAAGTGAGAAGGTGGTGGAGGCCAAGACCGTCAGTAGTTTCAAAGCGTTATATGACAAAGAGTGCTGGGAAGACGGGACACCACGAGCGTAGCTCTCATCCTGTAACTACACTTAGGTAATTACACTTAGGTAATTACACACACACACACACACACACACACACACACACACACACACACACACACACACACACACACACACACACACACACACACACGCAGCAACCAAGATAAAACAAACATTAGGCTAGAAGTGAGGAAAGAATTGGCATCTAACCCGAAGTTGGTGCAAAACACAGTTGATCGGAGTAAGTCCCTGATCATTTTTGGCTGCAAAGAAAAGGCGATAACATCTAGGTCAGAAAGAGCTGTAGAAGAAGCTAAAGTAGTAGATAAAATTGTTGGCCTCGTGGAAGGTCTTACAAACAGAGAGAATGTGTGCGACTACAGGAGAATAGGCAGGTACGTAAAAGGGAAAGATCGACCTTTGAGGATCACCCTAAACGGTGCCAAACAGATGGAAGAAGTACTAAGGAATGCTAGAAAATTGCAAAGGGATGAGGATGGGAAAGGGTGGTCGTTAAGACGAGATCTTTCAAAAGAAGATAGAGAGAAGCTGAAACTGAACCTCGCCGAGGCAAAACATTTAAATGAGAGCAGGAATGAAGAAGAAATAAATTCTTTTTTCTACAAAGTGATAGGGGTAGGCAAACCAGTAAAGTGGTACATAAAGGCAAACCAACAAAATCAATAGAGAGAGGGGGAGTGAAGAATAAGGAGAGGGGGAACAAGTTCCTGAAGATTGCATACACCAACATAGATGGAGTGAGATCGAAGATACTGGAGTTAAGTGATGTAATACAGCTGCAGACACCAGACATTGTTGCACTCACAGAGACAAAACTTGAAGATGTAATTTTAAATGAGGTCATATTCCCAAGGGGCTACTCAATTTGGAGACGGGACAGAAAAATTAGGAAAGGCGGTGGCGTTGCTGTGCTGGTAAAAGAACACCTAAAGGTGAAGGAAATAATGACTGCCAATCCACAAGAAGTTGACATAATAGCACTAGAGATCTGCTATGAGGATGATAAACTAATGATGATAAATGCATATAGTCCACCGCCAAGCAGCACATGGTCAAAGGAGGAGCTAGATAGTAAACGTGAAGGTCTTATAACAATAATGAGAGAGATTATAGCGAGAGCGGATAACGATAGATCACGACTGTTGATAGTCGGTGACTTCAACTTGAAATCCATAGACTGGGAAGCATATGAAGCTAAAACAGAAGATTTTTGGACCTGTAAATTTGTAGACCTCATCCTGGAAACATTCTTGTATCAACATGTTAAACAAGCTACGAGGATGAGGGAAGGGGACGTTCCCTCCATGCTAGATTTGATATTTACCAGGAAGGAGGAAGAGATATTTGACATTCAGTACCTTCCTCCCTTGGGTAAAAGTGACCATGTCTTTTTGGGAATAAAGTATGCAATGCGTTATAAGCTGGAAGAAAATAAGGAGGTTGAAGCAGTTGAAAAACCAGACTTCAGGAGAGGACATTATGGTGACCTTAGAAATTTTTTTAGTGAGTATAATTGGACAGACTTGATGCTAGGCAAGGAAGTGAATGAGATGTATGGCAAGTTTTGTGAAATATATGATAAAGGCACAAAAAAATTTATACCAAAACAGAGATGCAGGACCAGAAAACAGGATTGGTTCGACAGAAATTGTGAGAGGGCAAGAGACCAAAAGACACAAAAATGGAATCAGTATAGGAAGAGGCCAAACCCCCAAACATACCAGCGATACAAAGATGCGAGAAACAATTATACAGCAGTAAGGAGAGAGGCAGAAAGAAATTTTGAAAAAGGGATAGCAGATAAATGTAAAACAGAACCGGGCCTATTCTACAAATTCATAAACAACAAATTGCAGGTAAAGGATAATATCCAGAGGTTGGAAATGGGAAACAGATTCACGGAAAATGAAAAGGAAATGTGTGAAACATTAAATGAAAAGTTCCAAAGTGTGTTTGTACAAAATGAAATCTTCAGAGAACCAGACACAATAAGAATTCCAGAGAACAACATAGAGCGGATAGAGGTGTCTAGAGATGAAGTGGAAAATATGCTAAAGGAGCTCGGTAAGAACAAAGCAGCTGGCCCAGATGGCGTTTCACCATGGGTTCTGAGAGAATGTGCATCTGAGCTCAGCATTCCACTTCACCTGATTTTTCAGGCATCCCTGTGTACAGGAATCGTAGCAGACGTGTGGAAACAGGCTAACATAGTTCCAATCTACAAAAGTGGCAGCAGGGAAGACCCCCTCAATTATAGACCTGTATCATTGACAAGTGTAATAGTGAAAGTATTGGAAAAGCTAATCAAAACTAAATGGGTAGAACACCTGGAGAGAAATGATATAATATCAGACAGACAGTATGGTTTTCGATCAGGAAGATCCTGTGTATCGAATTTACTCAGTTTCTATGATCGGGCCACAGAGATTTTACAGGAAAGAGATGGCTGGGTTGACTGCATCTATCTGGACCTAAAAAAGGCTTTCGACAGAGTTCCACATAAGAGGTTGTTCTGGAAACTGGAAAATATTGGAGGGGTGACAGGTAAGCTTCTATCATGGATGAAAAATTTTCTGACTGATAGAAAAATGAGGGCAGTAATCAGAGGCAATGTATCGGAATGGAGAAATGTCACAAGTGGAGTACCACAGGGTTCAGTTCTTGCACCAGTGATGTTTATTGTGTACATAAATGATCTACCAGTTGGTATACAGAATTATATGAACATGTTTGCTGATGATGCTAAGATAATAGGAAGGATAAGAAATTTAGATGATTGTCATGCCCTTCAAGAAGACCTGGACAAAATAAGTATATGGAGCACCACTTGGCAAATGGAATTTAATGTTAATAAATGTCATGTTATGGAATGTGGAATAGGAGAACATAGACCCCACACAACCTATATATTATGTGAGAAATCTTTAAAGAATTCTGATAAAGAAAGAGATCTAGGAGTGGTTCTAGATAGAAAACTATCACCTGAGGACCACATTAAGAATATTGTGCAAGGAGCCTATGCAATGCTTTCTAACTTCAGAATTGCATTTAAATACATGGATGGCGATATACTAAAGAAATTGTTCATGACTTTTGTTAGGCCAAAGCTAGAATATGCAGCTGTTGTGTGGTGCCCATATCTTAAGAAGCACATCAACAAACTGGAAAAGGTGCAAAGACATGCTACTAAGTGGCTCCCAGAACTGAAGGGCAAGAGCTACAAGGAGAGGTTAGAAGCATTAAATATGCCAAAACTAGAAGACAGAAGAAAAAGAGGTGATATGATCACTACGTACAAAATAGTAACAGGAATTGATAAAATCGACAGGGAAGACTTCCTGAGACCTGGAACTTCAAGAACAAGAGGCCATAGATTTAAACTAGCTAAACACAGATGCCGAAGAAATATAAGAAAATTCACCTTCGCAAATAGAGTGGTAGACGGTTGGAACAAGTTAAGTGAGAAGGTGGTGGAGGCCAAGACCGTCAGTAGTTTCAAAGCGTTATATGACAAAGAGTGCTGGGAAGACGGGACACCACGAGCGTAGCTCTCATCCTGTAACTACACTTAGGTAATTACACTTAGGTAATTACACACACACACACACACACACTTGAAGGAAATATAATAAATGAAGTCATATTCCCAAGAGGCTATTCAGTTTGGAGACGTGACAGGAAAACTAGGAAGGGAGGAGGAGTGGCTGTACTGGTGAAAAAACACCTGAAGGTAAGAGAGTTAATATTTGAAAACCCTCGAGTTATTGACATAATGGCATTGCAGGTCTGGAATCAGGATGATAAGCTCATAATTTTAAATGCCTACAGCCCACCAGCAAGCAACACATGGACAAAGGAAGAACTAGATGACAAACGAGAGGGCCTCATAATGGTCATGAGAGATATTATTGCACAAGCAGATAAAGATAAATCACGACTGTTGATACTGGGTGACTTCAACTTTAAAGCAATAGACTGGGAGGCCTATGAAGCAAGAACGGAGGACTTTTGGACATGCAGATTTGTGAACCTCATTCTGGAGACATTCTTGTATCAACACATATCTTGAGGTTATCTTGAGATGATTTCGGGGCTTTTAGTGTCCCCGCGGCCCGGTCCTCGACCAGGCCTCCACCCCCAGGAAGCAGCCCGTGACAGCTGACTAACACCCAGGTACCTATTTTACTGCTAGGTAACAGGGGCACAGGGTGAAAGAAACTCTGCCCATTGTTTCTCGCCGGCACCTGGGATCGAACCCAGGACCACAGGATCACAAATCCCGCGTGCTGTCCGCTCGGCCGACCGGCTCATAAAGCAGGCCACAAGAATGAGGGAAGGAGATGTACCATCAGTACTGGATCTAGTATTCACCAGGAAAGAAGAAGAGATATTTGACATCCAGTACCTTCCTCCCTTGGGAAAGAGTGATCACGTCCTGTTAGACATTGATTATGCTTTAAGATATCATCTAGAAGAAAATGGGGACATTGAAACAGTTGATAAACTCGATTTAAGGAGAGGACACTATGGGGAACTTCAAAATTTTTTTAATGAGTGTAATTGGAGAGAATTGTTGCTAGGCAGGGAAATAAAGGAAATGTATGCCAAATTTTTAAAAATATACGAGGAAGGCACACAAACATTCATACCAAAACAGAGGTGCAGGGCCAGAAAACAGGATTGGTTCGACAGAAATTGTGAGAGGGCAAGAGACCAAAAGACACAAAAATGGAATCAGTATAGGAAGAGGCCAAACCCTCAAACATACCAGCGATACAAAGATGCGAGAAACAACTATACGGCAGTAAGGAGAGAGGCAGAAAGAAATTTTGAAAAGGGGATTGCGGATAAATGTAAAACAGAACCGGGCCTATTCTACATATTCATAAACAACAAATTGCAGGTAAAGGATAATATCCAGAGGTTGAAAATGGGAAACAGATTCACGGAATCTGAAAAGGAAATGTGTGAAACATTAAATGAAAAGTTCCAAAGTGTGTTTGTACAAAATGAAATCTTCAGAGAACCAGACACAATGGGAATTCCAGAGCACAACATAGAGCGGATAGAGGTGTCTAGAGATGAAGTGGAAAATATGCTCAAGGAGCTCAGTAAGAACAAAGCAGCTGGCCCAGATGGAGTTTCACCATGGGTTCTGAGAGAATGTGCATCTGAGCTCAGCATTCCAATTCACCTGATCTTTCAGGCATCCCTGTCTACAGGAATCGTAGCAGACGTGTGGAAACAGGCTAACATAGTTCCAATCTACAAAAATGGCAGCAGGGAAGACCCCCTCAATTATAGACCTGTATCATTGACAAGTGTAATAGTGAAAGTATTGGAAAAACTAATCAAAACTAAATGGGTAGAACACCTGGAGAGAAATGATATAATATCAGACAGACAGTATGGTTTTCGATCTGGAAGATCCTGTGTATCGAATTTACTCAGTTTCTATGATCGAGCCACAGAGATATTACAGGAAAGAGATGGTTGGGTTGACTGCATCTATCTGGACCTAAAAAAGGCTTTCGACAGAGTTCCACATAAGAGGTTGTTCTGGAAACAGGAAAATATTGGAGGGGTGACAGGTAAGCTTGTAACATGGATGATAAATTTTCTGACTGATAGAAAAATGAGGGCAGTAATCAGAGGCAATGTATCGGAATGGAGAAATGTCACAAGTGGAGTACCACAGGGTTCAGTTCTTGCACCAGTGATGTTTATTGTCTACATAAATGATCTACCAGTTGGTATACAGAATTATATGAACATGTTTGCTGATGATGCTAAGATAATAGGAAGGATAAGAAATTTAGATGACTGTCATGCCCTTCAAGAAGACCTGGACAAAATAAGTATATGGAGCACCACTTGGCAAATGGAATTTAATGTTAATAAATGTCATGTTATGGAATTTGGAATAGGAGAACATAGACCCCACACAACCTATATATTATGTGAGAAATCTTTAAAGAATTCTGATAAAGAAAGAGATCTAGGGCTGGTTCTAGATAGAAAACTATCACCTGAGGACCACATAAAGAATATTGTGCAAGGAGCCTATGCAATGCTTTCTAACTTCAGAATTGCATTTAAATACATGGATGGCAATATACTAAAGAAATTGTTCATGACTTTTGTTAGGCCAAAGCTAGAATATGCAGCTGTTGTGTGGTGCCCATATCTTAAGAAGCACATCAACAAACTGGAAAAGGTGCAAAGACATGCTACTAAGTGGCACTACTAAGTGACATGCTACTAAGTTCTGGCTCCCAGAACTGAAGGGCAAGAGCTACGAGGAGAGGTTAGAAGCATTAAATATGCCAAAACTAGAAGACAGAAGAAAAAGAGGTGATATGATCACTACGTACAAAATAGTAACAGGAATTGATAAAATCGACAGGGAAGACTTCCTGAGACCTGGAACTTCAAGAACAAGAGGTCATAGATTTAAACTAGCTAAACACAGATGCCGAAGAAATATAAGAAAATTCACCTTCGCAAATAGAGTGGTAGACGGTTGGAACAAGTTAAGTGAGAAGGTGGTGGAGGCCAAGACCGTCAGTAGTTTCAAAGCATTATATGACAAAGAGTGCTGGGAAGACGGGACACCACGATCGTAGCTCTCATCCTGTAACTACACTTAGGTAATTACACTTAGGTAATTACACACTCACTCACTCACACTCACTCACTCACTCACTCACTCACTCACTCACTCACTCACTCACTCACTCACTCACTCACTCACTCACTCACTCTCTCTCTCTCTCACACTCTCTCACACTCCCTCACACTCTCTCACACTCACTCTCACACTCTCTCACACTCACTCTCACACTCACTCTCACACTCACTCTCACACTCACTCTCACACTCACTCTCACACTCACTCTCACACTCACTCTCACACTCACTCACACTCACTCTCACACTCTCACACTCACACACTCTCTCTTTCTCTTTATTTTTTTTCCCCTCCCTTCTTCCCTCCTTTCTTCTTGTCTTCCCCAGGACAAGAGCAAAAGCCAGCAAACATGTACATTTTATATACAAAGAAAACATATACAATACATAACAAATGAAATAGAACGTTGTCATACATCACTAACCTGCTTCTGATAGCATTCCAATATCATATCAACAATATCACCATCCGTCCATATCAAGTGGCTGCTTAGCCCATGACTTCACACTTACTGCTCTCTCACTAAATGGGGCTGAAATCCTGTCACAACAATACTGTATCCTCAGCCCTAAAAATATAGAAAACTAATCTCCCAACAAAAGAAGAAATCAATCTCTTACCTTACACTGCATCTTACATGCCAGTAAGCATTCTAGCACTCCCTTTATACATTGTGTTTATCCACTGTGAACCTCTGTTCTGCTCCTAGAGGTTTACTACTAATACTACTTAGTATTACTGGTGAGTATCTACTTATACTAATATATATCTCCAGGTCCTCAAATATTAGGAAAGGCATTTCTGCAGTTCTTCCAAACTGCTGCACAATGAAGTCCTAATCCAACATCAGTGACATTTCACCACTGATTCTACTGAGACTTGTGTAGCTCCTCTCCACTGCTACACTGCTCAACTCCACAACTCCTCACTATGGAGTTCTGATCTACCACAGAGTTCAGCATATATTTCAACAGCCTCGAAGTTCCTCCATTTTCTTCTTCTCTGACATCAAAGTTCCTCCATCAACTTCTCTAATTTTGAAGTTTTTCCATGAACTCCTTCCCAAACAAATCTGCAATTCCATTACCATGCCAATAAACATGTTTTCCTAACAAAGCATCACCGCGATGGTCCTCCCCCCATCCTGGGCAGGTCCACTACAGGAACATGTCCAGACACGTTGCTGGGGGCCCCGTCCCATCAATCAGTCACTGACCTTAGGCGAGGGCGGACGTATCACTCCTCCCTCCAGCATGTTTTCCTATCTCTCCTATCTTATTTTAGCTCACTAGCTCAATAAAATATATGGACTATATACATAAACACTGGCCATGATCGCTGGGCAGACGATCAAACACAGGCAACCACTGTAACAACTCTTATATGAGCTTACTGCAGAATTTGTGGTGTAGAGATGTTCAGGCCCTGGTCCTCAACAATGGAGCTCACACCAGCTGCTAACAAAAATGCTTCAGGACTGCCTCACAAGATTTCCTCTAGTCCACGACTTGTTCACAATCGTCGCCCAGCAGGCTCCACCACAAAAATGCCTGCTTGCTTCCTTCCTCTTGAAGGCACAACAATTACAGTTCTACAAAGGTGCGGCCAAACACTTCTAGACTGCCTCTAATCATCAAAATCACAGAAAAACGGTGTACTAAGTCCCCAACAGCTTCCACACACTTGCAAACAAGTAGTCTTTGTCCACCACTAACTCAGGGAACTATATTCTTCTTTCGTGCAGATCAACAAAAGTACATCCACCTCTGAAGACAGTTGCGACTCAAGTGAAGTCAGACCTCCGGCTAGCGTCACTTCACGTCCCCAAAGTATCAACATCTCACTTCATGTCACTTATTACCAACGTCCATTCGCAGCTAGTATCCTGAGATTACTCAATGACGTCCATTTAATTATTTATATATACATCTTTTCTCTGACCTCTCAGTCTCAGGTTCGGCAGGTAGAATAACTCTCTCGGTGTGTAGATTCGTTCCACCCAGACTACATGGGGTCATAACAGTAGTTAGCTTCAGGGAGTCAACAGGGCTCCCCAGAAATGCTTTGAGTGTAATGAAACTCAAAATTCCTGCCCAAAACGCTTTGTGTCATAGTGGCTTTAGGCATTGTATGTACTAGCTCAATCTATAAATCCATCAATGTTTGTTTCACACCTTGTATGTATGAACCTTACCTGAATAAACATTTGAATTTGAATTTTGAATTTGAATTTGAAATGTCATTTTCTGGGCAAAGCCCTGGAGGCTCCCTAACACCCTCCCTTCCTCGGGTCGGCGTTTTTTTCATCATGCCAATAACTTTTTGGGGGCAGGGGGGGGGGGGGAATACACTAATGAACGGGAGTACTAGTTGAGTGTAGGGTTGCAAGTTTTTTCTTTCGGCAGTAGTTTCTTTGCTCTCTCTGGCTATATGTTGCAATTCAATGGCTAGTTTGTTTTTGTTCTATCTTTCTGGGTGCCCACCCTAGACGATAGTGGAATATGACATACTTTAAATGTAAAGTGCTCATACGCCATTGCTTCCTGCGCCTCTCTGAGGAGGGGCTGTGTCTGGCTCGTGGTCCCCAGTAGGCAAAAGAACTCCCGTGACTGATGACCAAAGCTAATAAAGCACTATATCAGTTCGAATAGCTTCAGGTAGACTCTGGGGCTTCGCCCAGAAAATGACATTTCATTACATAAAAAAATTTTATATTAAAATTTTTTATACAAATTTTTAAATACAATTTGCTTGTTTGTGCTGGATTTTTAATTTATTTAATGCTGTATATATTTAGGAACTGATAATAGATAATAACTAATGGTCATAATCTTGTAATACAGTATAAAGAATAAAGTTTTTTCTCTTCACCAGGTTAAAATTTGTCGTTGGACTAGAGGAGAGCCTTACGAACTGTGTTAAAGTTTGCCAGATGGATGATCGTTTCCAGCTGTTGCCAAGCTCAGAACTGATTATGAACAAAGACAAAGGTAAATTCCTCACTTTAAGTGAAGAAAGTGAAGATGTAATGTGTGTGTTATATGTATATACTCTAAGTAGTGTGTGTTATCAAATGCAACTGGAAGTGTTTAATAAAATATTCAAAAATGAATTTTCTATTCCTGGGGGAGACCCTTGAGGTTCCCTCAAGATACTACATACTGATACTGTATCATTTACTTAGTCACATCAGCCTTAAAGTTCTTTAGACCTACTGGAAATCCAGTGCAAAAACCTGGCTCACTCAAAGAGGCACTGGGAGCGGCAACATATATTTTCGTCACCTCAAAGGGAAGGCAACCAGAAAGTCAGGGATTTAAAATAAACCGCTGCTGGCTTCAGGAGAGGTCAAAACCTAACTAAACAACTCCCCAAACTAATGTAAACAAATAAAATTCTCTCAGAACTTGTGCAAGCCTGTTTGCGTGGTCTCCCCTCGCTTCTGGGGGAAGGGGAAGGTAGCTCACCGCCAGCCAGTGTCTCAATTTTGTTCAGCTAAGTGGTGATGTTTGCTTTTGGGGGCAATTTCCTGTACACTGCAGTGTAGCATGAGGCAATTTTTGTGTATGCTTAGAGCTGCATGTGTGGAGGGGGGTTCTTCAGGTTCCTGAACTTTTGCCTATAAGCTTCTGGCACCAACTGATAAGCCATGAGCACTACCTTCTTCACCTTGTCGTAATCACTGGAGTCATCAAGGGACAACGTGGAGTAGGCAATTTGGGCCTTCCCAGTCAAGACGAACTGCATCATGATGGCCCAATTCTCCTTTGGCCAATCCAAAGAGGCAGCAACCTTCTCGAAGGCAGCGAAGAACTTCGAAACTTCCTTTTCATTGAATTTTGGGACCATCTTCATATTTCTTATCGGATCGAAACTACTCGTTTCCTTTGTTTCCTTCTGACCACCTAATCGTAGCACTTCTAACTAGTGTAGTCTTTCCTTCTCCTTTTCTTCTCTTTCTTTCTTCTTTTCTTGCCTTTCACGTTCGTCTCTTTCTCTTTGTTCTTCTCTTTCCTTCTCTAATTCCAAACATTTCATTTCCATCTCCTTCTCTTTCAAAGCCATTTCCTTCTCTTTCATTTCTCGTTCTATTTCTAATTTCTTCCACCCTATTTCACGATTTATTTCTAAAGCACGCATTTTGACAGAAAACTTATATTCAGTTTACCCACATCACTTTCACCGTCACTACCTTTATCTTCCTGTTCACTGGAAGCTCTCACTTTCCTTTGTACTCTGTGCCTCACTTTCCTGCTTCTCCCCGGCCTTTAAGTGCTTATAAACCTTTGATAAGATTTCATCCCGGGAATCACTCTCACGTATTTTGATCTCTAGATAGGCACTCGCCAGCACAAGTTCTTGCTTTCCCAGATATTTCAATCTAGCAAGACAATCTTCCTTGTTCAGAAATTCCTGAACATCCTCTAGATCCTCAATGGTTATTTTCTCTGCTTTGTTACGTGTCCAAACGTGCCACAAGGGTGGCATGTGCCTCCCTTGGTCACTGCTCCATCATTGTTTGCTCTCCTCCCCGCTTGGCGGGGTTGCGTCGATGGCTCCTAACAGGGATGTTTGGTGTGGTGTGGTGTGTTTTGGTCACCTTACGTGTGTCTTCAGTGACTTAACTTTGTCCATGTATCTTGTTCTTTATTGTCCTGTGGAGCTCTGCCCCACATTTCGGTGCTTTTGGTTTTGTTGCCGGCTCCAGGTGTTTTCCCTATCTGGACAATCCTTTCTTGCCTATCTTCGGTGCCTGGCTGCACTCTGCTGTCCAAGAGATCCCTCAGGTATGTACGCCCTCCTCTACACATTTTGTGGTTGGTCGTGTGCATTACTTCCCGGCCGCTCCTTGGTCTGTATTCGGGGTTTTCCTTGCCTATTTCCGTTTTTCCTCCTCCTATGCTACACTTATCTGTGTATATGGGTTGGTGCTTCTTGACTATCCTGATGTTGGGTGCTCGAGTGGGCCTCTGTCCATGTTCAGTTCCCTGCTATTGGACTTCTCCGGTGTTCCGTTGTGGTACCGAGTTCCTTCGATTTTTCTTTGTGACTTACTGCAGGCTTTGGTCTTGCACTGTCCGTGGGGGGTTGTGGACTTTCGGTCCGCCGTTCCTGACTTACTGGTTCCTTTTCTTGGAACTGGTAGCTGGGTTCCGGTCCTGGCAACAGTTTTTCTTTGTTCCTTTTCCGCAACGGGTGTTTGCTTTCCTGCGGTTCACGTCCTGTGTAGTTCTCCTCTTAGATGCCTCAGGGACGCGTGTGTGTGATTCTTCCCTGCTGGAGCTGGTTATGTTGCCCCTTTGGGTTGCGGGGTCGCTGTTTTTAGATTCGCGTTTTGCGCTTTAGTTCGTGGTGCTCATTTCTCGTCGTTTATGTCGGCACTGGTGAGTTCATTGTTGGTCTCCCACCTGCGTGTTTCATCTCGGGGGCAGTGTGTGGTTTGTCTAGCGGCCCTTCCGGTTTTCCTATCACTGCGAAGGGTCCTTCGGTCTCTGATAGGGTTGGCTTGTCTTCCCTTCGGGGTTGTTCCAGGACCGTCGTCTGGGACCGTGTCCTGTCACCTCGTATTGGGTGGTGCTGGCAGAGCCGCTCCAGCTTGCGTTCGGTGTTGAGGTTCCTTCTGCTCCGTTCCGCTTGCTGTCCTGGGCGTTGTCTCACCACCGACCTGCTCTTGAGTTCTGGTGCCGTCATGGTCGTTGGCCCAGGTGGTCTATTTTCTTCTCGTTTTGGTCTTTGGGTTGCTGCTTGGTTGGTCTTGCCGGGGGTGTGCTTCCTTTGTTGTTCGGTTGCGGGGTTTTTCGCTGTTCTCAGTGCATCTTGGCCTTCCTTCTTCCTTCGTTCCTGTTCGGGGGTTTGGGTCTGCAGGGTCTTTGTTTCGTCTGTGGTCTTAGTTTTTTAGGTTAGGGCGCATGGCGTCTGCCTCCCGTATCCTTCCCTATTTTCCTTATCTGTGGGGAGGTAGCTCTGGGGAGCCGACGAGGTTCCCCCCCCAGAAAACCAGCGTTGAACGTAATGAAAGGCCATTTTCTGGGCGAGTCCCGGAGGCTCCCCGGCATCCCTCCCTCCCTCCGGTCGGTGGCGTTTTTCACGTATTTTGACATCCAGCCTAAAAACTGCCAGTTGGATCACCGGTGTGGAGAGTATGGGGCTCCCCCTTCCCCCTCCTGGGGAGGGGGGGGCTTGCGCAGATGGTGGCGCGGCGACGTGATGACATCATGCTAGTTTGATAATTTTGTTTGGGGAGTTCTGTCCACTCGTTCAGCTTTCGGTAGTAATATTTTCACCAGAATAGGGGTTTGTTTTGGGGCGCCTACCTTTCTTGGTACCTATCCCGGTCGATGGCAGACATAGAATGCTCCTAACCACAAGGGGGTTTCTATAGGCCATTGCTCTTTGTGCCTCTTTGAGGGGTCCAGGTTCTGGCTCGTGGTCCAGGCAAGAACGTAGGCAAGAACTCCTAGCATTTTGACTGATGCTAGAAAGTTACACATATCCATTCATATGGCCGGTCTAGCCTGGCCTTGGGCCGGGCTTGAGGTGTAAAATAGCTCCCAGTACTTCATCCAGCAGGTATCGAGCGGGGTTTCTCCGCCGTAGGTCGCCTGGTGCAGGTTTCTGGGCCTGAGGAGTTTTGTCGTGTCTCCGTTGGCCCTGTCTGGTGTCTGCTTGCTCCGTTCTCTGCCTTTGCAGAAGGGAGTTGCTATTTACATGTTGCATGTTGCAGTGGTGCCTGTTGCTGCTGCTGCTGCACGTGTGCATTGGTACCGTGTTTCACAGTGGCGTGTCCTTGTTCCTGTGTCCGGTTGTGGAGTGGCACTTTGCTGCCGTTTTGTGCCTGGGGATTGCGTGGGTTTTTTTCTGTCCCTGCCTGATTGTCCACCCCTGGTTGTTCTCCTGGGGTTTTTGTGCTTCTGCTCTTTCTTCCTGTCTCCTCTGCAGCAGGGGTGTTCTGCGTGTGTTCTTAGGCGTTTGTCAGCCTGTGTCCTGTGATGTGCTTCTTTGTCTCGGTCTATTGCAGTTGTTCGTACCCCTTGGTTTGGGTACTGTTCTGGCGGCAACCCTTCCGCCTTCTTTGGTTTCCTAGCTTGCCCTGCCAGTTGTTTTTTTTTGGGGGGGGTCTTGCGTTGTCTCGCGTCGGACCCGTCGTTTCTGAACTCCTGGCGGGCTTGCATGCTTTGGGGAGTTTTTCTGTTCGGCAGACGTTCCATCTCCTTGTGCCGCCTGGGTTTCGGTGGTCGCGCCCGAGATCTTTCCGCGACTCTGCCTTTTCCTGGGCTCGGAGGGGCCTTGTCGGGGCTGCTTATGTTCTGCCTCGCGGTCTTGCCTCCGGTTGGTGGTCGGGTGGCTTCGTGGTAGGTGTCCCACCTGCGTGCTTCTCTTGGGGGCAGTATGGGGTATTTTGGCGGTCCTTCCTTTTCCTGTCTCTAATTAGGTGGTTACTCTTGTTAGCTTGGTTTAATCTCGGCTTGGTTTTCTGGTGGGGGTTGGGGGCCGTCGTCTTGCCACATACTGTCGCCTCTTTTCGTGCGGCGCAGGCGGAGCCGCTCCAGCTTGCTTTCGGTCTTGGTGTTGCTTCTGCACCGTTAGTCAGCTGTCTTGTGCGTCGTTTCACCTCCGGCCAGTTCGTGCGCCGCTTGCACCATCCTGGTCTCTGGTCAGTGTGCTCTGTCTTTTCCTCGGTTGGTAGTGCTCCTTTGGTTCCGGTGTGTTTTTTCGTCGGCTCTTTCCTTTTGGCCTTTGCCTCTGGGGGTCGAGTCGCTGAGTTTTCTTGCTCCTTCGGTTTTAGCGTTTTGGTTGTTCGGTGGCAGCAGTCTCCATCTTTTCTGGCGCGGGGTGGGGCTGCTGCGTTCTAGAGGGGTCCAGGGTTTGTTGGTGCTTTGTTGGTTGGGGCGGGGGGGAGTCGTTTTTTGTGTTCAGTGGCGGCCCTCCACTGTTGTTTGCGTGCCACGGCGTTTGGGTCCGGAGCGTGTTTTGCGTTGATCCGGTTCTGTTCTTCCCGGTTCGCGGGTGATAGTGTCTCAGGTGGTCAGCCGTGTTCTTGCGGCTAAGCTGCCTGTGTTCTTCCCTCATGCCTGTGGCGTTCGTGGCTTCGCTGCTCTCGCTGCCGGCGACGTGGCCTTGCGGTCTTTCTGGCATGGATTTTTGGTGTTCGTGCAGGGTCCTTGCTGCTCGTTGTTCTCGTATTGTTCCCGGGCCTTTTCGGGGCTGTGGCACATTGGGTTGGCGTTTGCTGCCGGTTGTCTCGCCTCCTTGGGGGGTGCATGGTGTCCGCCTCCCGGTTCTGTCCCTTTGACCTTCCTCTGTGGGTAGTTAGCTCCGGGGAGCCGACGGGGCTCCCCCCAGAAAACCAGCGTTGAATGTAATGAAACGCCATTTTCTGGGTGAGACCCGGAGGCTCCCCGGCAACCCTCCCTCCCTCCGGTCGGCGGTTTTTCGCGTGTTTTGACATCCAGCCTCAGAACTGATGGGTGGATAGCCGGCGTGGGAGGTCTGGGGCTCCCCCTTCCCCCTCCCGGGGAGGGGGGAGCTGCGCAGACAGCGGCGCGGTGACGTATGACGTCATACTAGTTTCCTTGTTTTCTGTTGAAGAGTTCTATCCACTAGTTCGGCTTTAGGTAGCAAATTAATTGTTGACGGTGTTGGCATAATGCCCTGAACTGCATGTGTTTTTTAATGACTTCGCGAACGTCATCACGACGCCAAAGTGTTAATTAAGTGATAAATTCTAGGTACAGTGGAACCTCTATTAACGAGTGGCTCTATTAACGAGTTTTTCCAGTAACGAGCAAGCCACTCGCAGCAAATTTGTCTCTATTGACGAGCTCGCCTCTATTAACGAGTGAAACCACATGGCGCTTCCTAGCGTCTCGCGGGTTCTCGCAAATTCTCGGACGCCTCCGACGCCAGTGTTGTTGTTGTATCTCACACGACAAGCATCCCTCTGGATTTATTTGAGCTTTTCTTTGGATTTTTAGTGGTTTTGCGACTACAATTTGTAACACACGATGTCTCCAAAGAAGCTGCTTGCTAAAGATAGTGTTTTCAAGAGGAAGAAAGACACAATTATTATGGATTTCAAGAAGGAAATTATAGCAAAGCATGAGTGTGGTGTCTGTGTGATTGATCTCACAAGGAAGTATGGCAGGTCCTCATCAACAATTTACACCATTAGTAAGGGAATGAGGAGGTAAGGGAGGATGCTGCCTCTTCCACTGAGATCAGGGAAGTGTTTGGAATGTTTGAAAAGGTGAATGCATTCTTGGAAAAGCTGCCCTGATAAAGCAGTGACAACCCAGTGTGTGAAAATGTTTAATTAATTTATCACTTTGTGATAACACTTTATGAAAGTGTTATCACTTTTGCAGGTATATGTCGCTTGAACGTAACACAATTTTTTCTCTTGAATGCACCCAAACACCGCGCTCAAGCATCATTTGAGCAAATATTTCTATAAAATTCAATACTTATCCGATCGACTTGGGGATTGTATACATGTTTGCCATGAAATTTCCGTTTTCTTTAATAACCACATTGCCTATTTGAGAAAACGGCATTGTATTGTATCTTCGTGGTAAGACTATTATATTGTTGACACAACGAGTGTAATCAACGTAGTTTTTTTATTTGGTGCTGGTCTAACGCATCCTTGTGTGACATTTGAAATGAAATTTGGGTGAAATTCCCAAGAAGAGAGAGTCCGCCTGACTCAGAGGTGAATTCTCCTTCCACACCATAACCCCTCTCCTTCCCACCTCTCCATCGTCTCCCTCAAGCCAGCAACTACTATTCATAAGGTAAAGTAAATATTAAAACACTACAACAAAACATTTATATTTACATGTGCAGTATTATATTTACATAAAAAAAAGTCATACAAGTATGGATGTTTTTGGGAGTGGAACGGATTAAATTTATTTCCTTTATTTTAAATGGGGAAATTTGTTTCCAAAGACGAGTTTTCCAGGTAACGAGCTCGGTGCCAGAACGGATTAAACTCGTTAATAGAGGTTCTACTGTACTCGGGTATGGTAAAAATTAGGACCTTAAACAAAATACAGGATATAAAACACAATAAAATCTGCCCATAGTAGGAAAGCAGCATGTTAACACTTTCGCGCTTTAGATTAGAGATAACTCGTCGCCGTTTTCTCTTACGATTCCACATAACAGCCGAGTTTTCTCGTCCATCGAAAAAATATTTCTATAAATTCCATTTTTTAACCGAAATGGATGGGGATACTTTTGTTTTGTAGGGAATTTATTTGCGAATGTTTTGGTACCAGAATGAATATTATATCACATAAACGTCTATGAGTAAAAAAAAAAATACACAAAGTATGTTTGGGGGTGTGGCGAGCGTGTGGCAGTGGGTTCCCTTTAGCCGTTGATATATCCAACACGTGGGAAATATTTGTATGTGTTATGTATATGTGTGTGTAGGGAATTTTACTGCGATCACTGTCATACAAATTATAAAATGTTTCAACAAGTATAAACATGACAAACATCAAACGAACGAAAACAATGCGTTCGTTTCTGCCGCGAACACATACTGAGCGACGTGGTTCTATATTTGGCGCTTCTCTTACACATGCTTTGTACAAATGTTATACAGTTCATCTTATAGAAAATTTTATTGCGAACACATTGGTATAAAAAAGAAATACGTACATAGAAAAGTAGGGTCAGGAAACGTATAAACTTTCCAAGCATGATTTCCCCCCTGTGTTTTCGCCAGTGCGCTCGCGGCTAACTACTCTCCACTTCACACACTCTTGCGGGTGGGCAATTACCTATATTAAACATTCATATGCATATGTCCGTGTAGAGAATTTTATTGTGATTCCAATGATACCAAAATTAGCGATGTAGGACAACTGTAGGCTTCGCAACCATTAAGAGAGTGGAAACATTTTGTTGCTGTTTGGCGCTCTCGGCGAGTGATCTGCATAGTTTTTTATTTGGTGTTGATACTCCTTATGCTTGGGCGGCATTTTATAGGTATGCTCTTATAGACAATTTCATTGCGAACACAGTGATACCAAATTTAAATACGTGCGCCTTCAATTATTGTCAGGACAGTCAAAAGAGTGTACACTTTTCGGTCTTACCGCGTAGGCGCGCGAAGTGCCGAAAGCATCTGGGGTATTGTTTTTTTTTTGAGCGCCGAGAGCGCGAAAGTGTTAAGGATCTGGGAATAATGATGTATGACGACCTAACATTTAGGGAACATAACCTAGTAAATATTGCATCAACCAGAAAAATTATAGGATGTTACAAGAACTTTCAAATCGAGGGATCCCATCACAATGGTTGTACTATTCAGATTACTTGTGCTGTCCTGACTTGAGTACTACTCGAAACTCGCTTCCACCTTCAGAGTGGGAAAGATTGCTGAAGTAAAGGAATGCCGAGAACATATACAGCATTATATACCATGAACATAGACACGATAAAGCACCTCAGTATTCAAATTCAAATGTTTATTCTGGTAAAAGTACTTACATAGAAGATGAGTTACAAACATAATGTTGGATTTGTAGATAGAACTACTACATACAATGCCTAAAGCCAGTAATATGCTCAGCAGTTTGGGCAAGTGTGGGGAAAAAACACTTAGACTATAACTTATATTAATACTAATTGAGATTCAAGCATCGAGTTGAAAATGTGGAAAAAAAAGGGGTGGAACATGGCAGAAATTAGCAGTTATATAACCTGGTCAACAAACAGTATTGTTTGAAAAAAGCATTCCACATTCTGGGTCCCTTGATTTGTAGAACATTTCTAGTTTGGTTAAAGATGCACTCTTGGAATATCAAATAAGTATTTGTTTCTGGTGTGGTGCCCATGGGTTCTGTTACAACCTTCTAGGAAGCATTTAAGGTCAGGACGGGCATTACAGTTCAGAGTTTTAAATATTTAGAGTACACTTGAAAGGATATGCAGGAACTTAATATCTAAAATATTCAAAGATTTAAGTAGGGGTACCGAGTGCTGTCTGCGGCCAGAGTTTGAAATTGTTTTAATAGCACCTTTGTTTTGAGTAACTAGAGGAAACAGATGATTTTGGGTAGTAGAACCCCAAGCACAAATACCATAACTGAAGTAAGGATTCATGAGAGGGTAATAGAGCATCACCTTGGCAGGGCGAGGTACATAATATCTGATCTTAGAAAGAATGCCAACAGTTTTTGAAACTTTTCTGGGGGGGGGGGGGAGGAAGAGGGAGCCCCCATGGCTCCCTAGACCTATCCAGACTAATATGGATATCCCTAACTTTGGCATCAGTTGATGTGGGTGGAGTTCTAGGCCTACTGGGGACCACGAGCCAGAACCTGGACCCCTCAGGGAGGCACGAGGAGCAATGGCCTATAGAAATGCAGATGTAATTTGGGAGCATTCTATATCTGCCATCGACCGGGACAGGCACCCAGAAAGGTAAGCTCCCCAAAACAAACCCCTATTCTGGTTAAAAGCGACGAAAATAGACAAACTAGTGAACAGAACTCGCCAAATGAAAACGAGCATGACGTCACATGAGCCGCGCTGCATGTCTGCGCTTGGGAAGTGGGAGCCCCGTGCCGGCAATCCACCCTGCAGTTTTTCGGCTGATGTGATGCATCACGGATGAGTGGCTCCAGCTCCGGACACTTGTGTTGTGCTGTGCCTTGTTTCAGCACTGCTCTTACAGTAGCGTGCAAGCTGGGAGTAATATTCCCAGGTACTCAGGCTGCATGTATTTAGGGGTTCCCTTCCCTACGTGCTCTGTAAGTACCGCCCTTGGGGCTTGGGGTTCTCTTCCACAAGTCACCTTGGGTCTATCTCTGTTGGTATATTGCAGTTTGGTGATTGACTGCCCCCGGGTGTTTTGGGGGTTTCTGCCCTTGTTTATCTTGGGGTAAGTGGTAGTGTTTGCACTGGTAGGGGCACGGGGTACTGCGCAGCTAGTTTTCACCTATAACAGTAGCCGGTTCTGTTCCTTCTGGGTACGCTGTCCTCTTGCGAGGTTTTTCTTTTCTTTTTGTTTTTGCTTGGTGGGGAGGGGTCTGCATCAGCTTGCTTTCGGTATTGATGTTACTTCTGCACCATTTCGCAAGCTGTCTCATGCGTTGTTTCACCTCTGGCCTGCTCATGCACCGCCTGAGACGTCCTGGTCTTTGGATAGGGTTCTCTCGTATCTCTCTTCTCGGTTTGCTGTGGCCTGCTTTGGTTCCGGATTGTTTTTCAAAGGCTCTTTTCCTGTTGGCATTGGCCTCTGGGGGTCGGGTCAGGGAGCTTCATGCTCTCCTCCAGTGCAGGTGTTTCTGCTTTTTCGGTCATGGTGATAGTTTTGTTCATCTGCAGCCGTCTCCTTCTTTTCTGGCAAAGAATGAGACTGCTGCTTTCTGGAGGGGTCCTCGGCGGGTTGTTGATGCTTGGTTGGTCAGGCTTAGGGTGTATCATGTGTTGTCCGGTTGCGGCCCTCTGCCGCACCATAGTGCGCCATTATTTGCGCACCATGGCTTCTGTGTCCAAGAACGCGCTTTGAGTTGATCTGGTTTCCCCTTCTTCCTTGTTCGCGGGTACGAGTCTTTCAGGTCGTCCACAGGATTATGAAGTCTAGCCAGCCTACGGTCTATCCCTGTGCTCTGGTCGAACTGGGTCTTGGCTGCATGCTACCTCGTTAATGCTCCTGGGCCTAGTCGGTCCTGTGTTGCTTAGGGTTGGCGGCTGCAGCCTGTCTCAACTTCGAATTGAGGTGTGGAGCACCGACCGCCTCCTGGTTGTCAGGTTGGGGAGCACCATTCTCTCAGGCGGCAGGGTTTTTCTTCCTTTGGCTGCCTTGGTGGGCATTTTGTGCCTTTGCAGCTCGTTGTTTCTTTTCTGGCAAAGAACGAGGTGGTTAGCTCCTGGAGGTACTCGCTTCGGCAGTACATATACTAAAAGCTCCTGGAGTGGGCCTTTGGTTGCTGATGCTTGGTTAGCTTTTATGGAGGTGCATCATGTGTTTGTCCCTAGTGGTTGCTCTCTGCCGCTACCTTTATTACACTACTACTACTTTGATGGATGTTTTGTGGATTGATTCTATTTCCTTGGTCTCCTTTTCCAAATTTCGTATTTCCCAGGGCATCTGCTGTGTTATTAATTTGAGCTACCAATGAAGTTAGAAAGTATGCTGCCCTTTCAGCCGTGTTTGCAAACATGTCCTGGCCTGATATTAGGACACGGGTTTTGGAGATCGAATAGAGTTCTGGTGGCCCGGTATTTGGTGAATATGTCTGGGCACAATTGTATGGCCATGGATCTCTCTTGGCCTGGAGTCTCATCCTTGTCCTTACTCCTGCAGTGCTCCCTCCTCCCCGGTAAGCTCCACTGTTTTCATTCTTCTCCGAGGGTAGTTAGCTTCAGGGAGCCTTAAGAGGTTCTCCCCAGAAAACTAGCATTAAATGTTATGAAATGCCAATCTCTGGGTAAGCCCCACTGGTTCCCCTGATCCTCTCCCTCCATTGCAGGTCACCAGGTGGATGTCTACATTTGCCTTAGAACTGGAAGCTCAGGAGGCATGTTACCTTTACCCTTTCCCCAAATTGAGTGAAGTTGGTGCAAAAGAGCTCTCACTAGTTTCCTAGGGATTTCAGTCCTTTGTTTGCATAGTTAGGGGAGTTGTTTTGACTGGTTTTGAAGCATCAGTCTCCTTTTTAATTAACACTTTCCTGGATTTTCGATTTGGAATTACGGGCGTTTTCCTTAACCGCTTGTCGGATCACGACGTAATTTTACGGTGCGGTTTAAAATATTTGTAAAAAATCCAGTTTAAATCCGATTTACTTGGGGTTTGTTGCAAACTCCGCGTCATGAAATTCCCGTTCTCTCGGGTAGGCCGCAAGTCACGTCGGCCTACTGGGTCATGTGACAGGCCCATTGTTTTGTTGTTACGTGGAGCGATCGGATCTCTCTCCCCTCGGCCGCCAAACTCGCACGTTTTCAAGAATTATTACCCGTTTGTGTGTGTTTATAACCCACTAAATTCATCAATAATGGATCCAGCACCAGGCCCAAGCGGTGTTTCGGCTACAGGAGCCTCAGAATCAAGTGGAAAAGACAGGATTACCGCCATCTATAGGAGGTTTGCTGGTGTGAGGCTCACTCCCACCAGGATTCCCAATGTCTTGGATGCCTTTGATCAAGCTGAAAATGAACGAAGTGATGCAGAAGGCGAGGATGTAGAAGAAGAATTTGAAATTGGGCAGACAAATAAACCATGGCATACAAGATTCTTCAACATGTTTATGACGAGCAGAAGGTTTCAGCACATAGGTCAGTTTTTTCATGCGTTCAACAGCAATGCGGTGCCAGTGGACAATACAGATAAATTGATCAAAGTGAGACCAGTGATGGACTACCTAGGACAATGTTTTCAAGAAGTTTATTACCCAATGAGAGAGTTGTGTTTGGATGAAGGCACAATGGCATGGCGAGGCCGGCTGTTGTTCAAAGTGTACAATCCAAGCAAACCAGACAAATATGGCGTCACATTTTATATGCTAGCCGAATCAACATCTGGCTACATTTATTCATTTGAGGTTTACTCTGGCATTGGTAGAACATTCATTGAAACAGTTACTAGTTTGATGCGGCCATTGTTGAACAAGGGGCACCACCTCTATATGGATAACTATTACAACTCAGTTACCCTTACAGAGAAGTTGCGAGAAGTGGGGGTGTACACCTGTGGAACAATTAGACTCTTACGTGGCGCCCCAAAAGACTTGCAACAACTTGCGAAGAGTAAGATTGATGTGGATACCACAGTCTACCGCCGCAAGGACAATACCTTCATTCTGCTGTGGCAAGACAAGCGAGTTGTCTCTATGATTACCAACCTACACAATGCAGACACAAAGAAAGTTCAGAAAAGAAAACGAGTTCGCAGGCCAGATGGAATAACAAGACTACAGCAGGTTGTGGTGAACAAACCACAGGCAATTGTTGACTACAATAAGTTCATGAAGGGTGTTGACCACTTTGATCAAATGGTAAAGTATTACCATTTTGCCAGGAAATGTCACAAGTGGACCAAGAAAATAACATTTTATTTCTTGCAAATGGCATTGCAAAACGCTTATGCATTGTACAAGGCCAACACAGATGATCGAAGGAAACTAACTCTGCTCCAGTTCCATGAAGTTGCTATTTGGTCTTTATTGAAATTTGACAAGGCAGAGTGGCCTGCAACAACTACACCATCTCCACATCTAGTTCATGCTCCAGACATAAATGATGACACTGGTCCTGTGTATCCTGCTGCTGACCCGTCAACACCTGGCCCGTCGGGTGTGAGGCGCCCTCTCTTCACGTCTACACCTAGTGCTGAAGCTGAATCTGATGAAGATAATTCATATTCCACATTAGTGTTTGAAAACAATAGTGAGAGCGACGATTCAGACAGTAGTTTATTGCCAACCCAGAGACAACAGCGACGTGTTGTTATTGCAGAGACTCGCCGGAACTATAAATTGAAACATGAGCTGGTAAAAATCCCCAAACGTCGCAGGTGTGAAGTGTGTGCAAAGTCGGGTATCAGGAAGGAAACTGGTATAGCGTGCAAGACATGCGATGTTCCACTTTGCGTCATACCTTGTTACACCACTTATCACAGGAAAAGGGTGTATTGGGTGGACAAGAAATAACCACCCGCACCAGCTTCACTCCACCTAGGAACATCTGTTGAGCAACTTCAGGAATCAGTACCTGAAGGAGGTGGAGTGGAGATAAAATGCTTAACTTATTTTACTACAATCGTCTTTGCTTTGGTAAGTACACATAATTGTCTTAGATTGTTTTAGTATTGTAGTCTATTTTCTTAAGAATATTTTGATACCTAAATGAGAACTGTAGCACGACAACTAAAGTAAGTATACACGAAACAAGAGAAACTTTTTTCGTGGGTGTTGCGGGTGTGAGTTGGAGTGTCAAGAGCGGGTTCCGGTTGTGTGTTATCCGTCATTTCTACAGCTGTGAATTCCAAGGAATTGTATTTGATATGCATATGTCTGTGTAGGGAATTTTATTCCGAACACTATACAAAAAAAAAACGGTGTGAAACAAGTATAAACTTGAAAAACATGAGCAAAGTAAAAACTTTTGACGCTCATGGGTACAAACTCGCGTAAGATTTTATTCGCCACAAATTTATTTGATGCTGTGTTGGCCAACTCTACCCATGTTCTTATAGAACTTTCTATTGCGAACACATTACTATAAAAATGAAATACGTAGCTCCAGAAATAATGTCAGGACAGTGAAATAAGTATAAACATTCAAAGCGCTGCATCACACCAGTGTCGTCGCTGCTGAAATCACGGCTAACGCTTCGCCCAGTTCCCACACTCGTGCGGGTCACCCGATACCATAATTAGACATTGATAGGCATATGTCTGGGTGGGGAATTTTATTGTGAGTTCAGTGATATCAAAATGAGCACTGTAGGATGACTGTGAGGCTGGCAACAAACGAAAGAGTATGAACATTTACTTCCTGTTTGGGTGTCACGGCGAGTCATCTTCGTGTTTATTTACTTCGTGGTGGGATACCAAATGCTTGGGTGACATTTTATGCATATGATCTTGTAGAGAATTTTATTGCCAACGCATTGATAACAAAATATAAAACGTAGCTCGAGAATTGATGTTAGGAGCGTGAAAAGATTATAAACTTTTTTGTGTTTACGCTTGAGCGCCCAGAACGCCGCGCGCACAACCCGCTTTTTTTTTCAGCTAGTGCCGCGCGCACTAAAGTGTTAAGTGAGCAGTAATTTAAATTTGACTCATTAACTTTTTGGTTGCCTTTGCCAGTGAGGTCGTGGTGGATATAAATGTCACTGCTCCCTGTGTCTCTTGTGAGGGGGGCCGGGTTCTTGCTCCTGTCCATGATAGGCCTCAAGAACTATGTAGCAGGTGTAACCCAGAAGATGGTAACCATCTTGGTATATAGCCTCAGGTAGCCACTGGAGCTCACCCCTATAACTGGCATTTCATTATATCAACACTTGCTTTTTCTTTCCAGATGTAAATATGTCATCAGATAAAACGGCTTCAAAATTAAATGACATGAATGAGGCTCGCCAGATCTCAAATGTCCATAATATTGGCGACGCTAATGACAACATCCATCACATTAAGGGTATTATTCATTCGCCAATTGTAGTACCCAAAGAACCTTCACCAGTTGCAGTTCCACAAGGATTAACCTCACCAGTTGCAGTTCCACAAGGATTAACCTCACCAGTTGTAGTTCCACAAGGATTAACTGCACCAGTTGCAGTTCCACAAGGATTAACTGCACCAGTTGCAGATCCACAAGGATTAACCTCACCAGTTGCAGTTCCACAAGGATTAACCTCACCAGTTGCAGTTCCACAAGGATTAACCTCACCAGTTGTAGTTCCACAAGGATTAACTGCACCAGTTGCAGTTCCACAAGGATTAACTGCACCAGTTGCAGATCCACAAGGATTAACCTCACCAGTTGCAGTTCCACAAGGATTAACCTCACCAGTTGCAGTTCCACAAGGATTAACCTCACCAGTTGTAGTTCCACAAGGATTAACTGCACCAGTTGCAGTTCCACAAGGATTAACTGCACCAGTTGCAGATCCACAAGGATTAACCTCACCAGTTGCAGTTCCACAAGGATTAACCTCACCAGTTGCAGTTCCACAAGGATTAACCTCACCAGTTGCAGTTCCACAAGGATTAACCTCACCAGTTGCAGTTCCACAAGGATTAACTGCACCAGTTGCAGTTCCACAAGGATTAACCTCACCAGTTGCAGTTCCACAAGGATTAACCTCACCAGTTGCAGTTCCACAAGGATTAACTGCACCAGTTGCAGTTCCACAAGGATTAACTGCACCAGTTGTAGTTCTCCAAGGACCAAAAGAAATTAATTTAAAAAAATACACTAAAGTCAGTAACATGGAATCTCAAGGTAGTACCTCAGAAACACTGAAGCAGGAAAATGGTAACTCTCAAGAAATAGGACAGAATGACATAAATACTTCCAAAGATGTCTTTGACTTTAATGTAAACCAAAAGGAAATAAATCGATGCAAATTCTTAAATGAAGATAACTATAATGGACAGAATGTTGTTAATGGAAAATTATTTGGTCAATTTAAACATGATTTTCTTTGTGGTAGCAAGTTGAACAGATCTAATTATTCTCCAGATTTTCTTACCCATGGAATAGCAAGTGAAACCAATTGTTCATCAGAAGAAAATGATAGCCCACACCATGGTAATGTTCAAGAGGAAGAATTGGATAGAAAGACTGAAAGTGATGATGATTGCTGTTCGAGTATTCATTCAGAGACGAGTTTAATCAATATTTCAGTGCCAGGAGGACAAGTATCTTCATCAAAACCAGATTATACTAATTGTTTAAAGGATTTACCAACATTACAGGATGCATTGGACAGGCTTACAGCACACAATGATAGACTCTTTACCAACATTAACCAGCCAGACGACATCAATTTACAAGTGTTTGATACCTTCAAGGTAAGAACACCCATTTTATCTCAATTCTATATTATGTGAGGACATGAAAGTTCAATGAAATGGTTGGATTATTATTATTAAATTGATATAAAGTAGTTTAATATGTAGTTGCAGATACATAAGGTAAGTATTACAATCAATGATGTTCTGGAAATTTAAAAGTCAAGATGGTGATGCAGCAGCTGCACCACCAGCACCTAATGGCTGGCTGCCTGCCAGAATAATAATAATAATAATTTATTTATTTATTTATTTATTATTTATATATATACAAGAAGGTACATTGGGATTGTGATGATACATAGTATAGTAATTACATTCTTGTAAAGCCACTAGTACGCACAGCGTTTAGGGCAGATCCTTAATCTAAGAAAATTTTAAGTAGGTAAATACAGGCAAAATTTATAAAAATGATAACAGTTACATAGCAAGAAAAAAAAATAAAAGATGAGAGAAAATTGTAGGTATATTAAAGCACATAGGTAACTCAGAATGATTGCAGTGGCAGTTTGAATGGTAGTTTAACTAAAATTAGTAGGCACAATACAGCATATGGCTAGCACATAAAAGAAGACAGCAAAGAACACAATGATAAAGTTGTTTGGGTTAAGTACATAAAGATTGGGAGATTGGGTAATATTAGATACAGAGCAAATTTAAAGCTCAGTGTAGGAAACTACGAAGATGAAATTAGGTACTTTTTGGTTTTGTTTTTGAATGAGGCAAAAGTTTGACAGCTTTTCAATTCACTAGGGAGTGAGTTCCATAGACTAGGTCCCTTAATTTGCATAGTACTTACACAGATTAAGTTTGACTCTGGGGATATCAAAGAGATATTTATTTTTGGTGTGGTGATAATGGGTCCTATTACATCTGTCCAGGGAGAGTTTCAGAGCATGGTTTGCATTTAAGAACAGAGTTTTGTAAATGTAGTTGTCACAAGAGAATGTGTGGACGGAGTTAATATTTAGCAAGTTTAGGGGATTTAAACAAGGGAGCTGAGTGTTGTCTGAAAGCAGAGTTTATTATTATTCTGATAGCAGATTTTTGCTGGGTGATGATGGGCTTAAGGTGGTTTGCAGTGGTAGACCCCCCATGCACAGATACTATAATTAAAATAGGGGTAGATTAGTGCATAATATAGTGAGAGGAGAGCAGAGTTAGGAACATAATATCTTATTTTGGAGAGTATACCAACTGTCTTAGAGACTTTCTTAGTTATGTGTTGACTGTGGGTGCTGAAGTTGAGTCTCTTGTCTTGGAATAGGCCAAGAAACTTGCCATCATTTTTATTACTGATGGTAATGTTGTCAATCTGTAGCTGAATTGCATTCAATGAGTTGCTTCCAAATAAGATGTAGTAGGTCTTTTCTATGTTTAGTGTTAGTTTGTTAGGTGATATCCATAAGTGGACTTTTTTTTTTAATTCATTATTCACATTATTATTTTGTGAATATAATAATACTGTAATAATACCAGTAATAATATAGGTATATGCTATCTGAGGCCTAATATAATAATTTAATAATAATTATATATAAATATAGTACATATATGAGCTATATTAGGCCGAGGAATATTTCAGTCTGGTTTTGGCTTTATTTTTCCAAACTTTATAGTGTGATTAGTACCAAATTCTATCGAATTGCCCATTACATCAATATATATGTACGATGGTTCACATAGTTACAAAAAACCAGCGTTGAATGTAATGAAATGCCATTTTCTGGGTGAGACCCAGAGGCTCCCCGGAGCTATCCAGGCTGATATGCTAATGTCAGACTTTGGCATCAGTCATGTGTATGGAGTTCTTTGGGCCTAATTGGGACCATGGACAGAACCTGGTCCTCTGAGAGGCAAGGGGGAGCAATGGCCTATAGAAGCCCCTGTGTGGTTGGAAGCATTCTGTCTGCCATCGACTGAGTCAGGTACCCAGAAAGGTAAGCATCCCAAAACAAACCCCTATTCTGCTGAAAATATTGCTACCAAAAGCCGAACAAGTGGATAGAACTTCCCAAACAAAAACGAGCAAACTAGTATGACGTCACCCATTGCCGCACCGCCGTCTGCGCACCCTGGGAGGAAGGGGGAGCCCCACATCTACCGTATTGGCGATCCACACCCCAGTTCTGAGGCTGGATGTCAAAACACACGAAAAACCGCTTACCGGAGGGAGGGAGGGATGCCGGGAAGCCTCTGGATCTCGCCCAGAAAATGGCGTTTCATTACATTAAAAGCTGGTTTTCTGGGGGGAGCCCCTACGGCTCTCTGGAGCTATCTACCCACAGAGGAAAAAAGAGGGACTTATCCAGGTGGTGGTTGCCACTCACTCCTCATCCTGAAGCCGAAACAACTGGCTACATCTGCCGACCCAAAGCGACAGAGGCCCGACTGGGCCCAGGGACGTTAACAAGGTGACGAGCAGCCAGGACCCTCTTCGACCGCCAAAATCCCTGCCCCCGAATGTCAGCCTAAGACATATTGCCAAAGACGGCGGCAAGAGCCGCAAACTTGTGAACATCATGGGCACGGGGATAGACCGCAGGCTGGCTAGCCTTAATTACCCTGCGGACGGCCTTGGAAACCCACACCAATGAACAGGGAAGAGGGGAAACCGGATCAACCCAAAGTGCGTCCACGGACACAGAAGCCGTGGCGCGCAAATAACGGCGGAGAGCCGCAACCAGACAGAAAACATGATGCACCCCCAGCCTAACCAACCATGCATCAACAACCCAGGGACCCCTCCCAAAAGCAGCAGTCTCATTCTTCGCCAGAAAAGGAGGAGAAGGCTGCAGACGAACAAACCGATTACCCCAACTGAAAGAGCAGAAACCCCTGCGCCGGAGGAGAGCATGAAGCTCAGCAACCCGACCCCCAGAGGCTAATGCCAACAGGAAAAGAGCCTTCGAAAAACAATCCGGAACCGAACGGGCCACAATAAACCTAGGAGAAGAAAGAAAAGAGAGCACCCTGTCCAAAGACCAGGACGCCTCAGGCGGTTCATGAGCAGGCTGTAGGTGAAACAACGCCCGAGACAGCTTGCGAAATGGCGCAGACATAACATGAATACCGTAAGCAAGCTAAAGCGGCTCCACCAGCGCCGCACGATATGAGGCGACTGTGTTAGGCATAAGGAGACTGTCCTGGAACAACCAAGAGAGAAAGGACACTACCACCCTAACCGAAAGCAAAGTACAACGTCGAAGACGTAAGAAGAACCGCCAAGAAACCTCATACTGCAGAAAAGACGAAGCCCACAGGTGGGACACTAACAAGGAAGTCACCTGATCACCATAGAGATGATGATAAACTCAAGTCAAAAATACCTTACACGAAGACACGAGGAGAAGATCGAACCAGCCACGTGATGCACCAGTCCAATCTGCTGGAAGAGGTGGAGCTGCAAGAAAACCTCCGGGTTCGGAGACCGGGCAGGAGCTGAACCTGGGACAGCGTAGTCATCCGAAAGGAGGGGCAATGAACCCAGGGGGTTCAGACTGGACAAGTCCAGAATGAACCGCAGGTCCTCGCAGTCTCATTTTGGAACCAGAAACAGATGGGAAACCCATCTGAAGGACGTCGCCGTTTCAACCACGCCCAAGCGAACCCACTCCATGACAACCTGACAGAACGCAGGAGACGACCCCAGCCCCATCAGCCCTGAACCCTCTGAAAGGGAAGGGGCCCACCCAATGCCACCGGAGGCCGCGCAAAACGACCCGAAACGCCTACGAATCGTGGGACCAGGCGTGAGTGAACAGCGCAAGCCTCCTCCCCTCCCCCCCTATCGCCCTGTCAATGGGGCGATGGGCCGGCGCCCCTTACGAGACCCAGAACCCTGCACAGAGCGAACACCGCGCCAACCAGACAAAGGCGGGTCCGAAGGAGCCAAAGCCGAACCCGACACCAGTGGCCTACCATGACGAGAGGAACCCCCGAGCTTTGGCACGACCCTTCCGGGAAGGCCCACCATTGGGCCCCCGGAGAACCAGCAAGTCCGACATACGACGTCCCCCCCCCCCCCCCCCCCCCCAAGCACCGACCCCACCAGACAAGGCCGGCGCAGCCATAGAAGCCGGACAGAAAGGGGCCCACTGGTCAGACCCTGAGGCTTTGGCTGGGGGACTAGACTTGAATGCCTCCATCGCCACACCAGAAGGGGGATCCCCCGAGGCTGCCCAAGTCTCAAGACCAACTAACCCCCGTCATGACTCCGAAACCCTCAGACGTTTTGGGGCCGGAAGCAGGAGAGGGGGACCAGAATAAACAACAGGAGGGGAAGGACGAGGTGGTGCGGACTGAACCAGGGTCGAGGCGTCCCCCACCCCCAAGTCCGGGTCCCTATAAGCAAAACAGCTCAGCCACAGGGGATCCGAGTGAGTAACCAACTGAGCATGTTGCAACAAATGAAACGTAGAATGTAACGCCTTCGCAGCCTGTTGCCAAAGATGATCAACCACAGATTGGGTAAATTGAGTCACCAGCAAGCAACAAAACTCACAGGACTCTGAGTTGACAGTGTCAAAACCCATCAGGCAGCATGACGGAGGCAAAAATCGTGAGGGTCGCCCCAAGACAAGGGTACCGAACTAACCTCAAACTCGCATGAAGCGAGTGGGGAATTCCGGGGTCGCATCCATCGGACCCATGCTTTCCCTAGGCGATTCCCAGGGTCTTGAGCGTTTACTATAAGAGTACTCGTGCTCGGGTAAACCCAGGCAGGGTACTGCTAACCAGAGCCCAAAAATACCAACAAACTGTCTACAGATCCCAGGGACAAGTATGCTCATGGGGACCTAACAGGAAGCACCACCAAGTAACGGGATGTGGCCAAACACCAGTGGCAAGTAGGGCAGAACCTTCCCCACCAAAGCAAAAAGAAAAAGAAAACGCAGCTTCCCCCTCCCAGGGAGGGGGAGCTGCGCAGACGGCGGCGCGGCAATGGGTGACATCACACTAGTTTGCTCGTTTTTGTTTGGGGAGTTATATACTGTAACCCCGCGATTATCCGGGATTCGAACATCCGAAAAACGCCCTTATTCGGCCAAAATCGTGAACGGATAAAGTTATCACAATATCCGGCCAAAATAGCCACAGGGACCGGATTAAAGCAGGTTTTCTGCAGAAATTACACTATCCGGTCAGTCCCCCAGATAATCGGCCTTTGTCCGTATATGAAAACATGAGGCAGGCCATACGGTATTAATCCCGTCTGCCCGAGACTCGAGGCGCATGGTGTAGGTGGGGGTGGGGTGGGTGGGTGGTGTTGGGAGGGTGGGAGGGGTGCGTCAGGAGGGACTACCTGGGTACAGGAATTACCATTAATTTTAGAACAATTAATCATAGCCAAAAACAAATAAAATAACTACTAGTAATTATGTAATAACAAATAAATAAGTTTCCTAAAAGCATTGTGCACAGGCTGAAGTTTCCTTAAAAAATATTGTGAATTTTTTTCCTCCTGGCGGCCTACGTAACGCTATGGCTGCCCCAAGTGGACCTGTCCAACACTGGTCAACCCATGTGCGTCCGTCCCTCGTGTTATACACAGTGCTGCGCCATTAGTGAAATATTTTTTTAAATAACTTTTTTATTTTCATAGTAACTTTGAACATTTTTGGCCAAGACTATGTCTGGTAGCAGCATCAATCGTTCTGGAGGTGTTAAGAGGAAGAAAGTTGTCCTAACAATTAAAGACAAGTCACAGTTATACGCCTCAACCAGTGCGGCCTCACAGTGTTGCGCCATTAGTGAAATATTTTTTTAAATAACTTTCTTAATTTTCATAGTAATTTTCAACATTTTTGGCCAAGAATATGTCTGGTAGCAGCATCAATCGTTCTGGAAGTGTTAAGAGGAAGAAGATTGTCCTAGCAATTAAAGACAAGTTACGTGTTGTTCAAACAGTGAGGCGTCACAGGCAGCCAAGCGCCTTCAACAAGTGAGGCGCCACAGGCAAGCCAAGCTCCTTCAACAAGTGAGGCATTATAGGCAAGCCCAAGCGCTTTCAACAAGTGAGGCGCCACAGGCAAGCCAAGCGCTTTCAACAAGTGAGGCGCAAGCAAGCGCCTTTAACAAGTGAGGCGTCACAGGCAAGCCAAGCGCCTTCAACAAGTGAGGGCATGCAAGCGCTTCAACAAGTGAGGTGCAAGCAAGCACCTTCAACAAGTGAGGCCTCACAGGCAACCCAAATGCCCTCAACCAGTGAGGCTTCAGCAGCTGGCAGTCAAAACTAACTTAGCTTAATGAACTGTACAGTAATTTTAAGTGTTAATTTTAGTGTTGTGTTAGTATAGGTTACGTAAATTGTTAAGAATTTTTAACTTCAAGATGTGTGGCATCAATCAAGAAGACGAACACCAACAAGGTAAGTTGAGGTTTCTAGTTGAATATTTAATAATTGTATGTGGCAAGGCAATTCAAATTATGTTGTTTGTAGTATAAAAATAGTTGGAAATGGTCACTTTTGGACTCGTAGGTGAAAAAGTACCATTATCCGAAAAATGTGATAATCCGGCTGGGGGTCCTTCCCATATAGTCCGGATAATCGAGTGGAGACAGTATACTTGTTCGGCTTTTGGTATCAATATTTTCACCAGAATAGGGGTTTGTTTTGGGATGCTTACCTTTCTGGGTGCCTGACCCAGTCGATGGCTGACACAGAATTGTAACACCGTAAAGGTGTTTTGTATTTAATATATACATAGTACAGGAGTCACAGAGAACTTTTGAGAGGCGCCAGGTTGGCGGCCCCTAGTAATTAAGAAACTCTCACCTCTAAGTGTTAATGACCACCAAGTGACCAAGGTCAGGTCGTGTGAAGTTGACCTGGTTGCTGCTAAGCTCATAATTGTAGCCGGGTATCCGGGTGGGTCCCTTCAAACATGCCGCCAGTTTAAGGTGTGGCTTGGTACAGTGCCTGGGGCTATCTACTTGTGGGCGGAGTTAGCTAGTTGGTCCCCAATATATACCCATGGTACTGTACACTACTCTAGAGGAAGAGACAGGAGAACAGCCAGCAGAGCAGAACAGAGAACAGCATAGCCAGGGAGGCTGTCAGCCGGACGGGGCGGGACAGTCTCTGTCATCTACAGACCCTCTTCCCCCCCTCTATCCAGCTATAGGCAGACACTTGGTGAGTTGAACATGAAAGGTGACTTATTTCGTGTACTAAGATGTTGTGTGATCACTAGAGGCAGACAGCTGTAGTGACTCTCAAAGTTCTGTGTGGTGGCTCACATTGTTTATCTGGACATAATGAACCTTCAGTTCGATTGCTTGAATTCTGATATTTACCATGCTAAATAATTGATTCACTTAATTTTAATTTGATTTTAATTGTGTTCCCGAGTTCTTGGACTTTCTGATATATGCAAACTAGAGTGTAGACTACTCTTGAGTTAGGGACTAAAAGAATCTTGCCTGGAACATGATTACAGTTGACACATGCTAATAACATCTTTTGATACAGATAAGTTCCATTCCTTGTCTTGTACTGACTAGAATGAATGGTGGCAGCCTTTCTACTTCTACTTACCTACCTCTACCACTACCTCTCGTATTCACTTCCTACTCCCTCTCCTCTCCCTCCGCCTCTCTCCCCCCTCCCCCCTGTCCCATTCACCTGACGACCCTCCTTACTCCTCCTACCCACTCCTCCCTCCTCCCTACCGCCCTCACCCCAAACCCTCACTAACTACTTCATTATTCATCTCTTTCATTTCATTTCTCTGATTTGTTTGTGGCAGTGAACTGTTCTAGAGTTCTCTGGAGCTGCGAGTAGCTGAAAAAGTTACAATGCCTTGTGTTCGTGATACCTAGGTAATCAAATACCTAGGTCACAAGGTGTTGAATTAGAGAGGCTGCAGTAGGGACTCTAGAATAGCTAACAGGGTGGTGGGATAATGGACAAGAGAGAGCTATTTCCCCCCCCCTTCCCCCCGTTTGAATAGTTAACAAGGGGCGGGATAATGGACAAGAGAGAGCTATTTCTCCCACCCCTCGCTACAGAGTGGTTCCAACCACACGGGGGCCAGGTTCTGGCCATAGTCCTCGGTAGGCCCAAAGAACTCCATACACATGACTGATGCCAAAGTCTAACATTAGCATATCAGCCTGGATAGCTCCGGGAGCCATAGGGGCTACCCCCATAAAGTTCTATATAAACAAGAGGATGGGTTGTATATGGATGTATGAAAATTGGAGCTGAAAGCTTTATTATTGATAATTTCAAGATCATTCAAGTGAGATGTGTAAGTGTTCTGTGAAGACACAGTACAGACAGAATGCCATAGCTGAAGGAGTGCTACTCTAAGAGTTGGCTGTCTTAGGTATAATAAATTGATGTGTAACCCCCCTGTACCTTCAATTATACCTATGTAATATGTTCTTGTGTATAATTTATTAAGAAAATTTTTATTATTATGCACTATTGTTAAAAAATATTAGTCTATTATGTTTGCAAACAAGATATTTGTATAAAATAACTACACATCATAGCAAGCAACATATAAGATTAATGTGTGTGATTAGTTAATTTATATTAGGATAATAGCTAAAATTGTGAGCTGTAAATTAACTCTGGCTGTGTTATTAGAAGCAACTATATGAAAAATGCTCTAAAACATAATAAGTGACCAGCGTTCATGTGACTAGAAATTGTTTCCAAATTATTTAAGGGTTAAGCCTCCATTCAGACCAGCGCATACTGAAAACTCAACGAAAATTAAAAATAAATAAGAAATTAAGTTTCTCAACAAAATTCGTCCTTTTGCCAACTCTCCAACAATAATCAAGGAAATCTGATCGTTTTAAGTGTACTTTCATCATTTACTCCTCTAACCCCCCAAAAAGGTAATCTGAGGCCCCCACAAATGTATTTTACACATGCCTTATTCTATGAGAAAAGTAATATATACAGTATTTTCCTTATTAATTTTTTGCCACTTAAAATTACTTAAATTGGGCTCATTGGCAACTTTAGATGGCATCTAGGCAGAGCAGAACATGCAGGCTTTTCTGGGGGAAGCCCCGTCGGCTCCCCAGAGCTTTCCAGGCTGATATGCTAATGTTAGACTTTGGCATCAGTCATGTGTATGGAGTTCTGTGGGCCTATCGGGGACCATGAGCCAAAACCTGGCCTCCTCTGAAGAGGCACGAGGAGCAATGGCCTATAGAAACCGCCATGTGGTTGGAAGCATTCTGTCTCTGCCATCGACCGGGTCAGGTACCCAGAAAGGCAAGTGTTCCAAAACAAACCCCTATTCTGGTGAAAATTGCGACGAAAAGCTGAACAAGTGGATAGAACTCCCCAAACAGAAACGGCAAACAAGTATGACATCACACGTCGCCGCACAGCTATCTGCAACCCGTTCTCGCAAATTTAATAAGTCAATATTGACTTATTAAATATGTGCATAGGTGACATACTTAACATAATAGTTTCCCTTGAAAAGCTTCATAGAAAACACCGACCTTACCTAACCTACTTAGTATGTTAAGATAAGCATCTTATTGCTTCGTAATTACAATTATTACCTAACCTATACCTATAATAGGTTAAGTAACAATTGTAATTACAAAGCTATAAGATGCTTATTTTAACATACTAAGTAGGTTAGGTAAGGTCGGTGTTTTCTATGAAGCTTTTCAAGGGAAACTATTATGTTTAGTATGTCACCTATGCACGCAACTAATAAGTCAATATGGACTTATTAAATTTGCGAGAACGGGTTGCTATCTGCACAGCTCCTCCTCTCCTGGGGAGGGAAAAGGTGGAGCCCCAGACCCCCGTGCTGGCAATCCACCTATCAGTTCTGAGGCTGATGCTATAGGCAACAGTCGTGTTCTCTGGCTCCAGTGGTTGTTTCAGCACTGTACCTTGTGTGTGATGACTGTCTTCTAGGTGGTGCGTAAGCCTGGAGTGATTCTTCAGTACTCAGGCTGCATGCACCTAGGGTTTCCTTCCCTAGTGCCCAGTAAGTACAGTGGAATCCCGGGTTACGAACATCCTTTTTATACTATCTTTGCTAAATATCGCTATCAATATTTAGAGCGAAGTTAGTTACGATTGCTATCTTCGCTCGTAACTCGAGTTTTTCGGGTTACGAGCCTGATTTGTTCGGAAAATTTGCATCAGGATACGAGCATTGCAGCGGGTAACAAGTTTGTTGATATGCATACGGGCCGACCTAGCACGTGGTGGCACGGCGATCACGCCTGAGTTTACCAGTGCCTCATGCCCAGTGAGTATCTCGCCTGAATTATTCACAAGGATTTACAGTTTTTTGTTGGATATTTGGCCATTTGAGCATAAAAGTTATTATATATCTCGCAATGGATCCCAAGAAATCCAATGGTAAAGTTCAAGGCAAGAAATCGCATGTGAGGATGACAATAGAGGAAAAAAAAGAGATTATTTGGAAGCATGAAAATGGTACTCGTGTTGTTGAACTAGCTAGGCAGTACAACAAATCCACGTCAACGATATGCACTGTACTTGGCAAGAAAAAGGACATTAAGTGCTAAAGTGGCAAAAGGCGTATCAACAATCACGAAACAAAGACCACAAATACAATGGGGCCTCGACTTACGATGCTAATCCGTTCCCAGAGACGGATCGTAAGTCGAAGCGATTTTTCCCATAAGAAATAAAGGGAATTGAATTAATCCGTTCCCCACCCTCCAAAATATTAACATACAAATACATTTTATACTGAATACAATGTTTTTTTCTAACTACAATACAGTACCAAAGTTTCTCTTACCTTTATGGAGGGCTCTTGACGGAGTATGGAAGATGGTGATGAGGGGGGGAGGAGGAGAGTTGTTACTGTTTGGAAGGGGAGTCCCCTTCCATTATCACATCAGGCAGTGATGTTTTCTCTGGGGTACACTCTCTCGTACGTTTTGCCTGAGTACCACTAGGACCTGGTTGTGGTTCAGTGCTTGTTTGTCTCACTACAAATTTGTCAAGAGACATTTGTTTTTTCCCTTCGTTTTAACATTTGTCTGTAATGATGCATCACAGTGTCATTGAATAGGTTAAGGCAACGACCTACTGCAGCTTGATTTGGGTGAGTCGTTTCAGCAAAGTTTTGCAATTTTTCCCATGCTGCACAAATTTTCCTAATTGTTGAGGAAGAGACATTCTGTACTCATGTTTCTGCTCTATGGTCATCCTTACATGGGTTTTCATATGTTGAGCCTTACCACTGAGTTTCCTGGGACTCATGGCGTAATATATAATAATTACTTTAATGTTCAAAATGTAAAAAATCACCACAAAAGCGGAATTTCTTACAGGCGCGATCGTCACTAAGCGGGCAGCTGTAGTAAACTGAGGCAGGTCGGCCGCGTGACCGGGAACCACGCGCTCGGTCGACCCGAACGTGTACCAACAAATATCGGAAGTCAACGACACCAACAGATGTCGAGTCACATTTTTCGATGAAATTTACATCGTAACTCGAAATTATCGTAAGTAGGGGCAATCGTATGTCGAGGTGCCACTGTACTTGAAGAAGTGGAAAAGTTGTTAATTTGGATACACAACAAGGAGTTAGCGGGTGATAGTGTTTCAGAGGCTATCATTTGTGAGAAAGCCAGATTATTGCACGAAGACCTTGTAAAGAAAACCCCTGGAACAAGTGCAGATATGATAGACTTTAAGGCAAGCAGGGGATGGTTTGACAAATTTAAAAAAAGGAGTGGTTTTCATAGTGTTGAGGCATGGGGAGGCTGCCAGCTCAGACAAACCAGAGGCTGAAAGATTTATTGAAGCATTTAAAGAGTTTGTAGAAGCTGAGGGATACCTACCGCAACAAGTGTTTGATTGTGATGAGACAGGACTGTTCTGGAAAAAATTGCCTAAGAAGACATACATTACCAAGAAAGAAAAATCCTTGCCCGGACACAAACCTATGAAAGATAGGTTTACGCTTGTGCAGTGTTCAAATGTGAGTGGTGATTTGAAAATTAAACTCTTGCTTGTGTATCATTCTGAAAATCAAAGGGTTTTCAAAAAGTATGGTGTGCAGAAAAACCAAGTGTATTTAATGTGGAGGGTTAATAAAATGGCATGGGTGACTGGGACTTTTTTCATGGAGTGGGTGAATGAAGTGGTGTGCCCTGCCATACTAAAATATCTGCAGGAGAAAAATTTGTTACTCAAGGCCCTGCTTCTTCTCGACAATGCTCCTGCTCATCCTCCAGGCTTGGAAGATGCATTGTTGAACAGATACAGTAATTTTCTCACAGTAAAGTTCCTTCCTCCTAACACCGCTCCTCTAATTCAGCCTATGGACCAGAAAATCATGGCGAATTTTAAGAAACTTTATGAAAGGGCACTTTTCCGGAAATGTTTTGAAGTGACTGAAGCCACAAACCTCACCCTCAAAGAGTTCTGGAAACACCATTTTAACATTTGTAGTGCTTTAACCCTTAAACTGCGCAACACGTCATATGACGTGTTGGAGTACTACGCAAGATTTAAACGGCCCGTGGATACACGGGGTTCACCTCACCTTCATCAGGGCTCTTGTAAACAGACGCCATTATTTTTTTTTAAATCGTGGGCCACATTCCCGGGTGTGAGGTCCTTAGTACTGAGTGAGCCACCAAGGCTGGCGCATGTAGCATGAGCTCACAGCACTGTTGTTCAGCTTGTGACCACAGCATCGCCTAAAAATGCCATAATATATATATGTACATGTTATTACTCAGTGAAGATAGTATTACAAAAGACTGTGATAAAAATGACCAGGATTCTGATAATAGCAGGATTGTTGTGATAATTAGCGCTGTAGTGGGAGGAGTAATCTTGGTGGGGAGGGGGGGTAGCGTTGTCTGCTGACTGTGTGTGACCACCTTTTACTGTCTGGACTCACTCGACCAGCTTAGTTACAAATACAAATATTTATTCAGGTAAAGTACATATATACAAGGTGAGATATAAAAAGTTGATGAATTTGTAGTTGATAGAGCTAGTACATACAATGCCTAAAGCCACTATTACACAAAGCGTTTTGGCAGGAAAAACACTAAAGACTAAAACCTAATACTAATTGAGATTAAAGTATAAATTGTATGGAGAAAAAATAAGAAAAAAATGAAAAAAAGGGGGGGAAACATGGCAGAAAAAAAGCAGAAATACAATTTGGTCAACAAACAGTATTGTTTAAAATAGTAGACATGGGTTGATATCATGGGGGTGAGGTAGGTTACATGGAGTTAATTAGGTAGTACTTAGTTTTTATCATAAACTGGTTGGGAGAGGTACAGTCTTTTACATAATTGGGAAGGTCATTCCACATTCGAGGTCCCTTGATTTGTAAAGCATTTCTAGTTTAATTCGTACTCTTGGAATATCAAATAGGTATTTGTTTCTGGTGTGGTGCTCATGGGATCTGTTACAACCTTCTTGGAAGCTTTTACGGTCAGGATTGACATTACAGTTCAGCATTTTATATATATAAAATACACATGAGAGGATGTGCAGTGACTTAATGTCTAACATATTCAGAGATTTGAGTAAGGGTACCGAGTGATGTCTGGGGCCAGAGTTAGATATTGTCCTAATAGCAGCTTTATGTTGAGTAATTAGAGGACGTAAAGGATTTTGGGTAGTAGAACCCCAAGCACAAATACCATAGTTGAGATAAGGATAGATGAGAGAGTAATAGTGTGTCACCAGGGCAGGGCGAGGTACATAATATCTGATCTTAGAAAGAATGCCAACAGTTTTTGAAACTTTTTTGTTATATATTTAGAATGTGTCCCTGGAAGTTCAGCTTGCGATCAATGAGAACGCCAAGGTATTTGACATCTACTTTGTTACATATTTGGGTATTGTTAATCCTGAGATTTATTTGATTTGAGGATTTATTGCCAAACAAAATATAGAAAGTTTTGTCAATATTGAGGGTGAGTTTGATGGCAGTTAGCCAGTGATGGACTTTATTTAGCTCAGTATTCACTGTGACATTTAGAGCAAGAGGGTCAGGACTGGAGTAAATGAAGGTTGGGTCGTCAGCAAATAGAATTGGTTTGAGATGTTGGGAGGCATTTGGAAGGTCATTAATGTAGATGAGAAAGAGGAAAGGGCCAAGTATGCTGCCCTGAGGAACACCAATGTTGATGGGTAGGGTGGGAGAAATTGAATTATTCACAGAAACATACTGGAGCCTGTCAGTAAGGTAAGACTTAAGGTATTCTCCTTATATCCCTCTCCTCTTTCTCATCTACATTAATGACCTTCCAAATGCCTCCCAACACCTCAAACCAATTCTATTTGCTGACGACACAACCTTCATTTACTCCAGTCCTGATCCCCTTGCTCTAAATGCCACAGTAAATACTGAGCTAAATAAAGTCCATCTGTGGCTAACTGCCAACAAACTCACCCTTAACATTGACAAAACCTTCTATATTCTGTTTGGCAATAAATCCTCTAATCAAATAAATCTCAAAATAAACAATACCCAAATTTGTAACAAATTAGATGGCAAATTCCTTGGCATTCTCATTGACCACAAGCTTAATTTCCAGGGACACATTCTAAACATATCAAAAAAAGTTTCAAAAACTGTGGGCATTCTTTCTAAGATCAGATATTATGTACCACGCCCTGCCCTGGTGACACTCTATTACTCCCTTATCTATCCATATCTCAACTATGGTATTTGTGCTTGGGGCTCTACTACCCAAAATCACTTACGTCCTCTAATTACTCAACACAAAGCTGCTATTAGGACAATATCCAATTCTGGCCCCAGACATCACTCGGTACCCCTACTTAAATCTCTGAATATGTTAGACATTAAGTCACTGCACATTCTCTCATGTGTATTATACATATATAAAATGCTAAACTATAATGCCAATCCTGATCTCAAAAGCTTCATAGTAGGTTGTATCAGAACCCATGAGCATCACACCAGAAATAAATACAGTTTTGATATTCCTAGAGTACGACTTAATCAAACTAGAAATGCTCTACAAATCAAGGGGCCCAGAATGTGGAATGACCTTCCCAACCATGTTAAAGACTGTACCTCTCTCAACCAGTTTAAGTTAAAAGCGAAGCTATACCTAATAAATTCCCTGTAACCTACCTTACCCTTCTATTGTCAACCAATGTCTGTTTTTTTTTCTTTAAAGAGCGCTGTTTGTCGACATAATTGTATTTGTGCTGCTTTTTCATCTATGTTTTCATTTCTTGTTTTCATTCTACTCATTATGCTCAATTAGTATTAAGCTTGTCATTTAAGTTTATCATGCCCGAAACGCTTTGCGTAATAGTGGCTTTAGGCATTGTATGTACTAGCTCTACCTATAAGTCAAACAATCCTTGTAAATATTTATTGTATGTATGTACCTTACCTAAATAAAATTGTATTGTATTGTATTGCAGGGAGTGACCTCTCCCTGTTGTGAGGGAGTTGTTCGCTATGGTGAACAAAACATGCGGATACTTACATAAAATGTCTGTATATAGTGAATAAAAGCAAAAACAGTATGATGGCAGGAGAAAGGAAGGCCGTTTACTGCTTGGTTTTTGGCTGCCCATTGTGTGCTTGGGTGTTATGTCTCCCTTGTTCGCCTTAGGGTAGGGGGCAGTTTGCACTGGTGGGGCGCAGGGAACTGTGCAGCATGTTTTCACCAATCATAGTGGCCGGCTCTGTTCCACCTGGGTACGCTACCCTCCTGCAGTTTTTTTTTTTTTTTTTTTTTTTTGTCATTTTGTTTGCCTGCCTGGTGGGGGGGTCTACCTTGGTTCTTGCCCCCTGTGTACTTAGTTCTATTCTGTTTCCAGTGGTTTCCCCTGTTAGATTCCTCTGAGTACTCACCTAGTTGTACTCACCTAGTTGTGCTTGCGGGGTTTGAGCTCTGGCTCTTTGGTCCCGCCTCTCGACCGTCAATCAACAGGTGTACAGGTTCCTGAGCCTATTGGGCTCTATCATATCTACACTTGAAACTGTGTATGGAGTCAGCCTCCACCACATTGCTTCCTAATGCATTCCATTTGTCAACCACTCTGACACTAAAAAAGTTCTTTCTAATATCTCTGTGGCTCATTTGGGCACTCAGTTTCCACCTGTGTCCCCTAGTGCGTGTGCCCCTTGTGTTAAATAACCTATCTTTATCAACCCTGTCGATTCCCTTGAGAATCTTGAATGTGGTGATCATGTCCCCCCTAACTCTTCTGTCTTCCAGCGAAGTGAGGTTCAATTCCCGTAGTCTCTCCTCGTAGCTCATACCTCTCAGCTCGGGTACTAGTCTGGTGGCAAACCTTTGAACCTTTTCCAGTTTAGTCTTATGCTTGACTAGATATGGACTCCATGCTGGAGCCGCATACTCCAGGATTGGTCTGACATATGTGGTATATAATGTTCTGAAAGATTCCTTACACAAGTTTCTAAAGGCCGTTCTTATGTTAGCCAACCTGGCATATGCTGCTGATGTTATCCTCTTGATATGAGCTTCAGGGGACAGGTCTGGCGTGATATCAACCCCCAGGTCTTTCTCTCTCTCGGACTCTTGAAGTATTTCATCTCCCAAGTGATACCTTGTATCTGGTCTCCTGCTAACTACTCCTATCTTCATTACATTACATTTGCTTGGGTTAAACTCTAACATCCATTTGTTCGACCATTCCTGCAGCTTGTCCAGGTCTTCTTGTAGCCTCAAGCTGTCCTCCTCTGTCTTAATCCTTCTCATAATTTTCGCGTCGTCAGCAAACATTGAGAGGAATGAGTCTATACCCTCTGGGAGATCATTTACGTATATCAGAAACAGGATAGGTCCAAGCACAGAGCCCTGTGGGACTCCACTGGTGACTTCACGCCATTCTGAGGTCTCACCCCTCACTGTAACTCTCTGCTTCCTATTGCTTAGGTACTCCCTTATCCACTGGAGCGCCCTACCAGTTACTCCTGCCTGTTTCTCCAGCTTATGCATCAACCTTTTATGGGGTACTGTGTCAAAGGCTTTCCGACAGTCCAAAAAAATGCAGTCTGCCCATCCTTCTCTTTCTTGCTTAATCTTTGTCACCTGATCATAGAATTCTATCAAGCCTGTAAGGCAAGATTTACCCTCCCTGAACCCATGTTGATGGGTTGTCACGAAGTATACACGTCCCAGGGGTTCAGTGCTTAGAAGGTTATTTGGTAGACTTTGGCGCTGGTTAGCAGTACCCTGCCTGGGCTTCCCTGAGTGTGGGTTCCGTCGCAAGACCCTGGGAATCCCCATGGGGGTGTGTGGGTCTGATGGATGTGACCCCTGTGTCCCCCCTCACTTTGTGCGAGTTCGAGAGTTGCTCTGTCCCCTTGTCTCAGGGGTGACTCTCATTGTTTTTTCCTCCGTCTGCTGCCTGTGGGGATGGTGGCACCTTCGACCCGGAATCCTGCAAATTTCGTTGCTTGTTTGTGACTCGTTACCTGGTCTTATGCTGACTATGCGGGTGCAGGCAGCACGGGTGTTGCACGTTGGGTTCAGGTGGTTGCAATGCGTTTGGTTGTTTGCTCCCCGGAAGCCCCGAGGCTGCCCTGTTTTGGATGTTGTGATGGGGCTTGGGGGGGGGGGGTGTTGGTTGCTTTGGTTTTGTTCCTTCTTCGCCCCTTGTCTTTCCCCTGTTGTGGTTTCATCTGGTCCCCCCTTCCCTTCCTCCCTGCATCTGGATCCTTTCCGTCTGTGCGTTCGAGGTCGGGGCGGGGATTCGATGGTCTTGAGACTCGAGCTGTCTCAGGGGTTTCCTCCTGCCAGGGTAGCAATGGAGGCATTCGAGCCTGTTCCTCAAGCTGTGTTGTATGAGTCTGCCAGTGGGCTTCCGTCTTTAGTATTTTTCTGGCTGCCCTGGCTTTTTCTTGTAGGATGGGGCTTTGGGGGGACAGCTCGACCCCAGGGCCACCACGGCAGGCCCGGTTATCTCAAGATAACCGGGCCTGCCGTGGAGGTTCCCGGGGCTGGAGAGGGGCCGACTTGGGGGCCTCGGGCCTCATTAGACCCCGCTGGGGTTTTCTACCCTCAGTGCGGGCTTGCGGTTACGGGGTGTGGGGTTTTTCCTTCCCCCTCTGCTAATGAGTTGTTGGGCATCGGCCCCTCCCTGGGTTCGGATCCTCGTCCCTTTGGGTCCGTTCAGTTCCGTCCTATCGGTGGGTACTTTTCCCTGTTTCTACCCCCTTTTCTCTGTCGTGTCGGAGTCATGTTCACCTATTATTGGGGTTTCTGCATGACTTTTGGTCTTGGGTGCGACTGTGCCTTTATGAGCTTTTGTGATTTTGTGTTTGCTTCTGTAGGATCTCGAAGGTTCTGGAAGATCTTTGATTCTTCCAGTATTATTGGTACATCTGTCGTCTTCTGGTGAGGCTTACCTCCAGTCCTTTTTGGACTCGGTCCTCTTCCATGCTTCTTCTTGGTTTTTGATACTGTCTCGTTCTTTCGTCATTGTATCTTCTCTCCGTTCTCTGTCTAGGCACTGCTAATATTTTTGCGATACTCCTTGTTAGCGCCCTCTCTGCTGGGCGGGGTTGTGCGATTTGGACCTCATACGTCATGCGCATGGGTCATGGTGTTTTTGTTGTGGACGGCGTACATAAGTGTTGGTGTTCCGCTTCCTTTTCTCTCGGGTGCTTTGCCTCTCTCGCTCCTCTCGTCTCTGCAGTCTGTGCCCCGTAGAGATGCTGGGGGGGGGGGGGTTCTAAATTGCCGCTATGGGAAGGACGCTGGGTTTTCCCTGCATATGGGTGTGGGGTGCTTAATTAGCCTCTACCCACCTCTTCTCCTGCGGGTGCGGCTCTGGCCTTCTTCCTGTGGCGGTGCTCCCAGATGCCTCTCAGCTACATTTTGTCATGACATCTTCATGCCTATGTTCTGCAGGAGAGTTTCTATGGTCTGTTTCTTTCGACCAGGTGCTGATTCGTGGATACGAATATACGAACATAAGAACAAAGGTGACTGCAGAGGGTCTATTGGCCCATACGTGGCAGTTCCTATTTATACCCATCTGGTCCCACTCATATACATGTTCATCACATGCTTGAGTCAAACAAGGGGCCCCACCCTCACCATGTTGCGAGGTATAATGGTGGGGGTAAATGTTATACTGGGTCAGGATGTTATGAGGTGACATTTTGCTGTGGCTTTGATACTGGGGATCCGTGTGGGGGTTGGGTTGTGGCGTTTTGTTTGACCCTGGCGTGCTTCTTCCTGGAGCCTGCCTTGTTCGTTTGTGTTTGTTACACGGTGGGTCACGGCCCCGTTTTTCGTGGTCTTATCTAGGTCACACTTTCCTTGCCCGTCTTGCAGTGCCTGGCTTAATCCTTCCGTATACGTTGGAATCTCTGTGCTCACCTAGTTGTCCTTACCTAGCTGTGCTTGCGGGAGTTGAACTCTGGCTCCCACCTCTCGGCTGTCATTCGCCTGACGTAGACATGGGCTCTGTGTTGTTGGTCCTGTCCCTTTCGTTCCCATTGCTGCCTGTCTTCCTCGTTTCTCATCTTCCTTCTACGCTCGTGTCCCTCGCTGCTGGTGCTGGGGCTGTTTTTCTAGTCCGTATGGCTTGTTCTCCTGTATCTGCTTCAGTTCGATTGACCTGTGGGGTAATATGTGAGGGGTAATTGGATTGTTTTGCACGTCGGTTACTCATCAGTGCTTGATGTCTGCGAGAAGCCCTGTACAAGTTAGTGTATGCTTGTTTGTGTTGTGCTAACTAAGTGTCAGGGGGATGTAATTGTTTGGATGTTACCTCGCCCCTCTCTTTACACATTGTGGTTTAGTATGTGCTTCTTGACACCTACTGCTGCCTTGCAGGTAACTTGCAGTGTTTCCGGTGCTTAGCATTACCACGGCCCGGTCGTTGCCCAAGCCTCCTCGTTGCTAGACTGGTCGCCCAGGCGTTTTGACGTGGCTGTGCACAGCTTGACTTACAGCCTGGTTGATCAGGTATCTTTTGGAGATGCTGATCCAGTTCTCCCTTGGTCACTGTGCGGGATCGGCCTGTAATTGTTTTGCCCCTTATGTGTCGTGGAAGCGTGTTGAACAGTCTCGGGCCTCTGATGTTGTTGGGGTTCTCTCTGGGTAGAAAGGCTAGGTTGGACTTTGTCCATGTTCAGTTCCCTGCTTTTGCACTGCCCTTATGTTTGGTTCTTTCCCGGCCTGCTAGGTTTGGGTTCCTGGTTTCCTGGCTTACCCTGCCAGTTGGTATTTTCTGGATCTTGCGGTGTTACTTCTCACTAGTCTCTGCATTAGACCCACAGTGTCTCCGATTTTCTGGCGAGCTCGCTAGCATTGGGAAGTTTTCTGTACGGCAGACTTTCCTTCTCATTCCTTGCCGGCTTGGGATCCAGCTCTGCTTGCTCGGTGGTCGCACCCAAGGATTTCCCGCGGCACCGCCTCTTCCTATACTCGATCAGTCCATGGCGGGTCTGGTTCGGTTCTGCCTCGAGTATCTCGCCATCTGTTGGTAGTCAGGTGGCTTTGGTGATGGTGTCACACCTGCGTGCTTTGTCTTCACGGCGGTGTGGGGTTTTCTTTGGTGGTACTTCCTTTTTCTTTCTCTCCCTTTGTCGGTTTGCTATGTTTTCTTGAAGTACTCTGGTCCTTTTCTTGTGGAGGTTTAGGGCTGTCATCTTGCCACATACTGTCGCCTTGTCTCATGTGGCGCTGGCGAAGCCGCTCCGGGTTGCTTCGGTTTTGGAAGTTGCCTCGGCACCACTTCGCGAGCCTTCTCAGGCGTGGTTCACATCCGACCTGCTCTTGCGCCACTTGAGCCATCATGGTTCTTGGATTGTGTGCTCTTTTCTTTTCTCCTCTGTTTGTGGTGGCCCCTTCAGTTCTGAGTTGTTTTCCGAGTCTCTTTTCTTGTTGGCATTGGCCTCTTGGGGGTCTGGTTGGAGTGCTTCATGCCCTCCTCCGGCGCCTGGGTTCAGATCTTTTGGTTCTGATAGGTCTGTTCGCTTGCGGCTGTCTCCTTCTTTTCTGGCGAAAACTGGCACGGCTGCATGCTCCATGCGACCCCTCCAGAGAGCATGCTCTCTGGAGGGGTCCTTGGGTTGTTTGATGCTTGGTTGGTCTGGCCAGGGGTGCATCGTGTGTTGTGCTTGGTTGCGGCTCTGCGCCGTGCTGGGCGTGCCACAGCTGCCATGATCAAAGTCATGCTTAGGGTTGTTCCGAGTTTTCTCTCTCTCCTGTTCCTGAATGTGGTTCTCTCAGGTCGTCCACAGGGTGGTTCGGTCCTGCCAGCCTGCTTTCTGACCCCCTGCCCATATTGTTTGTTGGTTGCTCTGCGTTCCTTCGTTGACGTTGCTGGGTTTTGTCGAACCAGTGTAGCCTTGTGTTGGCAGTTGCAGTTTTTGTCTCCGCTTTGCATTGGGTGTGTGCTTCTTCCGCTTCCTGGATTGGGTCCTTCTTGTTTTCGTCTTTGGGTAGGTAGCTCCGGGGAGCCGACGGGGCTCCCCCCAGAAAACTAACGTTGAATGCATTGAAACGCCATTTTCTGGGTGAGAGCCTGAGGCTCCCTGGCAACCCTCCCTCCCCCCAGTTGGCAGTTTTTCGCATGTTTTGATATCCAGCCTCAGATCTGAGAGGTGGATTGCTGGCGTGTGGGTCTGGGGCTCCTCCTTTCCCCTACCGGGAAGGAGGGAGCTGCCCACACAGCGGCGCGGCGATGTGTGACATTATACTTGTTTGCCCATTTCTGTTTGGGGAGTTCTGTCCACTTGTTCGGCTTTTCGTCGCAATTTTCCCCAGAATAGGGGATTGTTTTAGGACGCTTACCTTTCAGGGTGCATGACCCGGTAGATGACAGACATAGCATGCTTCCAACCACCCAGGCTTTCTATAGGCTATTGCTTCTCTTGCTTCTTTTGAGGGGGGCCAGGTTCTGGCTTGTGGTCCCTGGTGAGCCCACAGAACTCCATACACATGACTGATGTCGAAGTCTGACATTAGCATATCAGCCTGGAAAGCTCCGGGAAGCCTCCAGTAAATGGCGTTTCATTACATTCCACGCTGGGTTTTTTCTTTCTGTTTAACAGGTAGCCGAGAAGCAAGGTCACGTCTGCATTGATTTAAATTAAGTTGCTTCATGTACATTTCTGGGGGGGTTATCTTGAGATGATCTTGAGGTTATCTTGAGATGATTTCGGGGCTTTAGTGTCCCCGCGGCCCGGTCCTCGACCAGGCCTCCACCCCCAGGAAGCAGCCCGTGACAGCTGACTAACTCCCAGGTACCTATTTACTGCTAGGTAACAGGGGCATTCAGGGTGAAAGAAACTTTGCCCATTTGTTTCTGCCTCGTGCGGGAATCGAACCCGCGCCACAGAATTACGAGTCCTGCGCGCTATCCACCAGGCTACGAGGCCCCTGGGGAGCCCTGTCAAGGGGCTACCAGACAAAATAAGAATTCCACAGAACAACATAGAGCATATAGAGGTGTCTAGAGATGAAGTTGAAAATATGCTAAAGGAGCTAAGTTGAAAAGTTGAGTTGAAAATATGCTAAAGGAGCTAACAAAGCAGCTGGCCCAGATGGCGTTTCACCATGGGTTCTGAGAGAATGTGCATCTGAGCTCAGCATTCCACTTCACCTGATCTTTCAGGCATCCCTGTGTACAGGAATCGTAGCAGACGTGTGGAAACAGGCTAACATAGTTCCAATCTACAAAAGTGGCAGCAGGGAAGACCCCCTCAATTATAGACCTGTATCATTGACTAGTATAATAGTGAAAGTATTGGAAAAACTAATGAAAACTAAATGGGTAGAACAGTTGGAGAGAAATGATATAATATCAGACAGACAGTATGGTTTTTGATCTGGAAGATCCTGTGTATCAAATTTACTCAGTTTCTATGATCGAGCCACAAAGATTTTACAGGAAAGAGATGGTTGGGTTGACTGCATCTATCTGGGCCTAAAAAAGGCTTTCGACAGAGTTCCACATAAGAGGTTGTTCTGGAAACTGGAAAATATTGGAGGGGTGACAGGTAAGCCTCTAATATGGATGAAAAATTTCCTGACTTATAGAAAAATGAGGATTGTGATCAGAGGCAATGTGTATCGGACTGGAGAAATGTCACAAGTGGAGTACCACAGGGTTCAGTTCTTACACCAGTGATGTTTATTGTCTATATAAATGATTTACTAATTTGTATACAGAATTATATGAACATGTTTGCTGATGATGCTAAGATAATAGGAAGGATAAGAAACTTAGATGATTGTCATGCCCTTCAAGATGACCTGGACAAAATAAGTATATGGAGCACCACTTGGCAAATGGAATTTAATGTTAATAAATGCCATGTTATGGAATGTGGAATAGGAGAACATAGACCCCACGCAACCTATATATTATGTGAGGGATCTTTAAAGAATTCTGATAAAGAGAGAGATCTAGGAGTGGTTCTAGATAGAAAACTATCACCTGAGGACCACATAAAGAACGTTGTGCGAGGAGCCTATGCCACGTTTTCTAACTTCAGAATTGCTTTTAAATACATGGATGGCGAAATACTGAAGAAATTGTTTACGACTTTTGTTAGGCCAAAGCTAGAATATGCAGCGGTTGTGTGGTGCCCATATCTTAACACTTTCAGCGGATGAGGACTCCTCCCGGCGTCCTGTTTCGCCTACCCGCTCCCGCATGGTGGACATAAATTTATGTCCTCTTTTAAAATATTTGTATAAAATTCAATTTTTATCCGATTTACTTTGGGTTTGTTTCAAACTGCGCGCCATGAGGCTCTTTCTCACCACTAGACTGCATGGTACAATAAGTTCATGAAAGTTTCACAAACATAACAAAAGTAAAAACATTTCGTGTGTGTTTGAAGCTCACTGATATGTTCCAGCGTTGTTTTATATTTGGCGCTATTCTATCTTAGGCTTTGTTGATCTTTTTTACCTACGGGCTCATAGAACATTCTATTGCGAACACATTGACACAAAAATGAATGACGTACATAGAATAATAATGTCATGAGAGTGAAATAAGTATAAACTTTCAAAGCGCCGTGTGTCGTTCCGTCACCGATACCGGGTAACAATTTCACCACTTCCCACACTCTTGCGGGCGGGCCGCAATCATTATTCTACGCTTATATTCATATCACCGTGTTGGGAATTTCATTGCGAGTCCATTGATACCAAAATTAACGCTCTAGGACAAGTGTGGAGGTGATAACAATACCAAGAGTAAAAACATTTTGTTGCTGTTGGGAGCTCACGGCGAGTCATCTTCGTAGTTATTTATTTGGTGCTGGTATCCCTATTCGCTTCGTGACTTTTTTTACTGATGTTCTTCTAGAGAATTTTATTGCGAACAAGTTGGTACCAAAATGAAATACGTAGCTCGAGAACTAAGGTCAGGAGAGTAAAAAGAGTACGGTGTATACACATTTTTGTTTTTACGCTTAAGCGGCAAAAACGCCGCGAGCACATACAGCTTTTTTTTTAACCATCCCAATGGGGCGCGAAAGTGTTAAGAAGCACATCAACAAACTGGAAAAGGTGCAAAGACATGCTACTAAGTGGCTCCCAGAACTGAAGGGTAAGAGCTATGAAGAGAGGTTAGAGGCATTAAATATGTCAAAACTAGAAGACAGAAGAAAGAGAGTTGATATGATCACTACGTACAAAATAATAACAGGAATTGATAAAATCGATAGGGATGATTTCCTGAGACCTGGAACTTCAAGAACATGTGGTCATAGATTTAAACTAGCTAAACACAGATGCCGAAGAAATATAAGAAAATTCCCTTTCGCAAACAGTGGTAGATGGGTGGAGCAAGTTAGGTGAGAAGGTGGTGGAGGCCAAGACCGTCAGTAGTTTCAAAGCGTTGTATGACAGAGTGTTGGGAAGACGGGACACCACGAGCGTAGCTCTCGTCCTGTAACGACACTTAGGTAATTACTTGGGACCATGAGCCTTAACCTGGCCCCCTCGAGAGAGGCATTAGGAGCAATGGCCTATAGAAACCCCGCGTGTGGTTGGGAGCATTGTATGTTGCCATCGACCGGATCTGGCACCCAGAAAGGTAGGCGCTCCAAAACAAATCCCTATTCTGGTGAAAATTGCTATGAAAAGGCGAAAAAGTGGATAAAACTCCCGTAACAAAAATTAGCAATCGAGCATGATGTCATCATGTTGCCACGCCGTTGTCTGTGCAACCCCCCCCCCCCTCCCTTTCCTGGGAGGGGGAAGGGGGACCCCCCAGAGCCCCACACCAGCGATGCACTCTACAGTTCTCAGGCTGATGTGCTACTGGCGTGGTCTTGTGCGTCTGGCTCCAGCAATTTGTCTCAGTTTCTGTGCCATGGTCGTGGACTGTCTCTACTGGTGGTGTGCGAGCCAGGATTAATATACTTTGGTATATTAGTATATCCAATTTCAGTTGAACAATCCTATTTTACTTTGTGTATGGATCTTTGGCCCTTACTGGGTTCGTTACAAAGTTCGGGAGTTCAAGGATGTGTATTGGCACATCCCAAATCTGCGGTTCAGGGACTGGTTTGGTTGTGTGGTGGAACGTCAAGGTTACCACTTTCATTGCCTTCCATTTGGCTTGAATCTGGCGCCTTGCATTTTGCAGGTGGCCTGCCTGCATCTGTTAGGTGTTTGGGTTCTGGCCTACCTCGACGACTGGCTGATTTGGGTTCCCAGCCTGTCCTTGTGTTTAATCACCTGGGATTTGGTTCTTTCCCAGCTCGCCGGGTTTGGATTTTTGGTGAACTGGCAGAAGTCCCATCTGTTTCCCTCTCAGGTTCGGACTTGGTTGAGTTTTGTGTGGGTTGCTCGGACCACTTCCTGGTCTCTTCCTCCGGAGGCTCTGCTTTGTCTGCGTTCCCACCTCCATCTTTTTCTGAGGGGCTCTCGGGTAACGTAACGGTTGCTCGAGAGTTTGTGCGGGAGCCTGAACTTTGCCTTAATGGTCTACTTGCTGGGTCGAGTAGACCATCTACCAGTGGTTTTGTCGGCCGTTCTGGCTCCTTCGGGGACGTCCCGTCCGCCCTTCTCGCGACCGCTGTGTTAGGCCTCTGGGGACCGTGCATCAGTTGCTGTTTCGCTGGCTTCCTCATCGGGCTTTCCGGGGTTCTTTGGCGCCTACCCTGAGCCCTCGATTAATGTGTTCACGGACGCAACATCTCTTGGCTGGGCTTTGTGACCAGTGCTCACCAGGGCAGCCAGGGGCTGTGGGTTCTGTCCCTCTGGCTCACAGCACGGTCTAGCTCCATTGAACCGGGACAGCCTGTCCCAGTTCATTCCCCTGTCCACTGAATGGACGATCGACGCCGACTCGTTTCGTTGGCTTTGCCAGACGTTCAGGCCTCCGGAAGTGGATCTCTTTGTGTTGGCATGGTCGAGGCATCTCCCGGTGTACGTGGCGCCCTTCCTCGACTGCGAAGCCATCAGGGTCGATGCCTTCAGGCAGGACTGGGCGAGGTGGGGTTACCTGTACCTCTTTCTCCAGGTTCAGCTGTTGCTCCAAGTTCTGGCTCACTTGGATACTTACCAGGGGAGAGTAGTTCTCTCAGCCCCTTGGTGGCCACCCCAGCCTTGGTTTCAGGCGCTGCTTGCTCGGTGTCCAAACCCGAGAGTCTTTCCGTGGCTCCCCCTCTTTCAGGAGATTGGTCCTTCCCGTTACAAGGATAGTTCGCTCTTCTCCTCAAGTCTTCACGTCTGGTCTTTCTGACTCGAGTCTGTCACCATTTGTATGGGGCGCAGGTGGCTTCGTTGTTGGTCTTCCATCTGCATGCCTCGTCTTTGTGGCAGTATGAGGTTTCCTGGCGGTCCTTCCAGTTTTTCTTATCACTGTGTAGGTGTACTTCGGTCTCTGATAGGGTTGTTTTTTCGTTCCTTTCATGACGGTCCTTAAACAGTCATCTTATGCCGAATACTGTCACCACCTACTGTGTGCCGCGGGCGGGTCCGCCAGTATCGCTGGAGCTTGCGTGCGGTATTGATGTTATTTCTGCTCCGTTCTGCAATTTGTCTCGTGTGTTGTTTCACCTCCAGCCTGCTCATGTGTTGTCTGAGCCCTCCTGGTGCTAGGACCAGGTGCTCTTTCCTCTCTTCTCCTCAGTTTGTGGTGGCCCCACGGCTAGCCAGCCTGCAGTGGCCCCACGGCTAGCCAGCCTTCGGTGGCCCCACGGCTAGCCAGCCTGCGGTCTATCCTCGTGCCTGCAACGTGCGTAAGTTGACTGCTTTGGCTGCCGTCTTTGGCAACATGTCTTGGGTTGACATTCAGGCACAGGGTTTTTGGAGGTTAAATAGGGTTCTGGTAGTTTGCTACCATGTCAATGTCCCAGGTCTTCGTAGGGCCTGTGTTGCATTGGCTCGGCGGTTGTAGCCAGTTGTCTCAGGCTTCGTGTTGAGGATTGAGGACTGACCGCCGCCCGGGTATGCCCTGCTTTTCCCTTGTCTTTGGGTAGTTAGCTCCGGGGAGCCGACAGGGCTCCCGTCCCCCCAGAAAACCAGCGTTGAATGTAATGAAACTCCATTTTCTGGGCGAGTCCCAGAGACTCCCTGGCATCCCTCCCTCCCCTTCCGGTCGGCGGTGTTTTCGCATATTTTGGCAACCAGCCTAAGAACTGCATGGTGGAACGCCGGTATGGGTATCTGATATTCCCCCTTTCCCCTACCGGGGAGGGAGGAGATGCGCAGACAGCGGTGCAGCGACATGATGAGGTCATGTTCGTTTACTAATTTTCGTTTGGGAGTTCTGTCCACTCGTTCGATTTTCGGTAGCAATAGTTTCACCAGAATAGGGGGTTTGTTTTGGGGTGCCTACCTCTCTGGGTGCCAGATCCGGTCTATAGCAGACATAGAATGCGCCCAACCATACGGGGGTTTCTATAGGCCATTGCTTCCTGTGCCTCTCTTGAGATGCCATGTTCTGGTTCATGGTCCCCGGTAGGCAAGAACTCTGTGCACATTGACTGATGCCAGAAAGTTATACATATCTATTCAGCCTGGATAGCTCCTGGGAGCCTCCGAGGCTCACCCAGAAAATGGCATTTCATTATATTCAATGCTGGTTTTGTATAGTAATATTATTAGGATAATAAAAATTTAAACAAAATCTGTAACCAAAAATATAAATAATGTACATCCAGAAAGAAATCGGGAATTTGTTTCTCCCTCTATCCCATCCATCACTGCCTTTCTCTCCCCCCCCCCCCCCTCCCCTCCAGCACATCATCTCTCCCTCCTTTAGGTTGGTATTCAGCATGGTGGGGATATTGATGTTCATTTACCGTTACTGACTTTTACTTTGTAACCGTCACACACAATGTGTTTATAATTACAAATGGTGCCTCAAGAGGATTCAAGCAAAATACTGTATACAGTATACTATATACAGTATGCCTTTTCTAAGGTATGTAAAGATACAGTATTATTCATTATTGTACAGTTAAGTAGTACTGTATATAAAAGTGAATTATTCTTGATGTATATATATATATGGTACTACAAAAATACATTACATAAATATCTCCTGAAGGCATCTCTGGTTGCAACGAATCCCTCACTCCAACATATTGAAGTTGGTCCCAAATAGAACTGAGCCAACCTGTCGGGTGGCACATCACTCATTCCCCATGTTTTGTTGGTTGGCGCAGTGCAGTGGTTACGCAAAAGTACATACATAAGATATAAAAAGAATATATAAAATCATGAGTAGGGCAGGTACAATGCCTAAAGCCACTAATAAGCAGAGCAGAGCAAACAAGCGCTTCTTGTTTCCCCAACTCCATTTCCTGTCCTTGCAATTCACCTATACTTTTCCTCACTATTTTTTTTTAATTCATTTTTCATTACTGATGTGTTGGTTGACTCTTTTTTTCCTTGCCCTTAAGTGACAATTTCACAAGTCCCGTGGTCAAAATTATCTTTTTAATAAAGTTTAATTAGTTAAACTAATTACTTTTCTTCTCCTTTTTCTTTTTTTTCTTTTTCTTTCCATTGTTTTCTCTTACGATCTCTTGCTTATGCCTACTATTTCCACCCATCTTATTCCTTTTACTTTCCTCTTCTTATTGGGTGGTATAAATAGGAGCTGCCTTGCATGGGCCAGTAGGCCTTCTGCAGTTTTCTTTGTTCATGTGTTCTTGTTTTTTCATTCTTACTGTCCCCCTTTATTACACCTTACCTTTCCTTCGTACCTTTGCCTTGCCTTCTCTTCCTCCAAGATTTTCTTCTTCTCACCTCTCTTCTGTCTATTTATTGCCTTCTCCTCCAATCATCACAATCAACTTGAGAGTGGTCCAGGACGGACTAAAACTTCGTCGTCCCTTTACTGTCTAGTGTGTGGTCTGGTCAACTTTAATTAGTTAAAATTCTGGAGTTCTCGGCATCTTGTATTTTACTTTCAGTTTGTTGATAAATGTAAAGATTGGAAATTGCTTGGAGCTCGTCCAAAATTTCCTACACCAAGTCAGACTCAAGATATTGTCCAAGAACTTGAAAACACAAAAATGAAGAGCAAAAGTTTGTCAACTAGCAGTCTTCACTCAAGCATTTCAAGTGCAACAAGTTCACTACTTTTATCAAAGATACCTGCTTGTAAGTATAAATTTTCCTGAAGTATAGACTTGAACATGTTGGCTTTATTCTCTACTCAAAATTAGGTAGCCTTAGTTCAATTCCTTCTAGTGACAGAAAGGGTTGGGTTTACCTTACACCCAATGCATTTGTTCACTATCAGTAAATATGTACCCAAAAGTTTGGCAGCTGTTGTGGAAGTTGCACCCTGGTGGATGGTCAGTAGGGGAAGAGGGAGGGGGAGACTTCAATACATGCCTGAAGGGTTTGTGTAATTACCTAAGTGTAGTTACAGGATGCGAGTGTGTAATTACCTAAGTGTAGTTACAGGATGCGAGTGTGTAATTACCTAAGTGTAGTTACAGGATGAGAGCTACGCTCGTGGTGTCCCGTCTTCCCAGCACTCTTTGTCATATAACGCTTTGAAACTACTGACGGTCTTGGCCTCCACCACCACCTTCTCACTTAACTTGTTCCAACCGTCTACCACTCTATTTGTGAAGGGGAATTTTCTTATATTTCTTCGGCATCTGTGTTTAGCTAGTTTAAATCTATGACCTTTTGTTCTTGAAGTGCCAGGTCTCAGGAAATCTTCCCTGTCGATTTTATCAATTCCTGTTACTATTTTGTATGTAGTGATCATATCGCCTCTTTTTCTTCTATCTTCTAGTTTTTGCACATTTAATGCCTCTAATCTCTCCTCGTAGCTCTTGTCCTTCAGTTCTGGGAGCCACTTAGTGGCATGTCGTTGCACCTTTTCCAGTTTGTTGATGTGCTTCTTAAGATATGGGCACCATACAACTGCTGCATATTCCAGCTTTGGTCTAATAAAAGTCGTGAACAATTTCTTTAGTATTTCTCCATCCATGTATTTAAAAGCAATTCTAAGGTTAGAAAGTGTAGCATAGGCTCCTCGCACAATGTTCTTAATGTGGTCCTCAGGTGACATTTTTCTATCTAAAACCACCCCTAGATCCTTTTCTTTATCAGAATTCTTTAAAGATTTCTCACATAATTTATAGGTTGTGTGGGGTCTATGTTCTCCAATTCCACATTCCATAACATGGCATTTATTCACATTAAATTCCATTTGCCAAGTGTTGCTCCATATACTTATTTTGTCCAGGTCGTCTTGAAGGGCATGACAATCATCTAAGTTTCTTATCTTCCCTATTATCTTAGCATCATCAGCAAACATGTTCATGTAATTGTGTATTCCCACTGGTAGATCGTTTATATAGACAATGAACATTACCGGTGCAAGAACTGAACCCTGAGGTACTCCACTCGTGACATTCCTCCAATCCGATACCTTGCCTCTGATTATGGCCCTCATTTTTCTGTCAGTTAGGAAATTTTTCATCCATGTTAGTAGCTTACCTGTCACTCCTCCAATATGTTCCAGTTTCCAGAACAACCTCTTATGGGGAACTCTGTCGAAAGCCTTTTTTAGGTCCAGATAGATGCAGTCAACCCAACCATCTCTTTCCTGTAAAATCTCTGTGGCTCGATCATAAAAACTGAGCAAGTTCGTTACACAGGATCTTCCAGATCGAAAACCATACTGTCTGTCTGATATTATAGCGTTTTCCTCCAAGTGTTCTACCCATTTAGTTTTAATTATTTTTTCCAATATTTTGACTATTACACTTGTCAGTGATACAGGTCTATAATTAAGGGGGTCTTCCCTGTTTCCACTTTTGTAGATTGGAACTATGTTAGCCTTTTTCCACACATCAGCTACAGCTCCTGTACACAGGGATGCCTGAAAAATCAGTTGAAGTGAAATGCTGAGCTCAGGTGCACATTCTCTCAGAACCCATGGTGAAACTCCATCTGGACCAACTGCTTTGTTCTTACTTAGCTCCTTAAGCATTTTTTCCACTTCGTTTCTAGACACCTCTATGTGCTCTATGTTGTTCTCTGGAATTCTTATTGTATCTGGTTCCCTAAAGATTTCATTTTGTACAAACACACTTTGGAACTTTTCGTTTAGTGTTTCACACATTTCCTTTTCATCTTCCATGAATCTATTTCCCATTTTCAACCTCTGAATATTATCCTTTACCTGCAATTTGTTGTTTATGAATTTATAGAATAGACCTGGTTCTGTTTTACATTTGTCTGCAATCCCTTTTTCAAAATTTCTTTCTGCCTCTCTCCTCACTGCCGTGTAGTTGTTTCTCGCATCTTTGTATCGCTGGTATGTTTGGGGGTTCGGCCTCTTCCTGTATTGATTCCATTTTTGTGTCTTTTGGTCTCTAGCCGTCTCGCAATTTCTATTGAACCAATCCTGTTTCCTAGTTCTGCATCTCTGTTTTGGTATAAATTTTTTCGTGCCTTTATCATATATTTCACAAAACTTGACATACATCTCATTCACTTCCTTGCCTAGCATCAAGTCTGTCCAATTATACTCACTAAAAAAATTTCTAAGGTCACCATAATGTCCTCTCCTGAAGTCTGGTTTTTCAACTGCTTCAACCTCCTTATTTTCTTCCAGCTTATAACGCATTGCATACTTTAGTATCGAACTCCAGTATCGAAGATACTGGAGTTAAGTGATGTAATACAGCTGCAGACACCAGACATTGTTGCACTCACGGAGACAAAACTTGAAGATGTAATTTTAAATGAGGTCATATTCCCAAGGGGCTACTCAATTTGGAGACGGGACAGAAAAATTAGGAAAGGCGGTGGCGTTGCTGTGCTGGTAAAAGAACACCTAAAGGTGAACGAAATAATGACTGCCAATCCACAAGAAGTTGACATAATAGCACTAGAGATCTGCCATGAGGATGATAAACTAATGATAATAAATGCATATAGTCCACCGCCAAGCAGCACATGGTCAAAGGAGGAGCTAGATAGTAAACGTGAAGGTCTTATAACAATAATGAGAGAGATTATAGCGAGAGCGGATAACGATAGATCACGACTGTTAATAGTCGGTGACCAACTTGAAATCCATAGACTGGGAAGCATATGAAGCTAAACAGAAGATTTTTGGACCTGTAAATTTGTAGACCTCATCCTGGAAACATTCTTGTATCAACATGTTAAACAAGCTACGAGGATGAGGGAAGGGGACGTTCCCTCCATGCTAGATTTGATATTTACCAGGAAGGAGGAAGAGATATTTGACATTCTAGGTTCAACCTAGGTTCCTAGGCAACCTAGGTAACCTAGGTTCAGTTTCAGCTTCTCTCTATCTTCTTTTGAAAGATCTCGTCTTAACGACCACCCTTTCCCATCCTCATCACTTTGCAATTTTCTAGCATTCCTTAGTACTTCTTCCATCTGTTTGGCACCGTTTAGGGTGATCCTCAAAGGTCGATCTTTCCCTTTTACGTACTTGCCTATTCTCCTGTAGTCGCACATGTGTGTAGTTACCTGTGTGTATAGTTACAGGATAACGGCTACATTCATGGTGTCTGTCTTCCCAGCACTCGGCACTTCCCAGCTATTTTGTATCACTTGTTATACACTACTTTGAAACTACCGATGGTTTTGGCCTCCCACTACTTTTTCACATACTCTAACCATCTATCACTGTCTGCAAACGAAAACTTAAACTTGTTTTGGCACCTTTGATTCCTTAGCTTGAATGTGTGACCTCTTGTTCTTGATATTGCCAGTTTCAGAAATTCCTCTTTGTCTATTTGGTTGCTTCCTGTTATTATTTTTGATGTTGTGATCTCTTTTTCGTCTGTTTTCTAGTTTTGGCATATTTAATACCTCTAACCTCTCTTCATAACTCACTTTTTCAGTTCTGGAAGCCATTTTGCAACAAGCTTTTGCACCTTTTCTAGTTTATTGATATTTTTTTTTTTAGATATGGGCACCATACAACTACTGTACTACTTACTCAAATTTTGGTCTCACAAAGTCATAAACAGTTCCTTAGTATTTCACCATATGTATAATTAAAAGCTAGTCTGAAGTTGGAAAGCGATGCATATACTCCTGTCACAATGTTTTTTGTGTTGTACCTCAGGTGGCAGTTTACTATCCAAAACCACCCCTTGGTCTCGCTCTTTATTAGAGTTCTTGAATTTCTTTCCATATACTTTGGAAGTTTTCTGTGGTTTCTTTTCTACAATACCACATTCCAAAATATAGCATTTTCTGGGGAAAGCCTCTTCGGGTCCCTGGAGTTATCCAGGCTGATATGGATACATGAGACTTTGGCATCAGTGTGAATGGAGTTCTAGGCCTACCGGGGACCACGAGCCAGAAACTGGCCCCCTCAGAGTGGCACGAGAAGCAATGGCCTATAGAAATCCCTGTGTGGTTGGAAGCATTCTATGTCTGCCATCAACCGAGTCAGGCACTAGGCACCCATAAAGGTAAGCACCCCAAAACAAACCCATGTTCTGGTTAAAATATAGGTACCGAAAGCCGAACTAGAGAACAGAACTCCCCAAATGAAGACTAGCAAACTAGCATGTCATCACCATGTCACCGCGCCGATTGTCTGTGCAACTCTCCTCTCCCCTGGGAGTGGGAAGGGAGAGCCCCAGAACCTCACGCTGGCTATCCACTTGGCAGTTCTTAGGCCGATGTGCTTGGCAACAATCGTGTGACTCTGGCTCCTGTTTTGTCCTCCAGCTCTGTGCCTTAAGGTGTTGTGCTGTTTCTTGGTGGCGGCGAGCCAGGAGTAATTTCGCAAGTACTTGGGCTGCATGTGCCTACGGTCCCCCTTCCCTAGGTGCCTTGTAAGTTCTGACTTTAGGGCTTTAGGTTAGGTTATCTTGAGATGATTTCGGGGCTTTTTAGTGTCCCCGCGGCCCGGTCCTCGACTAGGCCTCCACCCCCAGGAAGCAGCCCGTGACAGCTGACTAACTCCCAGGTACCTATTTACTGCTAGGTAACAGGGGCATTCAGGGTGAAAGAAACTTTGCCCATTTGTTTCTGCCTCGTGCGGGAATCGAACCCGCGCCACAGAATTAAGAGTCCTGCGCGCTATCCACCAGGCTACCAGGCCCCCAAGGTGGCTTGGGGCCACCTTCCATAAGTCACCTTGTGATCTTGTGATCACTTTTTCTCACTCTCTCTTCTCTCTCGGGCCTTCCTTCCTGGTGGAGGGATCTGCCTCTTGGTTGGTCTCACCCTATTGTGTCTTGGTGGCCCTCCACTTGGCCCCTGTTCTGGAGGTGCAGCTTTAGCAGTTTGCTGGTACTATTGTGTGCCGGTTAGCAGTGCCCTGCCTGGGCCTTCCCTGAGCATTAGTTTCATTTCAGGACCCTAGGAATTACCATGGGGGTGCATGGGTCTGATGGATGTGACCCCTGGGTCCACCCCTCGCCTTGTACGAGTTTAAGGGTTGCTCAGTCCCCTCGTCTTCTGTGAATGGTGACCTTCACCGTTCCTGCCTGCGTCATGCTGCCTGATGGGTCAGTGACAACTTTAACCCAGAGTCCTGTGAGTTTTGTTGCTTGTTTGTGAATCAATACACCCAGTCCACTGATGATTATTCAGGTGTGAGCAGCTCAGGCATTGCACGCTCTTTGGGTTGCTGCAGCACGATAGGTTGGTTGCTGACCTGGAAGACCCGAGTCTGCCCTGTTTTAGTTATAGGGTCCCGGACTTGGGGGTGTTAGTCACTTCGACCTTGGTTCAGTCTGCACCCCTTCATCCTTTCCCTGTTATGGTTCATCCAGGTCCTCCCTTCCCTGCTTCCTGCTCCAAAACATCTGAGGGTTTCGGAGAAGGGGCAGTGTTTAGTTGGTTTCGAGACTGGCAGTTTTGGTGGATGCCCCTTCCAGTCTGGCAACGGAGGCATTCGAGCCGGTTCCTCCTGCCGAAGCATCTGTGTCTGACCAGTGGGCCCCCCCTTCCTTCCTACTTTTCTGGCTGCTCCGGCTTCTTTTTAGGCGGGGCTTTGGGGGATGGCTTGGCCCCAAGTCCTTTGTGGAGGTTCCCGGAGCTGGGAAGGGGTTGACTTGGGTACCTTGGACCCCGTTGGACCCAGCTCGGGTTTTTGTACCTCGTGAGTGTGGCTTGTTGTTACAAGGAGTGGGGATTTCCTTTCCTCCCTAATGTGTATGAGTTGGATTTGGTTTCAGCCCCTTTCCCTTGGTTCAGTTTCATATCCCTTCGGGTCCATTGGTCTTAGCCTTCTGGAAGTTTTTGACTTCCCGCATCCCACCTCATTAGGTGCGGGAAGCCCTTGTAGCTTACCTCTTGCATGACCCGGATTATGCCTCTTTAATGAATATATCTTCCTTCAAGTTTAGTTCTTTGTTTCCTCTTTGGGTTCGTTATGAGCTTCTGTAGTCATCCCGGCTTGCGAACTGCCCTGTTTTGTCGTTGGAGGCTTGGCACAGTTCTGTTGGTCCTGCTCGCTTGAGTGGAGTGAGGCTCCGACTGTGGTCCAGGTTTACCTGGGGGTGGGGGGGGGGACAAGTTTGAGTATCTCAATGCATGCTTGTTCACCCCTGCTCTTCCTCGGGATGTTCACATAGTGCAGCTTCACGTGCAGGTTCTCACCCTTTCGTCTGTGTTGGTTGCTAATGATTTGCACTCTCGTGGCCTGTTGGCTTTGGTCTTACATTTTTTTCCATCCTAGAGCTGTCCTCGGATTGGCTTGAGGAGGATGTGGAGGCGCAGTGGGCCATTCCTGGTTCTGGTGCCTTGGTCTCGGCGGCGCATGTGTCATGTGCCCTGTTGACGATGTTTGTGCCGATCTTGCGGGATGCGGTGTCTCTGTTCTTTGCTTTTTGTCTCGCCTGTCGGCAGGCAGGGCTCGCTTTCTCCTTGAAATCTGCGTGGGTCCTGGCTCTGAGGTTTTCGTCACCTTTTTGTCTCTTGCCGTTTGTGGATTCTGGGGTTAGGCAGTATCTGCAAGCAACAGCTTCCTGTTGTCATCCTTTGTTGGGCTTGTTGGTTCTCGGGGGGGCCTGTGGGGGGGAGGTCTTCCCAGAGGAGTCATGCCAGGCCTCGGAGTTCCTCCTGTCATGATAGGCCAGTGGTGCAATTTTCGGGGCCGATGCAACTTTTGGATTCATCTTCGTCTGGTCAGCGCTATGACTGCTGTGTGTGTAGGTCTGGTTCTCGAAAGGGGTGTCGGCCCTTTCACGGTTCTTCCCATGATTGGGTGATGGGGCGGATGCTCGCTCTGTTTGCTCAAGCCTGGTCCCACGATTTGTGGGCCTTTTGGGTCGTTTTGTGCAGCCTGTAATGGCGTTGGGTGGCCCCACCTCCTTTGGGGGGTTCGGGGGCTGGCAGGATGGGCCTCTTCTCCTGCTCTCTGTCGAGTTATCTTGAAGTGGTTTCACTTGGGCATGGTCGAAACGACAACGTCTCTCAGGTGGGTTTTCCATCTGTTTCTGGTCCCGAAACGGGACTGTGCGGACCTGCGGTTCATTCTGGACTAGTCTCATCTGAACCCCTGGGTCTATTGCCCCTCCTTTCAGATGACAACTGTCCCAGGTCCGGCTTCTTTTGGCACCGGGCACTTGGATGATGTCTCTTGACCTCCAGGACGCTTATTGGCACGTCCCAATTCGTCCTGGGTTCAGGGACTGACTCAGCTTTGTTGTGAGACGTTGGGGTTACTGCATTCGTTGGCTTCCTTTCGGCTTGAATCTGGCCCCTCGCGTTTTCACATGCCTTACCTGGGTTGTGATGGCCTGTCTGAGTCACTTAGGGGTTCGGGTTCTGGTCTTTCTTGAAGACTGGCTGGTGTGGGCTCCACGCCAGACCATGTGTCTGCTCGGCAGGAATTTGGTTCTTTCCCAGCTCGCCGGGTTCGGGTTCCTAGTGAACTGGAGGAAGTCCCATCTGGTTCACTCTCAGGGTTCGGTCTTGACTTTGTCTTGTGTGGGACTCTCGGAACACTTTCTTGTCTCTCCCTCCAGAGTCTCTGCTTCAGCTGGAGCCTTTGCTTGTTTCTAGGGGGGCTCCCGGATCACTTGGAGGTTGCTCAAGGGTTTGTGCAGGCGCCTAAGCTTTGCCATGATGGTCTATCCACCGGGTCAGGTTTGGGTTCGTTGGCTGTTCTAGTTCCTTTGAGGACGTCCCTTCTGCTTCTCTCGCGATCACTGGGTTCGGCCTTCGGATGCCTTGCGTCGGCTGCTGTGTCGCCGGCTTGCTCATCAGGTTTTTCAGGGTTCGTTGCCTTGGTGCCTACCTGAACCCTCACTCAATATGTTCACAGATGTGTCATCACTTGGCTTGGGCTTTGTGACCAGTGCTCACCAGGCTGGGCAGGAACGGTGGGATCTGGTCTTCTGTTGGACACACAGCATGGTGCGGGAGTTCGCGTAGATGTGGATGTCGCTTTGGAGGGTTCGGGTTGCTTGTGGATCAGCTCCATTCGGACTGCTCCCTGGTGGTTCATTGCCTTAAGGGGGTTCGATGCGGTCCTTTGCTTTTTGGGGGGCTGGTCACTTCAGGTGACTCATCTGTTGAGTTCTAGGGGTTTGGCTCTCCTGGCTATACACGTTCAGGGGGGTGTCCAACGTACTGGTGGATGGCCTGTCACGCTTCGTTTCCTTGTCCAAATGGGAATGGACGGTCGATGCCAACTCGTTCAGTTGGCTCTGCCAGACGTACGGGCTCCCGGAGGTGGACCTTTTAAGGTCAACATCTCTAGTTGTACGTGTCGCTATTCCCTGACTACGAGGCCATCTGAGTTGATGCCTTGTGGATGGACTAGTCGAGGTTGGGTTACCTGTACCTCCTCCCCTGGTTCAGCTGTTGCTCCAAGTCCTGGCTCACTTGGAGATTTACAGAGGAAGCGTAGTCCTTTTGGCTCCTTGGTGGAGCCAAGAGGACTACTAGACCCAGCCTTAGTTTCAGGCGCTGCTTGCTCAGTGTTTGAACCCAGGGGTCTTCCCACGGCTGCCTCTTTCAACAGATCGGACTGGTCCGTTATGTAGCTGGTTCGCTCTTCTCTTTGAGTCTTCGCGTCGGGTTTTGCGACTCGAGTCAATCATCACTTGTATGGTGAGCAGGTGGCTTCATTGATAGTGTCCCACCTACGTGTTTCGTCTTGGCGGCAGTATGAAGTTTCCTGGCGGACCTTCCATTTCCTTTTGTCCCTTCATCAGTTGACTTCGGTTTCTGATCGGGTTGTCTTGTCCTTTCTCCTGTGGTTGTTTCAGGACCGTCGTTATGCCAAATATTGTCGCCTCGTATCGTGCTGTGCTGGCGAAGCTGCTGCTGTTTGTGTTCGGCGTTGATGTTATTCTACTCCGTTTCGCAAGTTGTCTCGTGTTTTGTTAAAACTCCGGCCTGCTCTTGTGCCGCCTGAACTGTCTTGGTTTTTGGACTGGGTGCTCTCTTATCCCTTTTCCCCCTCGGTTTGTAGTGGCCCCTTCGGTTCAAGATTGTTTCTCCAAGGCAATTTTTCCTGTTGCATTGGCCTCTGGGGGTCGGGTGGGGGAGCTTCTTGCTCTCCTCTGGCACAAGGGTTTCTGCTCTTTTGGTCCTGATGCTAGGTTTGTTCAGTTGGAGTCATCTCCTCTTTTTCTGGCAAAGAATTAGATGGATGCTTTCCAGAGGGGTCCTTGGGTTGTTGAAGCTTAGTTGGTGAGGCTGGGGGTGCATCATGTGATGTGTCCGGTTGCAGCTCTTTGCTGGTTTTTGCACGCCAAGGCCTCCGTGACTGAGGACATGCTTTGGGTTGACCCGGTTTCACATTTTCTCTTTCAGGGTTCGGGTCACCCAGATTGTCTGCAGAGTTATTAGGTCCAGCCAGCCTGCGGTCAATCCTTCTGCCCACAACATTCGTAAGTTTGCTGCGTTGGCTGCCATCTTCGTTAACATGTCTTGAGCTGACATTCGGGCACGAGGATTTTGGAGGTTGAACAGGGTCCTGGCCGCTTGCTACCTGGTCAGTATTCTGGGGTCTAGACGGGCCTGTGTTGCATTGGGTCAGCGGTTGCAGCCAGTTGCCTCGACTTTGCGTTCAGGGGCGAATGCCGACCGCCTCCCGGGTGAGTCTCTCTTGGTTTTGTCTTTGGGTAAGTAGCTCCAGGGAGCCGAAGGGGCTCTTCCCAGAAAACCAGTGTTGAATGTAAGGAAACGCCATTTTCTGGGTGAAACCCAGGGGCTCTCCGGCAGCCCTCCCTCCCTCCGGTCGGGTTTTTTTCGCATGTTTTGACATCCAGCCTCAGAACAGCAGGGTGGACAGCAGGCGTGAGGGTCTGGGGCTGCTCCTTCCCCCCTCCTGGGGAGGGAGGGGGGTTGTGCAGACAAGCAGCGCGGTGACATGGCGGCGACATGCTAGTTTGCTAGTTTCCATTTGGGGAGTTCTGTCCTCTAGTTCGACTTTCGGTAGCAATATTTTAAACAGAATAAGGGTTTGTTTTGTGGTGCTTGCTTCTCTGAATGCCTGACCCGGTCGATGGCAGACATAGTGCTTCCAACCACATGGGGGTTTCTTTAGGCCATTGCTCCTCGTGCCCCTCTATGGGCACCAGGTTCTGGCTCGTGGGCCCCAGTAGGCCTAAAACTCCATTCACATTAAATAAACAAATGTGTCCGTTCACATTGACTGATGCCAATGTCTAATATGTCCATATCATCCTGGATAGCTCCAGGGAGCCTCTGGGTCTTGCCCAGAAAATGGCATTTCATTTTATTCAACGCGTGGTTTTTCACATTGAATTCCATTTGCCACTTGACACTCGAAGCATTTATTTTATCTAGATCAATTTGAAGTGCATGACACTCTTCTGTGTCTCCTGCCTTCCCCCAGTATCTTAGCATCATCTGCAAACATGTTTATATAATTCTGTATTCCTTCTGGTAGATCGTTTATGTAGACGATAAGCATTACTTGTGCATGAAATGAACCATGTGGTACTCAGCTAATAACACTCCTCTAGACAGATACATTCTCTCTGATTACCGCTCTCATCTGTCTATCATTTAGAACATTTTTCATCCATGTCAGCAGTCTCCCTGTCACCCCTCCAGCATTGTGTGTGTGTGTAATTACCTAAGTTTAGTTAGAGGATGAGAGCTACGCTCGTGGTGTCCCGTCTTCCCAACACTCTTTGTCATATAACGCTTTGAAACTACTGACGGTCTTGGCCTCCACCACCTTCTCACTTAACTTGTTCCAACCGTCTACCACTCTGTTTGCAAGAGTGAATTTTCTTATATTTCTTCAGCATCTGTGTTTAGCTAATTTAAATCTATGACCTCTTGTTCTTGAAGTTCCAGGTCTCAAGAAATCTTTCCTATCGATTTTATCAATTCCTGTTACTATTTTGTACGTAGTGATCATATCGCCTCTTTTTCTTCTATCTCCTAGTTTTGGCATATTTAATGCCTCTAACCTCTCCTCGTAGGTCTTGCCCTTCAGTTCTGGGAGCCACTTAGTAGCATGTCTTTGCACCTTTTCCAGTTTGTTGATGTGCTTCTTAAGATATGGGCACCACACAACCGCTGCATATCCTAGCTTTGGCCTAACAAAAGTCGTAAACAATTTCTTTAGTATATTGCCATCCATGTATTTAAAAGCCATTCTGAAGTTAGAAAGCGTGGCATAGGCTCCTCGCACAATATTCTTTTTGTGTGTGTGTGTGAGTGTGTAATTACCAAAGTGTAATTACAGGATGAGAGCTACGCTCATGGTGTCCTGTCTTCCCAGCACTCTTTGTCATATAATGCTTTGAAATTACTGATGGGTTTGGCCTCCACCACCACCTCACTTAACTTGTTCCAACTGTCTACCACTCTATTTACAAAAGTGAATTCTCGTATATTTCTCCGGCAGCTTTGTTTTGTTAGTTTAAATCAATGACCTCTTGTTCTTTAAGTTCCGGGTCTCAGGAATTCTTCCCTATCAATTTTATTGATTCCTGTTACTATTTTGAACGTAGTGATCATATCGCATCTTTTTCTTCTATCATCTAGTTTTTGCATATTTAATGCTTCTAACCTCTGCTCGTAGCTCTTGTCCTTCAGTTCTGGGAGCCACTTAGTAGCATGTCGTTGCACCTTTTACAGTTTGTTGATGTGCTTCTTAAGATATGGGCACCATACAACCGCTGCATATTCCAGCTTTGGTCTAATAAAAGTCGTGAACAATTTCTTTAGTATATCGCCATCCATGTATTTAAAAGCAATTCTGAAGTTAGAAAGTGTAGCATAGGCTCCTCACAATGTTCTTAATGTGGTCCTCATGTGACAGTTTTCTATCTAGAACCACCCCTAGATCCCTTTCTTTGTCAGAATTCCTTAAGGATTTCTCATAATTTATAGGTTGTGTGGGGTCTATGTTCTCCCATTCCACATTCCATAACATGGCATTTCTGGGGGGGAAGCCCCGTCGGCTCCCCGGAGCTATCCCAGGCTGATATGCTAATGTCAGACTTTGGGATCAGTCATGTGTATGGAGTTCTTAGGCCTACCGGGGACCACGGCCCCCTCAGAGAGGCAAGGGGAGCAATGGCCTATAGAAGCCCCCGTGTGGTTGGAAGCATTCTATGTCTGTCATCGACCGGAACAGGCACCCAGAAAGGTAAGCGCCTCAAAACAAACTCATATTCTGGTTAAAATTGCTACCAAAAGCCGAACTAGTGGATAGAACTCCCCAACCGAAAACAAGCAAACTAGTGTGACGTTACACACCGCCGCGCCGCTGTCTGCGCAGCTCCCCCCTCCCCGGGAGGGGGAAGGGGGAGCCCCAGACCCTCCACGCCGGCTACCCACACCTCGGTTCTTGAGGCTGATGCTATAGGCGATGGTCGTGTGCTCTGGCTCCGGTGTCGCTACTGCACTGTGCTTTGCGTGTGGTGTTTGTTTTGTGGGTGCGAGAGCCAGGAGTTATCTTGAGTACTCGGGCTGCATGCACCTAGGGCTGCCTTCCCTAGGTGCCCTGTAAGTACTGCCCTTGGGGCTTGGGGCCACCTTCCACAGGCTCCTCGGGGTCTGCCTCTGCTGGTCCATTTTACCTTTCATTTTTTCGGCCGCCTGTTGGGCTCTTGGGTGTTCTGTTCTCCCTTGTTACCGGCAGGTAAGAGGCAGTTTGCACTGGTAGGGGCGCAGGGTGCTGCACAGCTTTTATTCCCGACATCGCGGCCGGCTCTGTTCCTTGGGGTTCGCTGTCCTCTTGTTGGGTTTTGTTTTCCTTTTTTTTTTTGCCTGGTGGGGGGTTCTGTCATTTTATTCAGTTTGTTTTTGCCCTTCCACTGTTCTCCTCGGTGGCGCCCCCTGCTAGGTCCCCGTGAGTGTACACGTCCCTGGAGTTCAGCTTTAGAAGTTTGCTTGGTAGTTTTGGGCGCCGGTTTGCAGCACCCTGCCTGGGACTACCTGAGCGCGAGTCCTCTTCAAGTAAACGCTCAGGACCCTGGGAATCCCCTAGGGGGCGCGTGGGTCCAATGGATGTGACCCCGGAGTCCCCACTTGTTGTGTGCGAGTTTGAGGGTTGCTCGGTCCCCTTGTCTCAGGGTGACCCTCATTGTTTTTGCCTCTGCCACGCTGCCTGTTGGGTCGGTGATACTTTCGACTCTGAGTCCTGTGAGTGTTGCTGCTTGCTTGTGACTCAATTTACCCAATCCTCTGATGATTCTCTTCGGGTACAGGCGGCGCGTGCGTTGGTCTAGGTTTCGTCTGTTGTAACGAGCTCGGTTGGTTGCTCACCCGGCTGCCCCGCTTTGCTTTTCGAGACCCGGACTTGGGGGTGGGGGTCGCTTCGATCCTGGTTCAGTCCGCACCTCCTCGTCCTTCCCCTTTTGTTCGTTCTGGTCCCCCCTTTCCCTGCTTCTAGCCCCGAAGCGTCTGAGGGTTTCGGGGTCGGAGCAGGGGTTACTTGATCTTGAGACTCGGCCAGCTTCGAGAGGTGCCCCTTCCGGGGGGGGGGGCAGAGGCATTCGAGTCTTGTCTCCCGGCCGAAGCTTCTGGGTCTGACCAGTGGGCCCCCCTTCCTCCAGCTTTTCTGGCTGCTCCGTCCTTGTCTTGTGGGGTCGGGGCTTGGGGAGAGGATTCGGCCTCGGGTCCTGTGGTGAAAGACCTCGAGGCTTGGGAGGGGCTGACTTGGGGGCCTTGGACCCCGCTGGACCCCGCCTGGGTTTTTCTTCCCTCTGAGCGAGACTTATTGTTACAAGGAGTGGGGTTTTCTTTTCCCCCCTCTGCGTACGAGTTGGATTTGGTGTCGGCCTCTCCCCGGGTTCGGTTCCGTGTTCCCCCGGGTACGTCGGTTCCATCCTTCCGGAGGTTTTCGGCTTATCGCATCCAACCTGGTGTGGTGTGAGGGCCTTTGCAGCTTACCTCCTGCGTGACCCGGATTATGCCTCGGAAATGGATCCGTCCGAATTCAGGTTTGGGACTCCGTTCTCTTTCTGGCTCCGTTACGAGGTTCCGGAGTCGTCCTGGCTAGCAGACTGCCCCTTGTTTGTTCTGGATTCCTGGCATTCCTTCTGTCGTTCCCGCACGCTGGAGTGGCGGGAAGCTTCCACGGTGCTTCAGGTTTTCCTGGGAGGCGAGCTTGAGTAACTGAATGAGTGCTTGTTTGCCCCTACCCTTCCCTGCGATGTGGGCGTTATTCAGCTCCATGTGCAGGTTCCCACCCTTTCGGCGACGCTCGTTGCGGAGGACTTTGGCGCCCAGGACCTTTTGGCTTTGGCCTTGCGGTTCTTTTCCCTCCTGGAGCTGTCGTCAGATTGGCTCGTGGAGGATGTGAGGACGCTTGGGTCCGTCACAGGGTCCGGCACCTTGTCCTCGTCTGCGCATTCGTCGGCTGCCTTGTTGAAGCTCTTCACGCCGATTTTACGGGATGCGGTTTCCCTGTTTTATGCTTCCTGTCTTGCGTGTCGGCAGACGGTGCTGGGTTCCTCCGTGGAATCTGCTTGGGTTCTGGCTCTTAGGCGTTCTTCACCTTTTTGTCCTCTTTTGTTTGAGGAGTCGGCCGTGGCGCAGTTTATTCAGGCTGCGTTGGCAGCTTGTCGTTTGATGTCGGACTTGTTGGTTTTCCGGGGGTCCCGGGGTGGGTCTTCCCGGAAAAGTCGTGCCAGGGCTCGGGGTTCCTCTCGTCGTGGTAGGCCTCTGGTGTCAGGTTCGGGGTTGGCTCCTCCTGCGGACCCTCCCTCGTCTGGTCGGTGCTTTGTTCGCTCTGTGCGGGATTCTGGGTCTCGTAAGGGTCGCCGGCCCTTTCGCGGTTTGCCCTATTGACGGGGCGATGGGGTGGGGGGGGCGGCTTGCACTGTTCGCCCGCGCCTGGTCCCACGATTCGTGGGCCTTTCGGGTCGTGTCTCGCGGCCTGCAGTGGCGTTGGGTGGCCCCTCCTCCCTTGGGGGGGTCGGGGCTGGCAGGGCAGGTTTCTTCCCCTGCGCTCTGTCGAGTCGTCTTGGAGTGGGTACTCTTGGGCGTCGTCGAAACGACGTCGTCCCTCAGATGGGTTTCCCGTCTGTTTCCGGTTCCGAAATGAGACTGCGTGGACCTGCGGTTCATTCTGGACTTGTCCCGTCTGAACCCCTGGGTTCATTGCCCCTCCTTTCAGATGACTACGCTGTCTCAGGTTTGGCTCCTCTTGGAGTCGGGAGCTTGGATGGTGTCCCTGGACCTCCGGGACACTTATTGGCATGTCCCGATTCATCCACGGTTCAGGGACTGGCTCGGTTTTCCACGGTTGTGGGGCGTCTGAGTTACCGCTTTCGTTGTCTCCCATTCGGGTTGAACCTGGCACCTCGCGTGTTCACACACCTTACACGGGTTGTGGTGGCTCGTTTGCGTCTCCTAGGTGTTTGGGTGTTGGCCTACCTCGACGACTGGCTGGTTTGGGCTCCCAGCCGGTCAGCTTGCTTGCTAGCCAGGGATTTGGTTCTTTCCCAGCTCGCCGGGTTCGGGTTCTTGGTGAACTGGAGGAAGTCCCATCTTGTTCCCTCTCAGGTTCGGACTTGGCTGGGTCTCGTTTGGGACTCTCGAACCGCCTCCTTGTCTCTCCCTTTGGAGTCTCTCCCGTGGCTGCGGTCCCGCCTTTGTCTGTTTCTGGAGGTCCCTCGGGTCACCCGGCGGTTGCTCGAGGGGCTGTGCTGGAGCCTGAACTTCGCGATGGTGTTCTACCCGCCGAGTCGGGTTTGGCTTCGACGGCTGTTCTGGTTCCTTCGGGGTTCCCCCTTCCGCCTCTCTCGCTATTGCAGAGTTTGACTCCCGGGGGCCTTGCGTCGGTTGCTGCGTCACTGGCTTCCTCTAAGGGTTTTTCGGGGTTCGGTGCCTTGGCACCTACCCGAGCCCTCGCTCGATGTGTACACGGATGCGTCGTCTCTTGGCTGGGGTTTTGTGACCAATGCTCACCAGGCAGGCCAGGGGCTTTGGGATCCGTCCTTCCGTCGAGCTCACAGCACGGTGCGGGAGTTCGCGGCAGTGTGGTTTGCTCTGGGGAGGATTCGGGTGGCCCGCGGATCGACGATTCGGCTCCATTCGGACTGCTCTCCGGTGGTTCATTGCCTGAACCGCGGGGGTTCGATGTGGTCCTTGTCTCTTTGGGGTTGGTCGCTTCGGGTGACTCGTCTGCCGAGTTCTCGGGGTTTGGCTCTCCTGGCGGTTCACGTACGGGGCGTGTTCAACGTCTTGGCCGACGCCCTGTCTCGTTTCGCTCCCCTCTCCACGGAGTGGACGGTCGACGACGAGTCCTTCTGTTGGCTTTGCCAGACGTTCGGGCGCTCTGAGGTGGACCTCTTCGCGTCGGCGTGGTCGCGGCGTCTTCCCGTTTATGCGGCGCCCTTCCCCGATCGCGAGGTCGATGCCTTTCGCCTAGACTGGTCGAGGAGGGGGTTCCTATACCTCTTTCCCCCAGTTCGGCTGTTGCTCCAGGTCCTGACTCGCTTAGAGACTTACCAGGGGAGAGTTGTCCTTCAGGCCCTTTGGTGGCTGGCCCAGCCTTGGTTTCAGGCGCTGGTTGCTCGGTGTCCGAACCCAAGGGTTTTCCCGCAGCTCCGCCTCTTTCAGCAGATCGGGCCGGTACGTCACGTGGCTGGTTCGATCTTCTCCTCGAGTCTTCGCATATGGGTTTTTTGACTCGAGTCTATCATCATCTCTATAGTGATCAGGTGGCCTCCTTGTTGGTGTCCCACCTGAGGGCTTCTTCTCGGCGGCAGTATGAAGTTTCCTGGCGGTCCTTCTGTTTCTTTTTGCGTCTTCGTCGTATTAGTTCCTTGTCTATTCGGGTGGTCTTGTCCTTTCTCTCGTGGTTGTTTCAGGACCGTCATCTTATGCCTAACACTGTCGTCCCGTATCGTGCGCCGCTGGCGGAGCCGCTTCAGCTTGCTTTCGGTATCGATGTTTCATCTGCGCCGTTTCGCAAGCTGTCTCGTGCATTGTTTCACCTCCGGCCTGCTCATGCGTCGCCTGAGCCGTCCTGGTCTTTGGACAGAGTGCTCGCTTTCCTTTCGTCTCCTCGTTTCGTTGTGGCCTCTTCGGTTCAGGATTGTTTTTCCAAGGCACTTTTCTTGTTGGCTTTGGCCTCTGGGGGTCGGGTAGGGGAGCTTCATGTTCTCCTCCGGCGCAGGGGTTTCTGCTCTTTTGGTCGTGGTGATTGTTTTGTTTGCTTGCAGCCGTCTCCTTCTTTTCTGGCGAAGAATGAGACTGCTGCATTCTGGAGGGGTCCATGGGTGGTTGATGCTTGGTTGGTCAGGCTGGGGGTGCATCATGTTTTGTGTCCGGTTGCGGCGCTTCGCCGTTATTTGCGAGCCACGGCTTCTGTGTCTGGGGACGCGCTGTGGGTGTATCCGGTTTCCCTTCTTCCCTGTTCGTGGGTTCAGGTCTCCCAGGTCGTCCGCAGGGTTATAAAGTCCAGCCAGCCTGCGGTCTATCCCTGTGCCCATGACGTTCGTAAGTTTGCGGCTCTTGCTGCCGTCTTTGGGAATATGTCTCGGTCTGATATTCGGGCGCGGGGATTTTGGCGGTTGAACAGGGTCCTGGCTGCTCGTTACCTTGTGAATGTCCCTGGGCCCCGTCGGGCCTGTGTTGCTTTGGGTCGGCGGTTGCAGCCAGTTGTCTCGGCTTCGAGTTGAGGAGTAAGCGACGACCGCCTCCCGGGTAAGTCCCTCTTTTTCCGTCTGTGGGTAGTTAGCTCCGGGGAGCCAACGGGGTTTCCCCCAGAAAACCAGTGTTGAATGTAATGAAACGCCATTTTCTGGGCAAGTCCCGGAGGCTCCCCGGCATCCCTCCCTCCCTCCGATCAGTATTTCTTTCGCATTTTTGACATCCAGCCTCAAGAACTGAGGTGTGGGTAGCCGGCGTGGAGGGTCTGGGGCTCCCCCTTCCCCCTCCCGGGGAGGGGGAGCTGCGCAGACAGCGGCGCGGCGGTGTGTGACGTCACACTAGTTTGCTTGTTTTCGGTTGGGGAGTTCTATCCACTAGTTCAGCTTTTGGTAGCAATTTTAACCAGAATAGGGGTTTGTTTTGAGGGGCTTACCTTTCTGGGTGCCTGTTCCAGTCCATGGCAGACATAGAATGCTTCCAACCACACGGGGGCTTCTATAGGCCATTGCTCCCCTTCCCTCTCTGAGGGGGCACGGTTTTGGCCGTGGTCCCCGGTAGGCCTAAGAACTCCATACACATGACTGATGCCAAAGTCTGACATTAGCATATCAGCCTGGGATAGCTCCGGGGAGCCTCCGGGACTCGCCCAGAAAATGGCGTTTCATTACATTCAACACTGGTTTTATTCACATTAAATTCCATTTGCCAAGTGTTGCTCCATATAATTATTTTGTCCAGGTCTTCTTGAAGGGCATGACAATCATCTAGGTTTCTTATCTTCCCTATTATCTTAGCATCATCAGCAAACATGTTCATGTAATTCTGCAACTGGTAGATCGTTTATGTAGACAATGAACATTACTGGTTCTAGAACTGAACTCTGTGGTACTCCACCCGTGACATTCCTCCAATCCGATACCTTGCCTCTGATTACGGCCCTCATTTTTCTGTCAGTTAGGAAATTTTTCATCCATGTTAGTAGCTTACCTGTCACTCCTCCAATATGTTCCAGTTTCCAGAACAACGTCTTATGGGAAACTCTGTCGAAAGCCTTTTCTGCGGGGAGCCTCTACAGCTCCCCGGAGCTGATATGGATACCCTAACTATTTTGCATCAGTCGATGTGGGTGGAGTTCTAGGCCTACCGGGGACCACGAGCCAGAACCTGGCCCCCTCACAGAGGCACGGGGAGCAATGGCCCATAGAAATGCACATGTGATTTGGAGCATTCTATATCTGCCATCGACCGGGACAGGCACCCAGAAAGGTAAGCGCCACAAAACAAACCCTTTTCTGGTTAAACAACAAAAATCGACTAACGAGTGGACAGAACTCCCCCAGGAAAACGAACTAACAAGCATGACGTCACGCGAGCCGCATGTTTGCGCAGCTCCCCCCTCCCCGGGAGGGGAAAGGGGGAGCCCCAGACCCCCGCGCCGGCGATCCCCGCCCCAGTTCCTCGGCTGATGGGATCATGCACGGTCGTTTGGCTCCAGCTCCAGTCTTGTCTCAGTGCTGTGACTTGTTTGCAGTGCTGCTCTTACGGAGGTCGTGTGAGCTGGGAGTAGTATTCTCAGGTACTCGGGCTGCATGTGCTTAGGGTCACCTTCCCTGAGTGCCCTGTAAGTACCGCCCTTGGGGCTTGGGGTTGCCTTCCACAAGTCACCTTGGGTCTACCTCTGTTGGCTTTTCGCTGCTTGGCATTTGGCCGCCTTGAGGGTTTGGGGGTTTCACTCCCTTGTTTATCTTGGGGTAAGTGGTAGTTATCGCACTGGTGGGGTGCAGGGTACTGCGTAGCTAGTTTTCACCTATGACAGCGGCCGGCTCTGTTCCCTCTGGGTACGTTGTCCACTTGTGTGGTTTTTTCTTTTATTTTTGTTTTTGCCTGGTAGGGGGGGTCTTCCTTGTGTTCCCCCCCCCCTTATATTAGGTTCGTTTGTGTGGTGGCACCCCCTGCTTTGCCCTTGCGAGTGGACATGTCCCATGGGTTCAGCTTTAGCAGTTTGCTTGGTAGTTTGGGGTGCCAGTTAGCAGTGCCCTGCCTGGGATAACCCTTAGCAGATCCAGTCTAGGGGCCCTGGGAAACCCCCCGGGGGCTCTCGGGTCCAATAGTGGAGACCCTTGCGTCCCCTCTCGCTTTGTGCGAGTTGAGGGTTGCTCTGTCCCTTTGTCTCAGGGTGACTCTCCTTGTTTTTGCCTCCGTCATGCTGCCTGTTGGGTCGGTGACACATTCGACCCTTGAGTCCTGCGAGCTTTGTTGCTTGTTCGTGACTCCATCCACCCAGTCTGCTGATGAATTCCCGTGGGTGCAGGCAGCTCGCGCGTTGCAGGGTAGGATGTTGCAACACGCTCTGGTTTGTCGCTTCCCCGGACGCCCCGATGCTGCCCCGCTTGTGTAGGGTCCCAGACTTGGGTGGTTTTGGTCGCTTCGGCCTTGGTTCCTTCCACGCCCCCTGGTTTTTCCCCTCCTGCTTCCGGCCCCTACGCATCTGCAGGCTTCGGGGTCGGGGCGGGGTTAGAGGTTCTAAGACTTGGGCAGTTTCGGGGGTTGCCCCGTCCGGGGTAGCTGCGGAGGCATTCGAGTCTGTTCCTCCGGCCGATGCTCCGGGGTTTTGACCAGTGGGCCCCTTCTCTTTCAGCTCTCTCGGCTGCCCCGGCTTTTTCTTGTTAGGCCGGGGCTTTGGAGGTCGACTCGGCCCCGGGGCCTGGTGCAGAGGCTCCTGGGGTTGGCGAGGAGCGGCCTTGGGGGCCTTGGGCTCCATTGCGCCCCGCCTGGATTTCCGTCCTTCTGAGCGGGGCTTACTGTTGCGAGGAGTGGGGTTTTCTTTCCCCCCTCTGCGTACGATTTGGTCTTGGGTTCTGCTCCTCCCCGGGTTCGGTTCCGTGTCCCTGTGGTTTCTTCGGTTCCGTCTTCGGGAGGTTTTCAGCTAACCGCATCTCTTCGCCTGCGGTGCGGTTGGCCTTTGCGGCTTCCTCCTGCATGTCCCGGAGTTTGCCTCCATACTGGTTCTTTCTGTTCTGGACAGGTTGGGCTCCTTGTAGCCGGTTGGGCTACTTCTCGCCTTGTTGGGCTACTTCTCGCCTTGTTGGGCTACTTCTCACCTTGTTGGGCTACTTCTCGCCTTGTTGGGCTACTTCTCGCCTTGTTGGGCTACTTCTCGCCTTGTTGGGCTACTTCTCGCCTTGTTGGGCTACTTCTCGCCTTGTTGGGCTACTTCTCGCCTTGTTGGGCTACTTCTCGCCTTGTTGGGCTACTTTGTGCCTGCTTGGGCTACTTCTCACCTGGTTGGGCTACTTTCTTTCGCGTCCTGCGCATGCACCGTGGGAGTTTGTTTTGGTTCCGAGCGGTGTGCACACGTGTTCTGCTCCAATTCTCTCGGGGGGGGGCTTCGCCTGTCGCTCTTTTCTTAATCCCATCCGTGCGCCGTTGCTTTGGGGGTGTTCTGGGGTGCCGCAGTGGGGAATTCATGAGGTTTTTTCCTGCGTTCTAGGGTGGGTAGCCTCCTTTGCTGCTCCCCTCCTCTCCAACATGGGCGCACTGGCCGCCTCCGGCGGATACGGACTCGAACGCTTGCGTCATGGCCCTTCAGGGCCTATGTTCTGCAGGTGAATTGGTGCGGTTTTGGCGTCTCCTTCGTCCTGACGCTGTTTTTGTTTTTGGGAGTAGGAATGGGTGTACATACGTCCTTGAGAACGTTGACCGTATCACCCGAGGTGCCTACTGCAGGGCTATTAGCCCATACTGGGCAGCTCTTGTTCTCTCCACCTGATTCCTTCCTCGGTTCACGGGTGCCTGCAGGTGGCCTCTTGTCCCTTCCGAGACGGTTCCTGCCTGTACTCCTCCTGCCCCTCTCCTATGCTTGTCTAACCTTGCTTGAGTTCGGGGCCCCGCCTCCACCTTGTTCCGCAGTGCAACGGTGAGGGTGCCTGTTTGGTAGTAAGTTTTCCTGTGTCGGAGGTTTTGTGTTCGCCTCCTTGTGCTTGCAGGTTGGGTTCTGGCTCTTTGTTTCCGCCTCTCCCCTGTCGTTTGCCTGTCGGGCGGATTCTGTGGTTCTTGGGCACTCTCATCTCTGCTCTTGGGGCTGTGTATGGGGTCAGCCCATGTTGGGCTGCCTAATGTGTTCCTTTGATTGCCTGTTACACTGCACACGTTTCTTCTACCGTCCCTGTGGCTTAGTTGGGTGCTCGGTTTCCGCCTATGTCCCCTTGTGTGCCACTCGTGTAAGATTTATCTGTCTTCTCTGTCGCTTCCTCGGGGAGTTTGGTGACGTTTTGCTGCGGTTTTGGTACTGCAGCTGCGTGTCGGGGTTGGTTGTGGCGTTATGTTCGGCCCTTCCGTGCTCCCTCTGGGGCTCTCCTTCCTTGCCGGTCTTACTGTGCCGGGCCTGGTTTTTCCATGTTCCTTGGTTTCACTGTCTTGTCCTCGCCTCATTGTGCTGGCTGGGGATGAGCTTGGGGTCTTCGTCTCGCCCCTCGCCTATCCTCCAGTTTCGGTTCAAGTTCCAGAGCCTAGTGGGCTCCCTTCCTTCGTGTTTTTCACGGCTGCCCCGGGGTTTTCTTGACGCTGGGGCTTTGAGGGGACAGCTCGGCCCCGGGGCCTGCAGGGTGGGTTCCCAGGGCTGGGGTGGGGCTCACGTGAGAGGCCTCAGGCCCCGTTGGTCCCCGCCGGGGTGTTTCTAACCCTCTGGGGGGGACTTGCAGTTTTGTGGTGTGGGGTTTTTCCGTTCCCCCTCTCCGCACTTGCTTTGTGGGCGTCGGCCCCTCCCTGGGCTTGGCTTCCTTGTCCGTTGTACCCGTTGATTCTGTCCTGTCGGTGGGTGCTTTTGTACGATCTTCGCCCCTTTTTCCGGGACGGGCCTTCTTCCGTCATTTCCCCCTCTTCTTGGGGTTTCTGCGTGACTTTTGATCTCGGGTGCGACGGGGTATTGGGGCCTTCGTCCTTTGTGTTTGCTCTTTTTGTTCTCGAAGGTTCGGGACGGTTTTGCTCCTTCCCGTTTTCTGGTGCGTCTGTCGTCATTCGGTTGAGCTTCCCTCCGGTCCTTTCTAGGGCTTGTGGGTCCTCTTCCCAGCAGCTTCTGGGTGTTGGCCTTTTTGTTCATTTGTGAATATCTCTTCTCTCCACACTGTCTCGGCGCTCCTAGTTTTCCTGGGAGCGATTTTGCTCCTCCTAATGTGTCTTTTCGCTCCTGCCCTTCTGCGGGATGTTGGTGCGGGGCGGCTCCTTATGCGAGTTCCTTCCCTATCAGCTGCACTTGTGGAAGTGGTCTTGCACACTTGTGGCATTTTTGTTTTGGTCCTGCGTTTTCTTTTCCCTCCTGGGGCTGTCATAGGATTGGCTTGCGGAGGATGTAGAGGCGCTTGGGGCCGTTCCTGGGTCTGGCACCTTGGTTTCTGCTGCTAGCTTTCGGTATTGATATTCCTTCTGCGCCGTTTCGCAGGTTGTATCGTGCGTTGTTGCACCTCCGGCCTGCTTATGCACTGCCTGTGTCGTCCTGTTCTTTGGACAGGGTGCTCTCCTGTTTTTCTTCTCCTTGGTGGTTGTGGCTCCTTGGGGTCAGGTTTGCTTTGCCTCGGTTTTCTTTTTGTGTTGGCATTCGCCTCTGGGGGCCGTGTGGCAGAGCTTCTTGCTCTTCTCAGGCGCAGTGGTTTTTGGCTCCTATGGTCGTGATCATAGGTTTTCTTCGTCTGCGGCCGTTCTCCCTTTTTCTGGCGAATGCTATACCTTGGGTTGTTGTCTCGACTTCGTGTTGTGGAGTGATTCTCCGACCGCCTCCCGGGTATGTCCCCTTGTTTTTTAGGTAGTCTTTGGTGAGGTAGCTCCGGGGAGCCGTAGGGGCTCCCCCTAGAAAACCAGCGTTGAATGTAATGAAACGCCATTTTCTGGGCGAGTCCCGGAGGCTCCCCGGCACCCTCCCGCCCTCCGGTCGGCGGGGTTTTTTCACAGTTTTGATATCCAGCCTCAGAACTGAGGCGGGGATCGCTGGCGCGGGGGTCTAGAGCTTCCCATTCCCCCCTCCTGGGGAGGGGGGAGCTGCGTAGACATGCGGCGCGGCTCGCATGACGTCATGCTTGTTAGTTCGTTTTCCTGGGGGAGTTCTGTCCACTCATTTGTTGATTTTTGTTGTTTAACCAGAATAGGGGTTTGTTTTGTGGCGCTTATCTTTCTGGGTGCCTGTCCCGGTCGATGGCAGATATAGAATGCTCCAAATCACATGTGCATTTCTATGGGCCATTGCTCCCCGTGCCTCTCTGAGGGGACCAGGTTCTGGCTTGTGGCCCCTGGTAGGCCTAGAACTCCACCCACATCGTCTGATGCAAAATAGTTAGGGTATCCATATCAGCTCCGGGGAGCCTCCGGGACTCGCCCAGAAAATGGCGTTTCATTACATTCAACGCTGGTTTTTTAGGTCCAGATAGATGCAGTCAACCCAACCATCTCTTTCCTGTAAAATCTCTGTGGCTCAATCATAAAAACTGAGCAACTATACTGTCTGTCTGATATTATATCGTTTTCCTCCAGGTGTTCTACCCATTTAGTTTTAATTATTTTTTCCAATATTTTGACTATTACACTTGTCAATGATACCGGTCTATAATTAAAGGGGTCTTCCCTGTTTCCACTTCTGTAGATTGGAACTATGTTAGCCTTTTTCCACACATCAGCTACAATATTGAGTGTGTATGTGTGTGTGTGAGATTAACTAAATATAGTTACAGGATAAGAGCTCTGCTTGTTGTGTCTTGTCTTCCCATTTCTTTGTCATATGGTGCTTTGAAGCTACTGACAGTTTTGGCATCCACCACCACCACCTTTCTTAACTCCTTTCAACTATCTCCCACTCTGATTGCAAAAGAAAACTTTCTAATACTTTTTTGGCAGCTTTGTCTCCTTAGTTTGAACCCATGTCCTCTTGTTTTTGAAGTTCTAGTTTTCACAAATTCTGTGCATGTCAGTATTGTTGATAAGTTAGTATTTTACACGTGGAGATCACACCACCTCGTTCTCTTCTGTCTTCTAGCTACAGAATATTTAATGCCTCTAACCTCTCTTAATAAGTTTGGTTTTGTTTTTCAATTCTGGGAGCCATTTAGTTGAATTTCGTTGCACTTTTTCCAGTTCATTGATGTAAATCTGTAGATATGGGCACCAAAAAACTGCTGATAACCATCTTTGATTTCACAAAGGTCTTGAAGAATTTCTTTAAAATTTCTCCATGTACTTCAAAGAGATTCTAAGGTTCTAAAGTTGGCAAATTGTCACTCACGTGCAGTATATTTGAGTGGTTTACGTTCTGGCTCTGGTCTTGGGTAGGTCAAACAGAGCTTCTGTGACTGATATGACTTTTTAGTATGTATCTCTCTCGGCAAGATAGCTTCTGGGAGCCTCTGACGCTCCTCCAGAAAGAGGCATTTTTATTACATTTATTTATTTATTTATTTATGTATATACAAGAAGGTACATTGGGTTCATGAGTCAAAGACATGAGTTTTACATTCTTGTAAAGCCACTAGCATGTATAGCGTTTCGGTCAGATCCTTAAGCTAACATATAATTTTAAGAAGGTAATTTCAAGCAAAAATAAGAAATGTTTACAGGTAACTTGTAAGAAAGTACAAAAATACATTTTAATTGCTGATACTCCAACATACAACATATCAACATACATTTATTGCTGTGTTCATGCTTTTTCTTTTTATTCCATTAAGATTAAGATTAATTGTATTCTCAGTTATTTACTATCTTGCACTTAGAAAATTATGTTCATGCTCAGTGAAAACTATCAATTACAGTAGTAAGTAGTATTTGCCTAATACTTTTTGTTACGTATTAGTTATTTTGTGACAACTAATTTTTATGATTCCTCTTATTTAAAGTGTTCATGGAGGAAGAGGTTGAAGTTACTCATATTCAGAGCCCATCTTTCTTCTTTGTACAACGTAAATCTGATTGGGAGAAAATAAGGAAGCTCTTTAAGAAAATTAACGGCAAAGCTATAAAGAAGTCATCAGAAGGTGTAGTCCCCACTGTTGGTGAGTTTATTCCTTCATTATATATGTGCCATACATGTTTTCTGAAATTGTTTCTAGGTAATATTTCAGCCATTCCTTAGAAAATTTACAATTAACTTTAACCCTTGGACAGTGGTCATGCCTGCCTATGAGCAAAATATAAAAAACAATTCCAGAAAATAATCTTCCATTATAAAATTATTAATTTGTATGCAAAATGTAAGAAAAAAAAAATAAGTGAACATTTATAATTTTTCCGGGTGGAGACACTCGGAAAGGTTATGGGGTGGCTGTGTCTGCTGCCTGTCAATGCCCAGTGCTGGATTTGGCTACCACTTCCTGTGTTATCCTCTGCCGTTTCACCAATTGTTTCTCTCTATTTATAAGTGTGTGTGTGTGTGTGTGTTGAATAACTTGTGTTCACATAACACATGATAATATTTCAATTGGTTGGTTTACCCAGTATACGCCATTACAACCAGTATAGAGTAATGCTAAGGATATGAACATAATATTCAATGGGTGTTGGGCTCTGGGTAATGACATATGACCTAATTGGCACCATGAAGGAAACTGGAAAATATTGGAGGGACTGGTTTCAAATTTGTATATGGAAATATCATCACACCAGACCAGGAGTCATGACAGGATGTGCAAAATAGACCCATTGAAAAGCAGGGGGTCCAATTGGTACACTGAAAGAAAACTCTATCAATATCAAAGGCCCAAGATTTTTCAACACTCTCTACACCTCTGCCCAAAATGAAGTATGTACTAGTGGCTTTACAAGAATGTAATCACTATGCTATATATCCTCACAATCCCAATGTACCTTCTTGTGTGTGTGTGTATGTATGTGTGTGTAATTACCTAAGTGTAGTTACAGGATGAGAGCTACGCTCATGGTGTCCTGTCTTCCCAGCACTCTTTGTCATATAACGCTTTGAAACTACTGACGGTCTTGGCCTCCACCACCTTCTCACCCAACTTGTTCCAACCGTCTACCACTCTATTTGCGAAGGTGAATTTTCTTATATTTCTTCAGCATCTGTGTTTAGCTAGTTTAAATCTATGACCTCTTGTTCTTAAAGTACCAGGTCTCAGGAAATTTTTCCTGTCGATTTTATCAATTCCTGTTACTATTTTGTACATAGTGATCATATCACCTCTTTTTCTTCTGTCTTCTAGTTTTGGCATATTTAATGCTTCTAACCTCTCCTCGTAGCTCTTGCCCTTCAGTTCTGGGAGCCACTTAGTAGCATGTCTTTGCACCTTTTCCAGTTTGTTGATGTGCTTCTTAAGATATGGGCACCACACAACAGCTGCATATTCTAGTTTTGGCCTAACAAAAGTCGTGAACAATTTCTTTAGTATATCACCATCCATGTATTTAAAAGCAGTTCTGAAGTTAGAAAGCATAGCATAGGCTCCTTGCACAATATTCTTTATGTGGTCCTCAGGTGATAGTTTTCTATCTAGAACCACCCCTAGATCTCTTTCTTTATCAGAATTCTTTAAAGATTTCTCACATAATATATAGGTTGTGTGGGGTCTATGTTCTCCAATTCCACATTCCATAACATGACATTTATTAACATTAAATTCCACTTGCCAAGTGGTGCTCCATATACTTATTTTGTCCAGGTCTTCTTGAAGGGCATGACAATCATCTAAATGTCTTATCCTTCCTATTATCTTAGTATCATCAGCAAACATGTTCATATAATTCTGTATACCAACTGGTAGATCATTTATGTAGACAATAAACATCACTGGTGCAAGAACTGAACCCTGTGGTACTCCACTTGTGACATTTCTCCATTCCGATACATTGCCTCTGATTACTGCCCTCATTTTTCTATCAGTCAGAAAATTTTTCATCCATGATAGAAGCTTACATGTCACCCCTCCAATATTTTCCAGTTTCCAGAACAACCTCTTATGTGGAACTCTGTCAAAAGCCTTTTTTAGGTCCAGATAGATGCAGTCAACCCAACCATCTCTTTCCTGTAGTATCTCTGTGGCTCGATCATAGAAACTGAGTAAATTCGATACACAGGATCTTCCAGATCGAAAACCATACTGTCTGTCTGATATTATATCATTTCTCTCCAGGTGTTCTACCCATTTAGTTTTGATTAGCTTTTCCAATACTTTCACTATTACACTTGTCAATGATACAGGTCTATAATTGAGGGGGTCTTCCCTGCTGCCACTTTTGTAGATTGGAACTATGTTAGCCTGTTTCCACACGTCTGCTACGATTCCTGTACACAGGGATGCCTGAAAGATCAGGTGAAGTGGAATGCTGAGCTCAGATGCACATTCTCTCAGAACCCATAGTGAAACGCCATCTGGGCCAGCTGCTTTGTTCTTCCCATGCTTGTTCTGTGTGTGTGTGTGTGTGTGTATGTATATATATATATATATATATATATATATATATATATATATATATATATATATATATATATATATATATATATATATATATATATATATATATATATATATATATATATAATATGTCGCCAGTAGCCAGAACGCACTTCTCTGCCTACTATGCAAGGCCCGATTTCCCTAATAAGCCAAGTTTTCATGAATTAATGTTTTTTCGACTACCTAACCTAACCTAACATTTTCGGCTACCAAACCTAACCTAACCTATAAAGATAGATTAGGTTAAGTAGGGTTGGTTAGGTTCGGTCATATATCTACGTTAATTTTAACTCCAATAAAAAAAAAATTGACCTCATACATAATGAAATGGGTAGCTTTATCATTTCATAAGAAAAAAAATAGAGAAAATATATTAATTCAGGAAAACTTCACTTATTAGGCAAATCGGGCCTTGCATAGTAGGCTGAGAAGTGAGTTCTGGCTACTAGGTACGACATATATATATATATATATATATATATATATATATATATATATATATATTATATATATATATATATATATATATATACACACACACATATACATACATACATACATACATATATACACACACACACACACACACCTCTGGCTGGAAGAAGGGGGACCCATAGCCTCGGAGGAAACCACACATAACGCATTGGAGGGAATGTAGGTCCCGTCCAATACAGTTTCTGTGTGCTTTTCTCCTACCACCCCCTTCCCTTTTTTTTTTTTTTTTCCTTTATTGTGTATTTAAAAGTTACAAAACATACAAGACAAATGCCTAAAGGTTATGGATCTCTTGAAGCTCCTCCGCTTCTGGACAGGAACCGAGGACGCAGCAAGCATTTCCCCTCTGGATCGCCACACTGAGACGCTGAAATAAAAAACTGGAAGCCCTTGGGTCTCTGGTGACGTCAATGAGCCTGGAACCCAATTCCTTGAGAAATCCCAAGGCACTCTTGCCCCAGGGGCCATGCGTCTCAGACGCTATGGGAACAAAGAGGTATTGACCTTTATATATATATATATATATATATATATATATATATATATATATATATATATATATATATATATATATATATATATATATATATATATATGTCGTACCTAATAGCCAGAACGCACTTCTCAGCCTACTATTCAAGGCCCGATTTGCCTAATAAGCCAAGTTTTCCTGAATTAATATATTTACTATAATTTTTTTCTTATGAAATGATAAAGCAACCCTTTTCTCTATGTATGAGGTCAATTTTTTTTTATTGGAGCTAAAATTAACGTAGATATATGACCGAACCTAACCAACCCTACCTAACCTAACCTAACCTATATTTATAGGTAAGGTTAGGTTAGGTAGCCAAAAAAAGCTAGGTTAGGTTAGGTTAGGTAGGTTAGGTAGACGAAAAAACATTAATTCATGAAAACTTGGCTTATTAGGCAAATCGGGCCTTGAATAGTAGGCTGAGAAGTGCGTTCTGGCTATTAGGTACGACATATATATATATATATATATATATATATATATATATATATATATATATATATATATATATATATATATATATATATATATATATATATATATGTCGTACCTAGTAGCCAGAACTCACTTCTCAGCCTACTATGCAAGGCCAAATTTGCCTAGTAAGCCAAGTTTTCATGAATTAATTGTTTTTCGACTACCTAACCTACCTAACCTAACCCAACCTAACTTTTTCGGCTACCTAACCTAACCTAACCTATAAAGATAGGTTAGGTTAGGTTAGGTAGGGTTGGTTAGGTTTGGTCATATATCTACGTTAATTTTAACTCCAATAAAAAAAAATTGACATCATACATAATGAAATGGGTAGCTTTATCATTTCATAAGAAAAAAATTAGAGAAAATATATTAATTGAGGAAAACTTGGCTTATTAGGCAAATCGAGCCTTGCATATTAGGCTGAGAAGTGCGTTCTGGCTACTAGGTACGACATATATATATATATATATATATATATATATATATATATATATATATATATATATATATATATATATATATATATATATATATATATATATATATATATATATATGTCGTACCTAGTAGCCAGAACGCACTTCTCGGCCTACTTTGCAAGGCCCGATTTGCCTAATAAGCCAAGTTTTCCTGAATTAATATATTTTCTCAAATTTTTTTCTTATGAAATGATAAAGCTACCCATTTCATTATGTATGAGGTCAATTTTTTTTTATTGGAGGTAAAATTAACGTAGATATATGACTAAACCTAACCAACCCTACCTAATCTAACCTAACCTATCTTTATAGGTTAGGTTAGGTAGCCGAAAAAGTTAGGTTAGGTTAGGTAGTCGAAAAACAATTAATTCATGAAAACTTGGCTTATTAGGCAAATTGGGCCTTGCATAGTAGGCTGAGAAGTGCGTTCTGGCTACTAGGTACGACATATATATATATGTCGTACCTAGTAGCCAGAACGCACTTCTCGGCCTACTATTCAAGGCCCGATTTGCCTAATAAGCCAAGTTTTCCTGAATTAATATATTTTCTCTAATTTTTTTCTTATGAAATGATAAAGCTACCCATTTCATTATGTATGAGGTCAATTTTTTTTTATTGCAGTTAAAATTAACGTAGATATATGACCGAACCTAACCAACCCTACCTAACCTAACCTAATCTATCTTTATAGGTTAGGTTGGGTTAGGTAGCCGAAAAAGTTTGGTTAGGTTAGGTTAGGTAGGTTAGATAGTCGAAAAACAATTAATTCATGAAATCTTAGCTTATTAGGCAAATCGGGCCTTGCATAGTAGGCTGAGAAGTGAGTTCTGGCTACTAGGTACGACATATATATATATATATATATATATATATATATATATATATATATATATATATATATATATATATATATATATATATATATATATATATATAAAATATATATATATATATATATATATATATATATATATATATATATAATATATATGACAATGTCAGACCACGGAGGAAAATGAAACAGGAATTTCCTTAAGTACTTTCGTATATTAAATACATCTTCAGAAGGTCCTTTTTACTTGTTTAAATACATCTTCAGAAGGTCCTTTTTACTTGTTTAAAATAACAATAGTGCTGGATTTATCAGCCTTTGTTATATGAATGGAAGGGTCGGCTCTTAACTCCTGTAAGCTTCGTCTGAATCTTTCGGGAAAATTGTTTGTTTGGGGCGTCAACATTGAACCATAAACAATACCTTTAACCTAATATACCTTTATTTAATATACGAAAGTACTTAAGGAAATTCCTGTTTCATTTTCCTCCGTGGTCTGACATTGTCACATTCTTAATCACGTGTTTATTTTCGTGATATACACATATAATATATATATAATATATATATATAATATATATATAATATATATATATTTATTGGGAATACCCAGAGCATAGGTTCAAATCCTCATCATGGCTCCTATGGATTTTCTCATTAGTATTATTATTATTATTATATTTTATGCTGTACCTAACAATTTCACCTGATGTGAGGCAAATTCTGTGCATATTTAGCCACCCCATTATTTGATAGGATGTGCAGTTGAAGGGTTAATAACAATTAGATGTGTATATACATCTAGGCCACAATTGCCTAAATATTTCTGGAAGACTGTTAATACTGTATTTTCCATCACTTTGTTATTCATAGTATATGCAATATACAGTACAGTAAATATAAATATACATACAGTATCTGTTTAGTTAAATTTTCACCTATTTGATAATTATTATTAAAGTTTAATATTTTCAATAATTTATATTTTCAGGCAAGGTGTATCTTGGCCAGTTTACTCATGACAATAATTTTTATCGTGCTCTTGTATCTTCAGTAAACCCTGATAATGGTGAAGTTTTTGTTCACTATATTGACTATGGTAATAGTGAACAACTCAAAGCAACAAGGTAAGACTTAATCTATCTTTAAATTAAACTAACTGCTGTCTCTCAGTTACTCATTCAAAACTTTCATTTATATTTTAAATTTATTTGTATTGATCTATGTCATTTATTGAAATCAATTATTGATCTCATTTTTGTTCTTTTAATTAAGTTCATACTAATTATAAGTTAAAACTAAGCTTAATAAAATTTATTATCTTTAAGATTATTTTACTTTACAATTATCATTTGTCAAATTTTTTTATATATTCATCTTGACAGCCTCTACTGATTTTTTGTTCTCTCCACCAAACTTGTGTATCCTCCATGGCTATCTAGTGACCTTAATTCTACCTCTATTTGTTTCAATTCTTTGTTTACTTGCATTTATTGTTGTGTCTTGCCATAATTATTCTCTAATTTAGCAGACTCAATACTTTGTAAGCTCTTATTGTATTGTTATATTATTATATTGTTGTGTTTTGCTATAATTACTTTCTATTTTACAGCAGATTTGTTTTTCATCTGTTCCTGTAACTGCTTATCTTATTATATCGTGACATTTTTATCTATATTGATATATATTATCTGTCTATTGTTACTTACAGTGTACCTGAGAGTACCTGTAAGCAATCTACCTCATTTTTCATTTTTGCTCAATTTTTTTTTTGTATTGCTTAGTCTTGTTTATATTTTTGTTTTGTATATCTATATCTTGTGTTTTGTATAGTCCATGTTTATATGTTTTTTCGTTAATCTCATTTATTACCTAGGTTTCCTAGCCCAGCCATACTCCCTTACTCCATTGTACCCCTGTAAGCCCCTTTTGTGTTTGTTTTGTACAGTATTGTGTACATTTTTTTCTTTTTTTTTTTCTTGTTTTTCCTGCAATCAGCTTTTTTTATGCAGTCAAGTATAGACCCAGAACTTAACCTCTTATCCACTATCTATGACAATAATCACTTTAATGATCTAAATTGCAGATATTTTGCAGCACATGATGTAAACAATGTATTAACTCATAATCACAATATCTCTGTAATCAATTTGAACGTTAGATCCCTAGGTAAACACTTCGATGATGTTAGTGCCTTGATTGAAGCTATAGACAACAAATTCTCTTTTATTATACTTACTGAAACATGGTTGAAAGAGGATACTACTCAACTCTTTAACATGCCTAACTACTCAGCAATTCACAACTGTCGTCAACTTCAGAGAGGTGGGGGCACTGCTCTTTACTACCACCAAGAACTAACATGCTTAAAAGAAATTAGAACTAGAGACTGCTATGGGGAGTATATCTTCGCCAGCTTCAGAGTCAAGGGTGCCGAGTCTATCCTGTCTGTGGGTGCAGTTTATAGAATTCCTAACACTGATGTGTCCGAATTCAACTCAAACCTTAGAAATCTAATACTTGATAACAGACTGAACAAAAACCACCTAATTATCGCAGGGGACTTTAATATTGACCTCTGCGAGGCAGAACACCCTACTGCTGTTAGCTTCCTCAACTGTATGAATTCCTGCTTCCTCATACCCTTAATCACTAGACCTACTAGAATCACTGATAGCACTGCCACGACTCTAGATCACATCTGGACAAACATAACCTCTCCGCTTACTTCAGGTATAATCACCGATAGCACTACAGACCATTACCCCACATTTCTCTTAACTAACATTAGCAAACCACCTCTTGAGTCAAGAGAGATACGTTTTAGACTACACAATGAAACTGCTATAGACAATTTTATAACTGCTACTGATAATGTCAACTGGGAGTCCGAATTAGGTAATATAGAGGACATCAACCTAGCAGTTCAATCTTTTCTTCAAAAAACTCTTAGCCTTTATAATACCCACTGTCCTATGCTTACAAAACAAGTCACAACCAAAAGGCTTAACAATCCCTGGCTTACAAAGGGAATACTTAAATCTATTAATAAAAAACATGACCTTGAGAAGAAGTATAGGTTAGGAATTGTCTCCAAAGAATTCTCAAAGAATTACTCATTATTCCTATCTAAGATAATTAGACGAGCCAAAACTAAATACTACAAAGATAAATTTACCCAAATAAAGAGCAACATCAAACAAACTTGGAGCACAATTTCACAAATATTGGGATCAAAGAAGTCTTTAAATAACAAACCGACTCTCCTGTCTAATAACGATGGTCAGCTTTCAGCCTCTGATTCTGCTATTGAGTTCAATAGGTTCTTCTCTTCCATTGGTTCAGCCCTTGCTAATGATATTCCATCTTCCAGTACTGACATTAAGGACTATCTTACAGGGAACTATCCCCAGTCTCTGTACCTAAAGCCTATTAATTCCACTGACGTCAATGAGATAATCCTTTCCCTTTAAACCAAGTCTGGTGCCCTTGAGGAGATACCAACTTTAATCTACAAAAAAGCCTCCAGATCTTTAGCCCCTGCTATTGCTTTGCTCTTCAACAAGTCACTTGAACTCCAAACCTTTCCAGATATTCTAAAAAAAGCGAGAGTAACGCCTGTCCACAAATGTGGTGATCTCACAGATGTTAACAACTACAGACCTATATCAATCCTGCCAAACTTGTCAAAAATTTTTGAAAAACTAATCTATAAGCAGCTTTACTCATATCTAGCCAAACTCAATATACTTAGCCCTTGCCAATATGGCTTCAGGCCCAAAAAAAGCACTAACGATGCACTTATTAGTATGCTTAACTCGATTCATACAGCTCTTGATAAAAATGAGTTCCCTGTTGGGTTATTTGTGGACCTGCGTAAAGCTTTCGATACTGTCAACCACCAAAACCTTCTTCTTAAATTACATCATTATGGTGTCAGAGGACACTCCCTACAATACCTCAAATCCTACCTTACTGACAGGCTCCAATGTGTTTCTGTGAATAATACAATTTCTCCCACCCTACCCATCAACATTGGTGTTCCCCAGGGCAGCATACTTGGCCCTCTCCTCTTTCTCATCTACATTAATGACCTTCCAAATGCCTCCCAACACCTCAAACCAATTCTATTTGCTGACGACACAACCTTCATTTACTCCAGTCCTGATCCCCTTGCTCTAAATGCCACAGTAAATACTGAGCTAAATAAAGTCCATCTGTGGCTAACTGCCAACAAACTCACCCTTAACATTGACAAAACTTTCTATATTCTGTTTGGCAATAAATCCTCTAATCAAATAAACCTCAAAATAAACAATACCCAAATTTGTAACAAATTAGATGGCAAATTCCTTGGCATTCTCATTGACCACAAGCTGAATTTCCAGGGACACATTCTAAACATATCAAAAAAAGTTTCAAAAACTGTGGGCATTCTTTCTAAGATCAGATATTACGTACCACGCCCTGCCCTGGTGACTCTCTATTACTCCCTTATCTATCCATATCTCAACTATGGTATCTGTGCTTGGGGCTCTACTACCCAAAATCACTTACGTCCTCTAATTACTCAACACAAAGCTGCTATTAGGACAATATCCAATTCTGGCCCCAGACATCACTCGGTACCCCTACTCAAATCTCTGAATATGTTAGACATTAAGTCACTGCACATTCTCTCATGTGTATTATACATATATAAAACGCTAAACTATAATGCCAATCCTGATCTCAAAAGCTTCATAGAAGGTTGTAACAGAACCCATGAGCACCACACCAGAAATAAATAGTTTTAATATTCCTAGAGTACGACTTAATCAAACTAGAAATGCTCTACAAATCAAGGGGCCCAGAATGTGGAATGACCTTCCCAACCATGTTAAAGACTGTACCTCTCTCAACCAGTTTAAGTTAAAAACGAAGCTATACCTAATAAATTCCCTGTAACCTACCTTACCCCTCTATTGTCAACCCATGTATGTTTTTTGTTTTTTCTTGTTTTTCAAATCAACGCTGTTTGAATGTAATTTTCTGTAATTTGTAATTGTATTTGTGCTGCTTTTTCAACAATGTTCCCCCCTCTTTTACCTCTATTTTTATTTGTACTCAACACATTTTGTTCTTTTTACCCATTAGTTTTAAGCTTTAGTCATTAGTGTTTTTTCCTGCCCGAAACGCTTTGCGTAATAGTGGCTTTAGGCATTGTATGTACTAGCTCTATCTATAAAGCCAACAAACTTTGTAAAATCTCTTTATGTATGTACCTTTGCCTAAATAAATATTATTATTATTATTATTATTACTTATATAACTCTTCTCAAAATTCCTGTTTAAATATTATCTTTACTAGGGGGGGGGGTGAGCCCTGTCGGCTTCCCAGTGCTATCCAGGCTGATTTGGATATTATTAGCTTTCTGGCATCAGTCAAAGTGCATGGAGTGCGGCCTTCCAGGGACCACGAGCCAGAACCTGGCCCCCTCAGATGAGGCACAAGGAGCAATGGCCTATAGAAACCCTGTGTGGTTGGGAGCATTTTATGTCTGCCATCGCTCAGACCTGGCACCCAGAAAGAAAGGTGCCCTAAAACAAACCCCTATTCTGGTGAAAATATTGCTCCCGAAAGCCGAACGAGTGGACAGAACTCCCCAAACGAAAATTAGCAAAGGAGCATGACGACGTCATGTTGCCGTGCCGCTGTCTGCGCAACACACACACCCCCGGGAGGGGTAAAGGGGAGCCCCAGACCCTCGCGCTTGCAATCCAACCAACAGTTTTTGGCTGATGTGCTGCTGGCGTGGTCTTGTGCCTTTGGCTCCTGAATTGGTCTCAGTTTGTGTCTTGTGGCATGGTCTGTCTCTACAGGTAGTGTGTGAGCCAGGAGTAATATTCCACGGTACTTAGGCTGCATGCGCCTAGGGTTTCCTTCCCTAAGTGCCCGCTAAGTACTGCCCTTAAGGCCACCTTCCACAAGTCGCCTTGGGACCTACCTCCGCTGTGTCTTTCACTGCTTGGTACTTGGCCGCCCTCTTCAGCTGTTGCCCTGGTTTGCCTCTGGGTACTAGGTAGTTTTCAACACTGGTAGGGGCACAGGGTACTGCACAGCTAGTTAACACCTCCTATAGCAACCGGCTTTGTTCTGCCTGGTTACATTGTCCTCTTGTGGGTTTTTTTTTTTGTTTTTATATTCCTTCCTGGTGAGGGGGGGGGGGAGGTCTGCCTTTGGTTGGTTGCCCTCTACCTATAAATGGGGGTCTTTATATAGATACATCTGTATTCTTGGTGGTACCCCCTGCTAGGCCCCCGTGAGTGGACACATCCCAGGGGTTCAGCTTTCAGAAGTTTGATTGGTAGTCTTGGGCACCAGTTTGCAGTACCCTGCCTGGGCTTCCCTTAACGTGTTACCAAGGTTAAGGGCCCTGGGAAACCCCGTGGGTGCTCCGTGGTCCGATGGATGTGACCCTTGAGTCCCCTCTCACTTTGTGCGAGGTTGATGGTTGCTCTGTCCTCTTGTCTCAGGATGACAATCACTGGTTGTGCCTCTGCCATGCTGCCTGTAGGGTCGGTGATTCTTCTGACCCAGAGTCGTGTGACATTTGTTGTTTGTGCGTGCTCCAGTTCACCCATGCTACTGATCATGATACAAGGATGCAGGCAGCAGAGGCGTTGCATGCTTGGTTTAGGTTGCTGCAATACGCTAGGTTTGTTCCTTCCCTAGATTCTCTGAAACTGCCCCATTTTGGTTACAGGGACCTGGATTTGGGGGTGGGAGTCACTTTGACATTGGTTCCGTCTGCCCCTCCTTGTCATTCCCTTCGGTGGTTCATCTGGTCCCCACCCCCCCCTCCCCCCTTGCTTCCGGCTCTGAAACGTCTGAGGGTTTCGGAGTCGGGGCTGGGTTTAGTTGGTGTTGAGACTAGGGTGGTCTTGGGGAAGTCATCTTCCGGGGTGGCAGCGGAGGCATTCGACCCTAGTCTTCCAGCCGGAGCTACTGGGGTCTGACTAGTGGGGCCCCTTTGTTTATGCATTTTCAGCTGCTCCTGCCTTTTCTTTAGAAGCCAGGTGGGTTTTGGAGGGCGGCTCTGCCCCGGGTCCTCGGGGTGAGGTTCTCGAGGCGGGGGACAAGTTGTCTTGGGGTCTTAGGCCCCATTGGACCCATCCTGGGATTTTGTACCTTCAGAGCAGGGCTTGGTGTTACAAGGAGAGGGAGATCTCATTCACTCCCTGTAAGAATTGGATATGGCCTCTGCCCCTCCCCGGGTTCGGTTCCATGATCCCATGAGTTTCTCGGTCCCATCCTTTCCGGAGGTTTTCGGCTCCCCGCTTCCCGTCACATGTGGTGCGGGAAGCCCTTGCAGCTTAAATCCTGCGTGACCCGGATTATGCTTTCGTGATGGATCTGCATTCCTTTGTGTATGGATCTTCGTGTCTATACTGGGTTCGTTAAGAAGTTCCGGAGTCATCATGGTTAGCAGGCTGCCCGCTCTTCTTGTTGGAGCCTTGGGACACATTCTGGTGATCCTGCGCGCTTGAGTGGGAGTGGAGGGAGGCTCAGATGGCATTGCTGGTTTTCCTGGGGGGGGTGCCAATTTGAGCATCTCGGTGCATGTTTGTTCGCCCCTCCCCTTCTGTGGAATGTTGGTGTGATGCACCTTCATGTGCAAGTTCCTTCTCTTTCGGCTGCTTTTGTTGCGGAGGATTTGCATACACGTGGCCTGCTGGCTTTGGCACTGCGTTTCTTCTCCCTCATCGAGCTGTCCTTGGATTGGCTCGAGTTGGATGTGGAGGAGCTTGGGGCCGCCTCTGGGTCTGGTGCATTAACCTCGGCGGTGCTTGCATCGTCTGCATTGTTGCTGTTTGCGTCGCTCCTGCGGGATGCGGTTTCACAGTTTTTTGCTTCTCAACTCGTGTTGGCAGGCAGTGCTAGCTTTTTCCTTGGAATCTGCTTGGGCCCTGGCCCTTAGGTTGTCTTCGCCTTTTTGTCCAATGGTGTCTGCAGAGTCTGCAGTTGTGCAGTATCTGCAGGCAGCTTTGGTTAGTTGCCGTCCTGTGTCAGACTTGTTAATCCTTCAGGGGGGGGGGGGGGGGGGGGGCTCATGGGGGGCCTTCCTGGAAGGGTCGTGCCAGGACTCTGTTTTCTTCCCGTCGTGGTCAGCCAGTGGGGCCAGATTCAGGACAGTTGGCACCTTCGGATCTGTCTTTTTCTGGTCGGCGTGGGAATTGCCCTGTGCTCTGCTTAGGTTCTCGTAAGATGTGTTGGCCCTTCTGCAGTTCGTCCCATTGATGGGGGGTTGGAGACTTGCTCTGTTTGCTCATGCCTGGTTCCACGATTTGTGTGCCTTTAGGGTCGTTTTGTGTGGCCTGTGGTGGCATTAGGTGGCTCCTCTTCTTTCAGGGGATTCGGGATGGCGCTCTGTCGAGTCGTCTTAGAGTGGGTTCGCTGTGGCATGATCGAAATGGCTTTTTCTCTGGTGGGTGTCCCGCCTTTTTCCGGTTCTGATACAGGACTGCACAGACCTCAGGTTCATTCTGTATGTGTCCCATCTGAACCCGTGGGTTTATTGCCCCTCTTTCCGGATGACTACTCTTTCCCAGGTCAGTCTTCATTTGAAGCCGGGCGCTTGGATGTTGTCCCTGGACCTCAAGGATGTGTATTGGCATGTCCCGATTCATCTGAGGTTCATGGACTGGCTCAGTTTCATTGTGGGCATCAAGGTTACCGCTTTCATTTCCTTCTACACAGCTTGAATCTGGTGCCTTATGTTTTCACACGCCTTACTCGGGTCGCGATGGCCTGTCTGCATCTGTTAGGTGTTTTAGGTTCTGGCCTACCTGAACGACTAGCTGGTTTGAGCTCCCATCCAGTCTGCGTGTCTGCTCACCAGGGATCTGTTTTTTTCCCAGCTTGCAGGGTTCGGGTTCCTGGTGAACTGGCGGAAGTCCCACCTGGTTCCCTCTCAGGCTCTGTCTTGGCTGGATCTTATGGGGGACACTCGGACCGCTTCCTTGTCTTTTCCTCCGGTGGCTCTGCTTCGCCTGCATTACCGCCTTCGTCTGTTCCTGAGGGTTTCCTGGGTCACGCGGCGGTTGCTCAAAGCTTTTTTGTGGGAGCCTGAACTTTGTAATTATGGTATATCCGCCAGGTTGGTTTTGGCTTCGTCGGCTGTTCTCGTTCCTTTGGGGACATACCGTCCGCCTCTCTCACGACCTCTGGGTGCTGCTGCATCACCAGCTTCCTCTTCGGGTTTTTCAGAGGTTTAGTGACTTGGCGCCAACCCGAGCACTCGCCCAATGTGTTCACAGACGCGTCGTCTCTGAGGTGGGGCTTTGTGACAAGTGTTTACCAGGTCAGCCAGGGACAGTGGGGTCCATCCTTCTGTGAGGCCCACAGCATTGTGCGAGAGTTTGCGGTGGTGTTTATGTTGCTTCGGAGGGTTTGGGTTGCTCGCAGATCGCCAATTGGGCTCCATTCAGACTGCTCCCCGGGGGTTCATTGCCATAGCCAAGGGGGGTTTGATGCAGTCCTTGGCTCTTTGGGGCTGGTCGTTTCAGGTGATTCGTCTGCTGAGTTCTTGGGTTTGGCTCTCCTGGCTGTTTACGTTCAAGGGGTGTCCAACGTCCTGGCAGATGGCTTTTCATGGTTCATTCCCCTGTCCATGGAATGGACGGTCAAAACAGACTCATTTCGTTGGCTCTGCTGGACGTACGAGCTCCTGGAGGTGAACCTACTCGCGTTGGTGCGGTTTAAGCGTCTCCAGGTATACATGGCATCTTGTCCCGACTGCGAGGCCGTCTGGGTCGATGCCTGGCAGTTGGACTGGTCGAGGTGGGGTTACCTGTACCTCTTCCTCCCGGTTCAGCTGTTGCTCCAGGTCCTAGCTCGCTTGAAAATTTTACAGGGGAGAGTAGTCCTCTTAGCTTAGCTTATAGAGAGTAGTCCGCGGGTTTTCCTGCGGCTCCGCCTCTTTCAGCAGATCACTCTGGTCCCTTAAGTGGCTGGTTCGATCTTCTCTTCGAGTCTTCGTGTTTGGTCTTCCTGACTCGAGTCTATTACCACTTGTGTGGTGAGCAGGTGGCTTCATTAATGGTGTCCCACCTGCATGCTCCGTCCCTAGAAGGAAAGTGAGGGACTCTGGATTTGTTCTCAAGATAGAAGATGGTTACTGGAGACTTAATTGTGAGCCCTGTGTAGGTGTGGGTCTTTTTATTCTTTTATATATCTACATGTTCCTGAAGGCACTGTTCACACCACCAATCAAACACCTTAAAGTGCCATGTTCATTGCAGTAGTTAAATAAAGCTAAAAAAATTACAATAATCATATCAGTGTAAATTATTGTCACATTAATGTAATTTGTCTGTTTTGCAGATTACGTGAATGTCCAACTGAGTATCAACAGGAAAGTGTTCCTGCATTTGCTCTGGCATGTTGTCTGTGGGAGATTGTACCTTCTAGAGGCGAGATTTGGGATTCTGAAGCTATTCAAATATTTGCTGAACTCATAAGTGGTGTTACATTGCAGTTACTTATCATTGAATATGTCAATATTGATAATTTCATTAAATGCAAGGTAAGCAATGTAAATATCATATTAATGTATTGTAAATGATAATGTTTAACTCCTAAAAGTTGACCAGTGATCCAATGGTTATTACTGTATTTGTAATTGTTTAGACAAGAGTTCACATTTTGTACTGTACAGTATAGTAAAGAAGATTCCAGTATGTTTTGCAGGTTCTAATCATGATTTTCCAGCCAAAGGTATTTGTCTTATGATCAACTGATTTCACAACAGTGTGTGGTTTTGTGATGTGTTGATATACTTGTTTTGGGAGCAAAGTCTTCATGTTTTGTTGTATTGTTGTTTTTGTTGTAAAATAACATTATACATCTAATTTGTATAATGAATCTTGCTGAAAAATTCAAGTGGTTGATGTAGTTTGATCACAGACAGTTTGTTCCATATTTGGCTCCTAAACAGGTTGAGACATTTGAGCACATTCCTTACACTTGATGCCTTCGTTCACCTAGTAGCTTGCATTCAGAGTGGATGTCACTGCTACCCCTTTCCTTACTCTTTCTCGGGTTTTGTTTCACATCCCGCCTGCTCATGCACCACCTAAACCGTCCTGGACCCGGGTATGGGGGGGGGGGCTCTCTTTTTCTCTCATTCTCTCTTCTCGGTTTGTCATGGTCTCTTCGGTTGATTGTTTCCAGAAGGCTCTGTTTATGTTGACATTGGCCTGTAGGGGTTGGGTCAGTGAGCTTTATGCTCTCCTCCTTCACAGAGGTTTCTGCTCTTTGGGTCTTAGTGGCATTTTGATCAGTTGCAGCCGTCTCCTTTTTCAGAGGTGGGCTTTTGGGGCGAGCCTTTGGTTTCGTGATGGTTGTTTGGTCAGGCCGGGGGTGCATTATGTGTTGTGTCTAGTGGCAGCTCTGCACAGTTACTTGTGCCCCTCGGCTTCTGTAGCCGGGAACGCACTTTGGGTTGACCTAATTTTCCTCATTTCCTGTTCCAGGCCTCTCTTCATATGTCTCAGGTCGTCCACAGGGTTATTAACCCTTAAATGGCGTATGGCTATATACCATTTGATACCCACAGGCGCATACAAAAAAGAAAAAAAAAAAATCTTTTTTTTCTTCCTAACCTATTAATTTGTGTTCACTGATCATGGGAAAAATAATAAAAAAAATCGTAAGTGGCATATATTGCCTGCTATAGGGCGGGGAAGTCTGGCAAAAAACTCAGTGTGCGTCCCAGCCGGTCTGTTGCTTGCCAGCTGTCAGGCCGGAGTTGCCACAGAGATAATAACTTAATTATTTCAATATGTCTGATTGATTTTTCGTAGTTTTTTTTTGCTGTAATATTATTCAATAGTGTGTAGTGTGATATATTTATATAATAAAATGAGTGAATCATCACTGTACTCAAAAATATTTTGTGCATATTGTTGATTCAATTATGCTCATCAAACAGTGAACAAATACTTTGTCGGTTATTACACTATATACACAGGTTATATATAAGTATCTGCATGTTTTGTTCACCATAACGAACCACTAACTTGCTATTATGAGTCAAAAAGTAACGAGGAGTGACCGCCACACACCAGCCAGCCACTCACGCCCTCCTCTACACCTCACTCGCCCACATTCTCCTCCCACCATACTGTTTTTGCTTTTATTCACTATATACAGACGTTATATATAAGTATCTACATTCGTGTTCACCATAACGAATCACTAAGTTGGCATGCTGGGTGGCAGTGGCAGTCCGCCACTGGCTGCTACTTCCTCCCTCCCTCAAGTCACCCAACTCACCCACATTCTCCTCCCACAATACTATTTTTGCTTTTATTCACTATATACAGACGCTATATATAAGTATCTACATTCGTGTTCACCATAACGAAGCACTAAGTTGGTATGCTGAGTGGCAGTGGCAGCCAGTGGCAGCCCGTAACTGGCTGCCACTCCCTTCCTCCCTCACCTCACCTGACTTGCCACAATTCTCCACCCACCATACTGTTTTTGCTTTTATATACATACGTTATATATAAGTATTTACATGTTTTGTTCACCATAACTGTACATCTAAGCTTGTATGGTGAGTAAGGACACAAAGACGTAGCTACTCACACAGTCAGCTGGTGGCGGCCGCCCTCAAGGCCAGACGCACTAATATTTCTCCTCCAACAATACTGTTTGTGGTGTTATTATGCTATATACACACATTATATATAAATATCTACCTGTTTTATTCACTATACTTGTACAAGTAAACTGGTATGGTGCCCAAAGACCATCGTGGTCACCAGTAAACATGATAAATCGTGCAGACGATGCCAACGCCCTCACCAAAATGGCGGCTCCCAACCTCCTACTCTTGCTGTTTATACCCTCTATACACACGTTATATATAAGTATCTACATTTGTGTTCACCATAGCGAACCACTAAGCTGGTATGGTGAGTGCAGTCAATAAAAGGTGGCCACACACAGTCAGAAGACAACGCCACCACCCTCCCTCCCACAGCATTACTCCTCCCTCCATGGAGCATAGTGCTAAATATCACCACAATCCTGCTATTATCAGAACCCTGGTCAGTTTTATCACAGTCCGGGGTCTTCTGTAATAATATCATCGCTACATAATAGCATGAACAAGTATATTATGGCATTTTTAGGTGATGCTGTGGTCACAAGCTGAATAGCAGTGCTGTGAGTTCATGCTGCGTGCGTCAGGCTTGGTTGCTCACTCAATACTGAGCCCAATAACACCCGGGAGTTTGGCCCATGATTTTTTTAAAAAATGGCGTCTGTTTACAAGAGCCCTGATGAAGGTGTGGTGAACCCCGTGTATCCGCGGGCCGTTTAAATCTTGCGTAGTACTCCAAAGCATCATATGATGCGATGCGCAATTTAAGGGTTAAGTCCAGAGGCAGGGGGTTTGGAGGACGGTTCAACCCTGGTTCCTAACGTGGAGGATCCCAAGGCTGGGAAGGAGTTGACTTGGGGGAACTTGAGACCAGTTTGACCCCACTTGTGTGTTGGTACCCTTGGCACAGGGGAGGAGAGATTGTTACAGGGGGAGGGGTTTCTTATTCCCTTCTCCCTGTACGAGTTTCATACGAGTTTGGCTCCTCCCTGGATTTAGTTCCGGGTTCCCTTTGGTTCCTCGGTTCCCTCTTTACGGAGGTTTTTGGCTTCCCACATCCTGCTTAGAGAAATGCAGGAGGCCATTGTGGCTTGCCTCCTGCAAGACCCGGATTACGCCTCGATAATAGATCCTTTTTCCTTCGAGTTTGTCTCCTCTTTTCCTTACTGGGTTCGTTTACGAGGTGCCGGAGTCTTCCTGGCTGGCAAACTGCCCTTTCTTTTCGTTGGGGGCGTAGCATGCGTTCTATTGGACCCGTATGCTTGAGTGGCAGGAGTCAACTATGGTTTACCTGGTTTACCTGGGGGGTGAGTTGGAGCACCTCAATGTGTGCTTGTTTGTCCCTGTGCTTCCTCGCGATGTCGGCCAGGTACAGCTTCAGGTGCAGGTTCCCTACCTTTCAGTGTCCCTGGTAGCTGAGGATTTGCACGCCCATTGGGATTTGGATTCGGTCTTGCAATTATTTTCTCTGCTCCAGCTGTCTTTGGACTGGCTTGAGGAGGAGTCAGAGGAGCTGGGTTCCGGCCCAGCATCTGGTGTGCTTGCCTCTGCGGCTCGGCCGTCGTCTGTCTTGTTGAAATTGTTTGCGCCAATTCCAAAGGAAGCGGTGTCTCTGGTTTATGCTTCTCGCCTTGCGTGCCGACAGGTGGTGCTTGTCCACTCTTTGGAATCAGCTTGGGCCCTTGGGCTCTAAGCTTTTCGTCCCCATTTTGTCGGTTGCTGTTTGCAGAGTCTGTGGTGGTGCATTTTCTGTAGACGGCTTTGTCTAGTTGCCGGCCTATCTCAGATTTGTTGGTCCTCGGTGGGGGGGGGGATTGGAGTCCTGCCCGGAAGGGTTGTGCCAAGGCTCGGGGTTCCTTCGGTCGATGTAAGCCAGTAGTGCCAGATTCGGGGCAGGCCCCTCCTGCGGAGCAGTCAGTGTCTAGTCAGCACAGTGATTTCTAAGCATCTGTCGGGCTCTCGTAAGGGTCCTCGGCTTTTGGCGGTTCAACCTGTTGACAGGGCTATGGGGGAAAAGCTCACGCTGTTTGCTCTCACCTGGTCCCATGATTAATTGGCATTTCGTTTGGTTTCTTCCAGCCTGCAATGGCATTGGGTGGGTGGCTCCTCCTTAGGGAAGTTCGGGGCTGGCAGGGTAGGTCTCTTTCCCTGCACTCAGTTGGGTCATCCTGGAGTGGGTATGCTTGGGCATGGTCGAAACGACGGCGTCCCTCAGGTGGGTTTCCCGCCTGTTTCCAGTTCCAAAACAGGACTGTGCGGATTTGAGGTTCATTCTGGACTTGTCCCGTCTGAACCCCTGGATTTCTTGCCCCACCTTTCGGATGAGCACTCTCTCTCAGGTCTGGCTGCGTTTGGAGCTGGGTGCTTGAATGGTGTCCCTGGACTTCAGGGATACACGTCCCACTTCATGCGGGGTTCAGGGACTGGCTCGGTTTTGTCATGGGGCGGTATGCTTACAGCTTTCGTTTCTTCCATTTGGCTTGAATCTGGAGCCTCACATATTTACATGCCTTACCCAGGTCGTTATGGCCCTTTGTGTCTGTTTGAGGTTCGGGTTCTGGCTTACCTTGACAAGTAACTGGTCTGGGCTTCCAGCCAGTCCACATGTCTGCTCGCCAGAGATTTGGTTCTTTCCCAGCTTGCTGGGTTCGGGTTCTTGGTGAACTGGAGGACGTTCTATTTGGTTCTCTCTCAGGTTCGGACTTGGCTGGGTCTTGTGTGGAACTCTTGGACTGCTTCCTTGTGTCTCCCTCCAACGGCATTGCTGTAGCCGCAGTCCCACCTTCGGCTGTTTTTGGAGGGTACCCGCGTCACTCGTCAGTTGCTCGAGCAGCTGTGCAGAAGTCTGAACTTCGCTATGCTGGTCTACCTGTCGGGTCGAATCTGGCTTCGGCGGCTGTTCTAGTTCCTTGGGGGACGTTCCTTCTGCTACTCTCTTGCCTTGCGTCAGCTGCTGCATCACCTGTTTCCTCTACAGGTTTTTCGGGGTTCAGTGCCGTGGCGCCTACCCATGCCCTCGCTCGATGTGTTCACAAATGCATCGTCTCTTGGCTGGGGCTTTGTGACCAGTGCTCACCAGGCTGTTTGGGTTTGGTGGGGTCTGTCCTTCCATCGGGCTCACAGCATGGTCTGGGAGTTTGTTGCGGTGTGGCTTTCGCTTCAGAGGATTTGTCGCTCTGCAGATCGACAATTCGTATCAATTTGGACTGCTCCTGGATAGTTCATTGCCTGAACCTGGGGGTTTGATGCAGTCCTTGGCTCTTTGGGGCTGGGCGCTTCGAGTGACTAGTCTGCTGAGTTCTCGGGATTTGGCTCTCCTGGCAGTTCATATCCAGGGGGATGTCTAATGCCTTGGCAGATGGTCTTTCCTGTTTCATTTCCCTGTCCATGAAGTGGACGGTCGACAACTCTTCATTCCTTTGGCTCTGCCAGACATTTGGGCGCCCGGAGGTGGACCTCTTCATGTCGGCCTGGTCGAGGCGTCTCCTGGTATATGTGGTGCCCTTCCCGGACTGCGAGGTCATCAGGGTCGATGCCTTTCGGCTGAACTGGTTGAGGTGGGGATGCCTGTACCGCTTCCCCCCGGTTTGGTTGTTGCTCCAGGTCCTACATGGCTCGCTTGGAGATGTACCAGGGGAGAGTAGTGCTGTTGGCCTTTTGGTGGCCAGCCCAGGCTTGGTTTCAGGCACTGCTTGCTTGGTGTTCAAACTTGAGGGTCTTTCTACGACTCCGCCTCTTTCAGCAGATTGGACTTGACTGGTACGTGGCTGGTTCGGTCTTCTACTTCACGATTTGTGTCTGGTCTATTTGATGCCGGTTTATCACCACCTGTATGGTGATCAGGTGACTTCATTGAGTGTGTGCTCTTGCGAATTTCGTCTCGGCGGCAGTATGAAGTTTCCTGGTGGTCCTTTTGTGACTTTTTGTCACTTCGTAGGCTGTCTTCGATTTCTGGTCGGGTTGTTTTGTCCTTTCTCTCTCGGTAGTTTCAGGACCGTCATCTTAGGCAGAATACTGTTGCCTCATATCATGCAGCGCTAGCGGAGTTGCTCCATCTTACGTCCGGAGTGGATGTCACATCTGTTCCTTTCCGCAATCTTTTTCGGGGATTGTTTCACCTCTGGCTTGCTCATGTCCCACCTGAGCTGTCTTGGTCATTGGACTGCATGCTCTTTTTTTTCTCTCTCCTTCTCAGTTTGTGGTGGCCCCCATCCCCCCACCCTCAGTTCAGGACTTTTTCTAAGGCTTTTTCTTGTTGGCATTATTTTCTGGGGGTCGGGGAACTTCATGCTCTCCTCCGGCGCAGGGAGTTTCCTGCTCTTTCTTCGGTCGTGGTGGTTGTTTTGTTCGTTTGCAGCAGTCTTTTCTAGCGTAGAATGAGACTGCTGCTCTCCGGAGAGGTCCTTGGGTTGTTTTATACTTGGTTGGTTTGACCGGGGGGTGCATCTTTTTGTGTCCGTTTGCAGCTCTTTGCTGTTACTTGTGGCAGGTGACGCGCTTTGGGTTGACCCAGTTTCCCTTCTTCCCTGTTCTAGGGCGTGCGTCTCTGAGGTCGTTTGCAGTATTATTTGGTCCTGCTAGCCAGCCAGCCAGCCAGCCAGCCAGCCAGCCAGCCAGCCAGCCAGCCATGACTAGACCCAGCCATGGGTCTATCCCCATGCCCATGACATTTCTAAGTTTGCAGCTTTGGCTGCTGTTTTTTGTAATATGTCTTGGGCTGACATTCAAGCTCGGGGCTTATGGAGGTTGAACAGGGTCCTGGCCGCACGATACCTTGTTAATGTTCCTGGCCCTTCTCAGGCGTGTGTAGCCTTGAGTCGCAGGTTGCAGCCAGTTGTCTCGACTGTGGTGTTTATATATATAGTGACACCTTGGCTTTCGAATGCCCGTATTTATGAACTTTTCGGGTTACGAGCTCAATTTCTTCATAAAATTTGAATTGGGTTACGAGCTTTGCCTTGGGTAATGTAGTTTGTTGATAAGCGAATGGGTGACCCAGCACGAAGTCCCTGGTGGCACGGTCGCCCACGCCTCAGTTTACCAGTGCCTCTTGGTTGGTGATGACTGCATTTGAATTCTTTGTAAAGAATTTAATTGTTTTTTGGCTTTTTGGAGTTTTGAACATAAAAGTAATTACTGTATTACATATCACACCATAGGTAACAAGAAAGTCAGTGGTAAGGTTAAACCTAAGAAAATACATGTTAGGATGACCATAGAGGAAAAACAAGAGATCATTCGTAAACATGAAAATGGTACACGGTTTGTTGAACTAGCTAGTCAGCACAAGAAATCTATATCAACGATATGCACTATAATTGCTAAGAAAAAGGACATTATGAGTGCTAAAGTGGCAAAAGGCGTATCAACAATCACGAAACCAAGAACACAAACACTTGAGGATATTGAATTTTTTTTATTTATTTGGATACTCTAGGAGGAGTTAGCAGGAAGACGAGGCAGTACAGAATGTCCCTTCCTCAACAATTAAAAAGTGGTGTAGATTATGGAATGAAATGCAAACTCTTGTTGAAACAACTCGCCCAGAGCAAGCTGTTGTAGGCCGTTGTCTTAACCTTTTTAACCCTTAAACCGCGCAATATGTATATAGACGATTGAGGCTCTAGCACACAATTTTAAATTCCCTGCGAGGAATAGGGGCAGCTATAGTCCAGCCACGACCAATAGTTAACAGATGCCACCTAGAAAAATAAATTGTGGACAACATTCCAGTACATTCATTCCAATTGTGGGAGTACATACACACAAGGTATACTAGGTGAGTACACACACACACACACGCGTACGCACGTGGAAAAATGCTAACATAGTTCCAATCTACAAAAGTGGAAGCAGGGAAGACCCCCTTAATTATAGACCGGTATCATTGACAAGTGTAATAGTCAAAATATTGGAAAAAATAATTAAAACCATATGGGTAGAACACCTGGAGAGAAATGATATAATATCAGACAGACAGTATGGTTTTCGATCTGGAAGATCCTGTGTATCGAATTTACTCAGTTTCTATGATCGAGCCACAGAGATATTACAGGAAAGAGATGGTTGGGTTGACTGCATCTATCTGGAACTAAAAATGGCTTTCGACAGAGTTCCACATAAGAGGTTGTTCTGGAAACTGAAAAAAAAATGTAGGAGTGACAGGTAAGCTTCTAACATGGATGAAAAATTTTCTGACTGATAGAAAAATGAGGGCAGTAATCAGAGGCAATGTATCAGAATGGAGAAATGTCACAAGTGGAGTACCACAGGGTTCAGTTCTTGCACCAGTGATGTTTATTGTCTACATAAATGATCTACCAGTTGGTATACAGAATTATATGAACATGTTTGCTGATGATACTAAGATAATAGGAAGGATAAGAAACTTAGATGATTGTCATGCCCTTCAAGAAAACCTGGACAAAATAAGTATATGGAGCACCACTTGGCAAATGGAATTTAATGTTAATAAATGTCATGTTATGGAATGTGGAATAGGAGAACATAGACCCCACACAACCTATATATTATGTGAGAAATCTTTAAAGAATTCTGATAAAGAAAGAGATGTAGGGGTGGTTCTAGATAGAAAACTATCACCTGAGGACCACATAAAGAATATTGTGCAAGGAGCCTATGTGATGCTTTCTAACTTCAGAATTGCATTTAAATACATGGATGGCGATATACTAAAGAAATTGTTCATGACTTTTGTTAGGCCAAAGCTAGAATATGCAGCAGTTGTGTGCTGCCCATATCTTAAGAAGCACATCAACAAACTGGAAAAGGTGCAAAGACATGCTACTAAGTGGCTCCCAGAACTGAAGGGCAAGAGCTACGAGGAGAGGTTAGAAGCATTAAATATGCCAAAACTAGAAGACAGAAGAAAAAGAGGTGATATGATCACTATGTACAAAATAGTAACAGGAATTGATAAAATCGACAGGGAAGATTTCCCGAGACCTGGAACTTCAAGAACAAGAGGTCATAGATTTAAACTAGCTAAACACAGATGCCGTAGAAATATAAGAAAATTCACCTTCGCAAATAGTGGTAGACGGTTGGAACAAGTTAAGTGAGAAGGTGGTGGAGGCCAAGACCGTCAGTACAGTATCCACTCAATTTAACGGCCTCTTTTATACCGATCTGCCGGTATTAACGACCGGTTTGGGAGACCGGTATCTGGAGCCTGCTATACCGGTCTGCGGTCGATATTACCGACGGTCTGTCGGCATTGGGTTTGTTGTGGCATCAGCGTCCCCTCACATAGCGACCAGGCCACCGACCTGGATCGTCCAGAGTCATATATTACATCTTAATTTTCTTTTAAAATGATTCACTTTAATTAAGAAAATTGTAAATTATTATTAATAAAATATTTTGAAACAGTTTTTATTAAGCAAAAGTCTGTGTTTTCTTATTAAATACCTTTTATAGTATAGGCACTAGGTATTTTTTTTCCCACGGACCTAAAATGTACTCCGCCGGGCCATGTGTTCCCATTGTTTACAGTACTGTGAACTCGCGCGGCTAGCTTCAATTGTGAAGGATATTACTGTACTGTAATTGTGATCTTCTTTTTAATTTACAAAAATGCCAAAAGTTACCCAAAGGAAGCGCCTGACGGTTGCACAGAAGCTGGAGTTAATTAAGAAACTTGATAAAGGATATTCTCATGCACGAGCAGCAGCAGAGTTTAACATCGGGAAAAGTACAGTAAGTGACATCAAGAAACAGAAGGTTTCTCTATTAAAATATGCCTGAAAATAAGTGTACATACAGTATGTACCCTGTATACAATATAAACAATATAAAACAAGCGCTGCAGAGGATGACGTAATCTTCACAGCTTCGTAATCTTCAGCTTCATTAAAAGTAAGTCAATTTACCAATTTTATTATAGTATTACAAGATATTAATTGTTTTTTTTCAACAAAAGCTACATATTAGTCTCTGCAAATGTATATTCTATCGTCAGCAGAGAATAGGTGAGCTCAAAATATTTCGTCTTGGCTAGCTCTCAGTGACAAGGCTCGATCGCCATTGTTATGGCATGGCCGCCACAGCCTGTGTTGTAACATTAAAAGCAAGTCAATTTACCAATTTTATTTATTTATTTATTTATTTATGCATATACAAGAATGTACATAAGGAATGTGAGGATACAAATATGGTAATTACAGTCTTGTAAAGCCACTAGCACGCGCAGCGTTTCGGGCAGGTCCTTAATCTAAGAAAATTTTAAGGAGGTAAATACTTGCAAAATTTATAGACAAAAAAATGATAACAGATTACATGAAATGAAAAAAAGAAGATGAGAGAAAATTGTAGGTACAGTATATTAAAGCACATAGGTAGCTAAGATTGATTGCAATGACAGCTTGAATGGTAGTTGACAAAAATTGGTAGGCACAATACAGCAGAAACAATATAAGATTGATTGCAATGACAGCTTGAATGGTAGTTGACAAAAATTGGTAGTCACAATACAGCATATGGCTAGCACATAAAAGAAGACAGCAATGAACACAATGATAAGGTTGTTTGATATTACATAAAAATTAGGAGATTGGGTAACACTAGGTACAGAGCAAATTTAAAGCTCAGTGTAGGAAACTAAGATGAAGAAGTTAGGTACTTTTTGGTTTTGCTTTTAAATAAGGCAAAAGTTTTACAGTTTTTCAATTCACTAGGGAGTGAGTTCCATAGACTAGGTCCCTTAATTTGCATAGAGTGTTTACACAGATTAAGTTTGACCCTGGGGATATCAGAGATATTTATTTCTGGTGTGGTGATGTTCCGAACCATAATGGAATCTGACCCATATATCAATCAGGTCAACCCATGTGTTGCGTTTCCAAAAGGGTCGCCCATGTTAGAATCGGTAAATGCCCTAGTAATATTGTTGAAAACATCTTAATAACTTAATAACTTAATTTATTATAGTATTACAAGATATTAATTGTTTTTTTTCAACAAAAGCTACATATTAGTCTCTGCAAATGTATATTCTATCATCAGCAGAGAATAGGTGAGCTCAAAATATTTCGTCTTGGCCAGCTCTCAGTGACAAGGCTCGATCGCCATTGTTATGGCATGGCCGCCACAGCCTGTGTTGTAACATTAAAAATACATTACCTGCACTGTTCAGGGTAAATCAAAACACATCTCTAAAATATTATTGAGAAAATATTTACTTGCTGATTGATACATGAAATATTTTGCAATACAAAGGAATGAATCAATTTTTTCCCACCCATCTGGGCTTGATCAGACCGTGTTCACACATCATCCATGCAGCAGCCAACAACTGGCTTAATCGTCGGTGTGGCACTAAATTGGAATGCAATTACACAATGAACTTTATTCAATTTTAGTTATACAGTATAAAATATATCCTACCTGAATGTTACTTGAAAAATTACCCAACCCGACTTAACTTCGGAAATAACGGAGCTCTGGAAATAACGACTAGGGCTCAGCCCCATATAGGCCGTTAAATTGAGTGGATACTTAGTTTCAAAGCGTTATATGACAAAGAGTGCTGGGAAGACGGGACACCACGAGCGGAGCTCTCATCCTGTAACTACACTTAGGTAATTACACACAACAATGCCCACCTATCAGTGGGCATTGGGGACATACACACACACACACATTTGATTGACTAAAATAAAATGTGTGTGTGTGTGTGTGTGTCCCCAATGCCCACTGATAGGTGGGCATTGTTGTGTGTGTGTGTACTCACCTAGTATACCATGTGTGTGTATGTTGTATGTTTTGTGTGTGTGTGTGTAATTACCTTAGTGTAGTTACAGGATGAGAGCAACGCTCGTGTTGTCCCGTCTTCCCAGCACTCTGTCATATAACGCTTTGAAACTACTGACGGTCTTGGCCTCCACCACCTTCTCACTTAACTTGTTCCAACCGTCTACCACTCTATTTGCGAAGGTGAATTTTCTTATATTTCTTCGGCATCTGTGTTTAGCTAGTTTAAATCTATGACCTCTTGTTCTTGAAGTGCCAGGTCTCAGGAAATCTTCCCTGTCGATTTTATCAATTCCTGTTACTATTTTGTATGTAGTGATCATATCACCTCTTTTTCTTCTGTCTTCTAGTTTTGGCATGTTTAATGCTTCTAACCTCTCCTCGTAGCTCTTACCCTTCAGTTCTGGGAGCCACTTAGTAGCTTGTCTTTGCACCTTTTCCAGTTTGTTGATGTGCTTCTTAAGATATGGGCACCACACAACAGCTGCATATTCTAGCTTTGGCCTAACAAAAGTCATGAACAATTTCTTTAGTATATCGCCATCCATGTATTTAAATGCAATTCTGAAGTTAGAAGCATAGCATAGGCTCCTTGCACAATATTCTTTATGTGGTCCTCAGGTGATAGTTTTCTATCTAGAACCACCCCTAGATCTCTTTCTTTATCAGAATTCTTTAAAGATTTCTCACATAATATATAGGTTGTGTGGGGTCTATGTTCTCCTATTCCACATTCCATAACATGACATTTATTAACATTAAATTCCATTTGCCAAGTGATGCTCCATCTACTTATTTTGTCCAGGTCTTCTTGAAGGGCATGACAATCATCTAAATTTCTTATCCTTCCTATTATCTTAGCATCATCAGCAAACATGTTCATATAATTCTGTATACCAACTGGTAGATCATTTATGTACACAATAAACATCACTGGTGCAAGAACTGAACCCTGTGGTACTCCACTTGTGACATTTCTCCATTCCGATACATTGCCTCTGATTACTGCCCTCATTTTTCTATCAGTCAGAAAATTTTTCATCCATGATAGAAGCTTACATGTCACCCCTCCAATATTTTCCAGTTTCCAGAACAACCTCTTATGTGGAACTCTGTCGAAAGCCTTTTTTAGGTCCAGATAGATGCAGTCAACCCAACCATCTCTTTCCTGTAATATCTCTGTGGCTCGATCATAGAAACTGAGTAAATTCGATACACAGGATCTTCCAGATCGAAAACCATACTGTCTGTCTGATATTATATCATTTCTCTCTAGGTGTTCTACCCATTTAGTTTTAATTAGTTTTTCCAATACTTTCACTATTAACTTGTCAATGATACAGGTCTATAATTGAGGGGGTCTTCCCTGCTGCCACTTTTGTAGATTGGAACTATGTTAGCCTGTTTCCACACGTCTGCTACGATTCCTGTACACAGGGATGCCTGAAAGATCAGGTGAAGTGGAATGCTGAGCTCAGATGCACATTCTCTCAGAACCAAAACGTTTCTGTCCTGCGCGGGACTTGAGCCCGGGACCATTCCATTGTGAACCAACTGCGCTGATCACTGCACTTCCCTACCTGTGTGTGTGTGTGCGCGCGCGCCTGTGGGTGTTGAAGGTCAAAAGACCCCTAGCAGCTTAAGGATTAACTGCACTGTGATGCCTCACTGCAGACAAATGTTACAATGTAGAGAAAAACACATCTGTTTGGAAAGGTTTTTAGTGAGAAAAACATGAAGTGAGCCACAAGCAGGTGCTAGTGGTATGCAGGCAAAATTGCTAGTGTGTGTACCCCAGAGAAGTCATCACTTCTTGATATATTGAAAGGGGGACTCCCCTTCTAAACACTAACACCTTTCCTCCTCCCCCCTCTCCTCACCGTCTTCCATTTGCCAACAAGTCATCAATAAAAGTAAGCTGTTACTTGTACGTACAATAGTGCATATGGTTATTTCATCGGTTAATTTGATCAGTTGATTTATTGGCAAATAAAGATTTTACACTGTTAAGAGTAAGTTAATAGCCAAAGATGGAATTTATTTAGTTCAATATTTACAGTGTCATTCAGAATAAGATGATTAGGACTGGAGAAAATGAAGGTTGTGTTATCAGTAAATAAAATTGGCTTGAGATGTTGAGAGACATTCAGAAGGTCACAAATGTAAATGTGACATAATAGTTGAGAGTTGTCAGCAAGATAGCTCCAGGGAACCACCGGGCCTCGCCCAAAAAGATTGGTTTCATTACATTCGGTGCTTGTTTTTGTTTTAACTTTAGGAGAAAGCTTTAATAACAATAATAATTATAACTAATATTAAAATATAGTATTATAGATACAGGTATAAATAAAAATGTTTACAATTATTTTGATAAACAATAACCCAGTTTCATATTCCCAGGTTGATTTGCGAAGACCGTGGAGGACAAGTGGAATTGCTAATGACCTGCCCATATCCATTAGGGAAATTCTTATTTTTTTGGAGTATGCTGTATATATTAATAAATCTCCAGAAGACATGGTGAGTTTGGAATTACTTCTGTAATTACTCATAAATTGCTTTTTACTCATACATTAACCCTCAAACCGCGCATATCATATATAAATGATATCAGTGACAAAACCGTAACCGCGCACATCATTTATATATGATTTCGTGTCTAGCGCTATAATTTAAACTCCCCGCCTGGGATAGGGGCAGCTATAGTACAGCCACGACCGATAGTTGCCAGATGCCACCTAGAAAAAAAAATCCAGGCCAACATTCTTGGGTGTTACAGCGTCAGTATTGAGCAAGCCACCAAGGCTGGTGCACGCAGCACGAGCTCACAGCACCGCTGTTCAGCTTGTGACCACAGCATCGCCTACAAATACCATAATATATATGATACTGCTATTATTTAGCAGTGATAGTATTACTGAAGCCCCCTGACTGTGATAAAACTGACCAGGATTCTGATAATAGCAGGATTGTGGTGATATTTAGCGCTGTGCTCCATGGAGGGAGGAGTAAGGCTGTGCGAGGGAGGGTTGTGGCGTCGTCTTCTGACTGTGTGTGGCCACCATTTATTGACTGCACTCACCATACCAGCTTAGTGGTTCGATATGGTGAACACAAATGTAGATACTTATATATAACGTGTGTATAGCGTGTGATAACAGCGAGAGGAGTAGGTTGGGAGCCGCCATTTTGGTGAGGGAAGAGCGTCGTCTGCACGTCTTGGCATTGTGTTTACTGATGGCCACTATGGTCTTTGGGCACCATACCAGCTTATTTGTTCAGGTATGGTGAATAAAACAAGTAGATACTTATATATAATATGTGTATATAGCGTAATAACACCACAAACAATATTGTTGAAGGACAAATATTAGTGCGTCTGGCCTTGAGGGCGGCCGCCGATCAGCTGACTGTGAGTAGCTACGTCTTTGTGGCCTTTACTCACCATACAAGCTTAGATGTACAGTTATGGTGAACAAAACATGTAAATACGTATATATAACGTCTGTGTATAGTGAATAAATACAGAAAGAGTATTGTAGGAGGTGAATGAGGGTGAGTGAGGTGGTGTTGAGGGAGGGAGTGGCAGTGAGTGGCTCGCTGGTGTTTGGCGGTCACTCCTCGTTGCTTTTTGACTCACAAGACCAACTTAGTAGTTCGTTATGGTGTACAAAACATGCAAATACTTATATATAACCTGTGTATATAGTGTAACAACAGCAAAACTATTTGTTTATTGTTTTATGAACATAATAATTGAATCACTAATATGCACACCATAATTTTGAGTACAGCGATGGTTCACACATTTTATAATATAAATATACCACAATTCACTGTATGGAATAATATTTCTGCAAAAAACTAAGAAAAAATCAATCAGAGACATTGAAATAATTAGGTAATAATATATTTGTGGCAACTGCCGTCTGACAGCTCGGGCGGAGTAGACCTCGTCTGGCGAAGGCTCTGTCAACGCCCCTTTTTTGCCACACTTCCCTACCCTATTGCGGCTAAAATATGCCACCTACGATTTTTTTGGTATTTTTTCCGTGATCAGGGAACAAAAATGAACACTTCTATAAGGCGAAAGAATTTTTTGGAATTATTTTTTATGTTGCGCCTGTGGGTATGAATTCCATTTGGGCCCCTAGCGGTTTGAGGGTTAACCCTTAAATGGCGCATGGCTATATACTGATTGACACCCACAGGCAAAAAAAAAAAAAAAAAAAAAAAAAATCTTTTTAATCTGTTAAGTTGTGTTCCCTGATCACGGGGAAAAAAAAAATCAATTGTACTTACCGGCGATGTAATTGAGCCGATAATATGGATGATGACGTCACAGTTTGCATGTTCACTCATGCACGGTGCGTCCCGGAGACGTCGTGCGCGGTCTTCAAGCAGCCACAGTTGCCACGAATTTATTTTCGCGTCATTATTTACAGTGTTTACGCATGTATTCTTTGCAATATTAGTCACTAATTATGTTGCACATAATGTTACTTGACAGTTATTGTCAATATATGTTGCACACATTGAGTATACACATGTGCACACAAACGTTTTCTATTATGGCATTATATTATGTACAGTAATCACAATGTTCATTATTTTATATGTATATTATTAAATATGACCGAAAAAGTAAGATTAATAATTCTAACATGAATTTTCTCGATCTTTCTTACGTTTCTTTTCACAGTTGATGGTAATTCAAAAATCAATTCTCCAAAATTCATTTTTATTTCTAGTCTGACGCGACACTTGAGCGCGTTTCGTAAAACTTATTACATTTTCAAAGACTTTAGTTTACACACACACACACACACACACAACTTTAACTGAATAGAGCTTAAACATCTTCGAGTTTTTTATACCTACATTTGGGTGAGGTGACATGTTACAATAGTTTTGGATGAGGTGAAAATAAACTTTTAACACAAGACAGAACACGAAATAATGGGTATTAAAGGTAGGTAACTGCAGAAGGCCTATTTTTATTGGCCCATATTTCTTGATGCTTCTATATTGGAGCGGAGTCTTGAAATGGGTAGAATATAGTTGTGCATTAATTGGCTGTTGATTGCTGGTGTTGACTTCTTGATGTGTAGTGCCTCGCAGACGTCAAGCCGCCTGCTATTACTGTATCTATCGATGATTTCTGTGTTTGCTAAGATTTCTCTGGTGATGGTTTGGTTGTGGGAAGAGACTATATGTTCCTTAATGGAGCCCTGTTGCTTGATATGTACTATTTTATATGTACACACTAGCACACACTATGTACAGATTTTTGCACTATTATTGCACATTTAGAAGTCATGGAGTGTGTGGTAGTCGTTGAAGCTGTCGACAGCACACAATGCAACTCCACACCCTTCACACCATGTTTGCACCATTTTATGTTTTTGCTCTCTTCGTTTTGTTGTTTTACATACTACGCATGCACGTTGGCCTATTGCACGCTTTCCACCTGCTGGCAAATTCTTTATTCTGTGTTGCTGAAAGGCATCTATGTGAGCGAGCCTGGGTGTTGCAGCATGCTGCAACACTGGGTTCATGATTGGTCTTCGTATGCCAGGGACTTCTTGACCAAACTTTGCTAATAACTGTGTTGCAAATGTAAAAGCAAATGTACGGAAAATAGGTTTACGTCCAGTTTTCACCAAGTACAAATTATAGCAGTTCAACATTGTTGGGATCGAACTGTCGACAACCCAACACATTTAATTTAGGTTTATTCTGAGTGTTTATCCTTGGCTTCGTTGTCCCATAACGGGGTACATGAATCTGAACAGGTGTCAGCCTCAGCCGGACCTGTTGTCAGGTGCGACACACTTTGTGCTGAGGTCTGACAAAGGACAAGAAAATAAGATGGTATAAAACTTCATCATGGATATATTGTGATATATCTCTAATCACCTTATATACAATATTTTACATGTATAAATATATGTGTGCATTGTACACAAGTACAGTTAAATATATATATATAGAGAGAGATACTACGACCATGCTACGGTCGTCTCTTGTCGGATTGATCTTCCCACTTATAAATCATCTACTTTCCTGCAATTTGTACCGCTATCAGGAAAATCAGCGCGTTACCTCCACGCCGACCTCTAAATCTCAAAGCTGTTATCTTCCATAACTTTCAAGAACGTCGACCATGCCTCGAGGTCCTCTTCCTTCATGAGGGTGGAGCACACTAACAGTTGGGTCCGTTGGTCACACATCCAAACGCGACGACAGCCTGTTGACTCAATGGAGGGGAGTAGATGTCTCTGTGTCTCCACATGCTCCGGCCAGCACACGTTACCTCGCCCGGTGGTTCTGATTGGCTAACAAATTCCCGCCACCGGACGAACCATACCGTGCTGACTGTTAACGACCTCCATGGTTGTTAACCTCGTTCTTCCTGTAATAATTAATGTATGACTTAAATAATCGTGCCTTTGTGCGATGAAATCACACGATACGATATATCGTAACACTCCTCCCCCCCTTAAAAGAGTGTTATTTCGGAGCATCCACACTAATTTCCTCTACCGAATGTAGCATTATTCCTTTTTCGTCCATCCTACAAAGATTCAACTCATTCTAGTAATGACATGTCTTATCAGACATACCTTATCATTTTTGTAGACATGGTTCCGTACCTACTGACCACTGATCTTTGGCGTACAGGATCTCCTTTGCCTCCGACTGCACACAAAATCTGTTTTAACAACAAATTATCTTTAAGTATATATAAAAAATACATATGTACATTTTCTGAACACACCGCTTTGGACAGTGTGGCTGATGCAAAAGTACTTTCCTGAAGTCTACCGTCCTTCATCACTTCACTATTTTCTTTTCTAAAACGTTTTATTTCACACTTTCTACTGTTTTCTTTATACCATACTACGGGATAATGCGTCAGCCATTACGTTTTCCTTTCCTTTAATGTGTACTATATTTAAGTTATAGTCTTGTAATATTAGAGCCCACCTGGTTAGGCGTTGGTTGGTATTCTTCATTTTATTTAAAAATACGAGCGGGTTATGATCTGTGAAGACCGTAACAGATCCTATGCCCGCTCCCACGTATACCTCAAAATGCTGTAGCGCCATCACTAAGGCTAAGGTTTCCTTTTCAACGGTACTGCCCTTTGGTTAGGTAAAAATTTCCTAGAGAAATAGGACACTGGTTTACAAGTTCCATTTTGGTCCCGAGTCAAAACAGCGCCCGCACCTACATCACTTGCATCGACAAAGAGGGAAAATGGCTTCTGAAAATCTGGTGAAACCAATACAGGGGCTTCTGTTAGCAATGATTTCGTTTTATTAAATGATTCTTGACAGGCTTCGTCCCACTGCCACTTCTTATGTTTCGCTAAAAGTCCTGTTAATGGTGCTGCAATGGTTGCAAAATTTCTGCAGAATTTTCTATTGTACCCCACCATGCCTAGGTACCTGAGTAAATCTCTTCTCCCTCTAGGCACAGGGTACTTATCTATGGCTTCAACTTTTTGTCTGACAGGGGCAACCTCCCCTTGTCCTACAATGTATCCAAGATATTGCAATTTTGCTTTGCCAAATTCACTTTTTGGGAGATTAATAGTCAAATTTACCTCTTCCAATTTATCAAACAACTCTTTTAGTTGATGAAGGTGTTCTTCCCACGAGTGTGAATACACTATGATGTCATCAATATAAACTGTACAACCTACCATCCCTTGTAGGATTTTATTCATAGCTCTCTGAAAACAACTTCAACTATTTTACATACCGAATGGTAGTACTTTATATTGATAAAGACCGTCAGGTGTCACGAAGGCAGAGATTCTCTTGGCACTCTCTGAGAGGGGCATCTGATAGTACCCTTTCAAAAGGTCAATTTTAGATACGAATTGGGCTGGGCGTGTCCTATTTGGTCAATACAATCCTCAATTCGAGGAATTGGGTACGAATCTGCGATAGTGACCGAATTCACCTTTCTGTAATCCGTGCACAACCTATGTGTGCCATCTGGCTTTTTCACCAGTAGACAAGGTGAGCTCCAATCACTATCGCTCAATTCTGCCAGATCGTTATCCAATAGATATTTTACCTCAGGTCGCATAATTTCTCTCTTTTTCAGGATTTATTCTATACGGATGTTGCTTTATTGGTCGAGCTCCTCCTACATTTACCTCGTGCGTAATTTCGCGGTGCCGTCGCTGTACGTCAGAGAATAGTGATAGGTATTTCATGAGAATCTCTATGTCCTGCCTCCTTTGATCATCTAAGTATGTCAAGTGTGCATTCATCTCTCGTAACCACTGAGAATTAGAAATTCGGGCTCCATCTGCTCTTTCTAGCCTCTTATGGTTTAATTCCGTAAACTCATTGGAAACTGTGCACATTACAGCAGTGTCTAGTTGCCCATCCTCATCTCCATCCCAATACCTTTTCATTAAGTTTACGTGACATGTCTGGGATTTTCTCGGTCTGTCAGGCATGTGTATTACGTACGTTAAATCACCAAGTTTCTTCTTGACCATATAGGGTCCACAAAATTTTGAATCATTTACCGTCCCTTTTACAGGTAGATAGACCAATACCTTATCACCTGCATTAAAGCTTCTCTTTCTGGGGGGAGCCCCGTCGGCTCCCCGGAGCTTTACCGGCTGATATGCTAATGTCAGACTTTGGCATCAGTCATGTGTATGGAGTTCTAGGGCCTACCGGGGACCACGAGCCAGAACCTGGCCCCCTCAGAGAGGCAAGGGGAGCAATGGCCTATAGAAACCCCCGTGTGGTTGGAAGCATTCTATGTCTGCCATCGACCGGGTCAAGCATCCAGAAAGGTAAGCATTCCAAAACAAACCCCTATTCTGGTGAAAATTGCTACCTAAGCCGAACTAGTGGATAGAACTCTTCAACAGAAAACAAGGAAACTAGTATGACGTCATACGTCACCACGCCGCTGTCTGCGCAGCTCCCCCCTCCCCGGGAGGGGGAAAGGGGAGCCCCAGACCTCCCACGCCGGCTATCCACCCATCAGTTCTTCGGCTGATGCTATAGGCAATGGTTATGTGCTCTGGCTCCAGTGGTTGTTTCAGCACTGTACCTAGAGTGTGGTGTCTGTTTTCTAGGTGGTGCGTGAGCCAGGAGTGATTCTTCAGTACTCGGGCTGCATGCGCTTAGGGTTCCCTTCCCTAGGTGCCCTGTAAGTACTGCCCTTGGGGCTTGGGGCCACCTTCCACAAGTTCCTTGGGTCCTGCCCCTGCTTGGCCGTTTACTGCTTGGTTTTCGGCCGCTCTTTGTGTGCTCGGGTGTTCTGTCTCCCTTGTTCGCCTTAGAGTAAGGGGCAGTGTTTGCACTGGTGGGGTGCAGGGTACTGTGCAGCTTGTCTTTACCAATCATAGCGGCCGGCTCTGTTCCGCTTGGGTACGCTGTCCTCTTGCGGGGTTTTCTTTTTCTTTTTGTTTATCTACCTGGTGGGGTGGTCTGCCTTCGTTCTTGCCCCTTGTGTCCCTTGTGTTCTGAGTATTTTCTGGTGGTACCCCTGCTAGGTCCCCGTGAGTGTACACGTCCCGGGGGTTCAGCTCTTAGAAAGTTGTTTGGTAGCTTTGGGTGCCGGTTAGCAGTACCCTGCCTGGGATTACCCGAGCGCGAGTCCTCTTAAAGTAAACGCTCGGGACCCTGGAAAACCCCTGGGGGCGCGCGGGTCCAATGGATGTGACCCCAGAGTCCCCCCCCTCGCTTCCAGCGAGTTTGAGGGTTGCTCTCACCCTTTGTCTCTGGGTGACTCTCTGTTTTGCCTCCGTCTGCTGCCTGTGGGGTCAGTGACAGCTTCGACCTGGAGTCCTGCGAGTTTGGTTGCTCGTTGTGGCTCGGTTACCCAGTTGTGCTAACAAAGCGGGTGCGGGCAGCAGGGGCGTTGCACTTGAGCCTTGGTGGTGGCAACGTTCTCGTGGTTTCCTCCCCGGGAGCCCCGGGGCTGCCCCGTTGTAGTTCGTTTTGGGACTTGGGGGGTGTTGGTTGCTTCGGTTCCATCCACGCCCCTTTGTCTTTCCCCTGGTTCACCCTTCCTGCCTGCATCCGGTTCCTTACCGTCTGTAGGTTCGGGGCGGGGTTTTTGGTGTTGAGACTCGGGCAGTCTCGGGGAATTCCCCTTCCGGGGTAGTAACGGGGGCATTTGAGCCTGTTCCTCCAGCCGTGTTGTATGAGTCTGCCAGTGGGCTCCCTTCCTTAGTGTTTTCACGGCTGCCCCGGTTTTCTGGTACGGCCGGGGCTTTGGGGGAACGGCTCGGCCCCGGGGCCTGTCGTGTAGGTTCCCGGGGCTGGGGAGGGGCTGACTTGGGGGGGGCCTTGGCCCCGTTAGACCCCGTGGGGGTTTTTATCCCCCTCTAGGCGGGGCTTGTGGTTACGCGGAGTGGGGTCTTTCCTCCCCACTCGCCGTACGTGCTGTTGGACGTCGGCCCCTCCCCGGGCTCGGTTCCTTGGCCTTTGAGATGGTTGGTTCCGTCCTGTGGGTGGATGTTTCCTCCCACCCCTTTTTTGGACGGTGTTTTTGTCATGTTTCCCCGTTCGATGGGGTTCTGCGTGACTTCTGATCTCGGGTGCGCCTGCGCCTTTGTGTGCCTTCGGGACTAGTGTTGGCTTCTGTGTTCTCGAGGTTTTTCGCTACTTCCCGCGTTATTGGAACGTCTGTCGGCTCCTCGTACTTGTCGCCCTGTTGGCTACTTGTCGCCCTGTTGGGCTACTTGTCGCCCTGTTGGGCTACTTGTCGCCCTGTTGGGCTACTTGTCGCCCTGTTGGGCTACTTGTCGCCCTGTTGGGCTACTTGTCGCCCTGTTGGGCTACTTGTCGCCCTGTTGGGCTACTTGTCGCCCTGTTGGGCTACTTGTCGCCCTGTTGGGCTACTTGTCGCCCTGTTGGGCTACTTGTCGCCCGGTTGGGCTACTTGTCGCCCGGTTGGGCTACTTGTCGCCCGGTTGGGCTACTTGTCGCCCGGTTGGGCTACTTGTCGCCCGGTTGGGCTACTTGTCGCCCGGTTGGGCTACTTGTCGCCCGGTTGGGCTACTTGTCGCCCGGTTGGGCTACTTGTCGCCCGGTTGGGCTACTTGTCGCTCGGTTGGGCTACTTGTCGCCTGGTTGGCCTACTTGTCGCCCAGTTAGGTTCCTTTTTGGGCTCTTTGCTTCTTTGGCCGGTTTTATTGTTCCTGCTTCCTCTTTTGGCTACTTTTCTCGTGCAGTAGTCCTGGCTGGCGGCTTCCCGCAGGGAGGGTGTGCGGTTCGGCCAGCGTGTTATGCGCATGCGCCGTGGAGTTTGTTTTGGTCTGGGCGGTGTTTCAGTGCTGGTGTTTTGCGCCCTTTTTTGCTACAGTGCTTCGCCTCTCGTTCTTCTCCCTGGCTGCGGTATGTGCCCCTTCACGCCGGGGGTGTCCTGGTTCCCAGTTGTGGGGAGGACACCGCGGTTTTCCCTGTGTCATGGGTATGGACTGCCTCCTTCGCCTCTCCCTGCTCTCCTGCGGGTCCGGCAGGGTCCGGCTCTGGCGTCTTCACCTGGCGGTGCTCCCAAGTTCTTCTGGGCACGGTTGAGTCGTCAAGTTCGTGCCACCATTCGCCAGGCGAGTTTCTGCGGTCTGGCGTCTTTTGGCCGGGCGCTGGATGCGGCGGTGTTTATATACCTGTCTTTATTTAGGTATATTTTTGTACGACTGAGACCGTTCGCACACCAGTGCCTGTCCCTTTATCACCCCCTTCCTGTCCCCCTCATGTGCATGTCCAACCCATGCTGGAGTCATTCAGGGGACCCTTCTTTTTTAATGTTGTGAGGTGTGGAGGTTGTAGGGTTGGTTCTGTACTCACCTGGTAAGGCTCCTGGCTGTGCTTGCAGGATTTGAGCTCTGGCTCTTGGGTCCCGCCTATCTGGTAGAACTTGCGGGATAGTACCAGTGGAGTGCAGTGGTGCTATTGGCACCTTTGGGGAACACTGTATTACCATCAGAGGTCTGTGCTTGTTACACGACCTACTTGTGAGCATAAGCCTTCTTGCTGGTTCGTCCGTGGACTTCCAGGGCGCACTGGCCTGTTTTCGTATGGCAGTTCCGGCCCGTCCTGGTTGTGGAGGTATGTGGGCCGGTGGACTACTCCTAGTAGCTGCCTGGTGGGCCATCCTCTGGCCGGTCTAGCCTGACCTTGGGCCAGGCTTCAGGTGTAAAAGAGCTCCCAGTACCTCATCCAGCAGGTATCGAGCGGGGTTTCTCCGCCGTCAGTCGCCTGGTGCAGGTTTCTGGGCCTGCAGGGTTTTGTCGTGTCTCCGTTGGCCCTGTCTGGGGTCTGCCTGCTCCGTTCTCTGCCTTTGCAGAGGGGAGTTGCTATTTACGTGTTGCAGTGGTGCCTGTTGCTGCTGCTGCACGTGTGCATTGGTACCGTGTTTCACGGTGGCGTGTCCTTGTTCCTGTGTCCGGTTGTGGAGTGGCACTTTGCTGCCGTTTTGTGCCTGGGGATTGCGTGGGGTTTTTGTCCCCGCCTGCTTGTCCACCCCTGGTTGTTCTCATGGGGTTTTTTGTGCTTCTGCTCTTTCTTCCTGCCTCCTCTGCAGCAGGGATGTTCTGCGTGTGTTCTTAGGCGTTGGTCAGCCTGTGTCCTGTGATGTGCTTCTTTGTCTCGGTCTATTGCAGTTGTTCGTGCCCCTTGGTTCGGGTCCTGTTCTGGCGGCGACCTGTCCGCCTTCTTTGGTTTCCTAGCTTGCCCTGCCGTTTTTTTTTTTTTTTTTTTTTTTGGGGGGGGGGGGGGTCTTGCGATGTCTCGCGTCGGACCCGTCGTTTCTGAACTCCTGGCGGGCTTGCATGCTTTGGGGAGTTTTTCTGTTCGGCAGACGTTCCATCTCCTTGTGCCGCCTGGGTTTCGGTGGTCGCGCCCGAGATCTTCTCGCGGCTCCGCCTTTTTCCTGGGCTCGGAGGGGCCTTGTCGGGACTGCTTATCTTCTGCCTCGTGGTCTCGCCTCCGGTTGGTGGTCGGGTGGCTTCGTGGTAGGTGTCCCACCTGCGTGCTTCTCTTGGCGGCAGTATGGGGTATTTTGGCGGTCTTTCCTTTTCCTGTCCCTTCTTAGGTGGTTACTCTTGTTAGCTTGGTTTACTCTCGGCTTGGTTTTCTAGTGGGGGTTGGGGGCCGTCGTCTTGCCACATACTGTCGCCTCTTTTCGTGCGGCGCAGGCGGAGCCGCTTCAGCTTGCTTTCGGTCTTGGTGTTGCTTCTGCACCGTTAGTCAGCTGTCTTGTGCGTCGTTTCACCTCCGGCCTGTTCGTGCGCCGCTTGCACCATCCTGGTCTCTGGTCAGCGTGCTCCGTCTTCTCCTCGGTTGGTAGTGCCCCTTCGGTTCCGGTGTGTTTTTTCGTCGGCTCTTTCCTTTGGGCCTTTGCCTCTGGGGGTCGGTTCGCTGAGTTTTCTTGCTCCTTCGGTTTTAGCATTTTGGTTGTTTGGTGGCAGCAGTCTCCATCTTTTCTGGCGCGGGGTGGGGCTGCTGCATTCTGGAGGGGTCCAGGGTTTGTTGGTGCTTCGTTGGTCGGGCCGGGGGTGTGTCGTTTGTGTTCAGTGGCGGCCCTCCGCTGTTGTTTGCGTGCCACGGCGTTTGGGTCCGAAACGCGTTTTGCGTTGATCCGGTTCTGTTCTTCCCGGTTCGCGGGTGATAGTGTCCCGGGTGGTCAGCCGTGTTCTTGCGGCTAAGCTGCCTGTGTTCTTCCCTCATGCCTGTGGCGTTCGTGGCTTTGCTGCTCTCGCTGCCGTCTGGGCGACGTGGCCTTGCGGTCTTTCGGGCATGGATTTTTGGTGTTCGTGCAGGAGCCTTGCTGCTCGTGGTTCTCGTGTTGTTCCCGGGATTTTCGGGGCTGTGGCGCCTTGGGTTGGCGTTTGCTGCCGGTTGTCTCGCCTCCTTGGGGGGTGCGTGGTGTCCGCCTCCCGGTTCTGTCCCTTTGACCTTCCTCTGTGGGTAGTTAGCTCCGGGGAGCCAACAGGGCTCCCCCCAGAAAACCAGCGTTGAATGTAATGAAACGCCATTTTCTGGGCGAGACCCGGAGGCTCCCTGGCAACCCTCCCTCCCTCCGGTCGGCGTTTTTCGCGTGTTATGACATCCAGCCTCAGAACTGATGGGTGGATAGCCGGCGTGGGAGATCTGGGGCTCCCCCTTCCCCCTCCCGGGGAGGGGGGAGCTGCGCAGACAGCGGCGCGGTGACGTATTCTAGTTTCCTTGTTTTCTGTTGAAGAGTTCTATGCACTAGTTCGGCTTAGGTAGCAATTTTCACCAGAATAGGGGTTTGTTTTGGAATGCTTACCTTTCTGGATGCTTGACCCGGTCGATGGCAGACATAGAATGCTTCCAACCACACGGGGGTTTCTATAGGCCATTGCTCCCCTTGCCTCTCTGAGGGGGGCCAGGTTCTGGTTCGTGGTCCCCGGTAGGCCCTAGAACTCCATACACATGCTAACAGGCTAACAGGTGGAAACAGGCTAACATAGTTCCAATCTACAAAAGTGGCAGCAGGGAAGACCCCCTCAATTATAGACCTGTATCATTGACAAGTGTAATAGTGAAAGTATTGGAAAAACTAATCAAAACTAAATGGGTAGAACACCTAGAGAGAAATGATATAATATCAGACAGACAGTATGGTTTTCGATCTGGAAGATCCTGTGTATCGAATTTACTCAGTTTCTATGATCGAGCCACAGAGATATTACAGGAAAGAGATGGTTGGGTTGACTGCATCTATCTGGACCTAAAAAAGGCTTTCGACAGAGTTCCACATAAGAGGTTGTTCTGGAAACTGGAAAATATTGGAGCGGTGACAGGTAAGCTTCTATCATGGATGAAAAATTTTCTGACTGATAGAAAAATGAGGGCAGTAATCAGAGGCAATGTATCGGAATGGAGAAATGTCACAAGTGGAGTACCACAGGGTTCAGTTCTTGCACCAGTGATGTTTATTGTGTACATAAATGATCTACCAGTTGGTATACAGAAGTATATGAACATGTTTGCTGATGATGCTAAGATAATAGGAAGGATAAGGAATTTAGATGACTGTCATGCCCTTCAAGAAGACCTGGACAAAATAAGTATATGGAGCACCACTTGGCAAATGGAATTTAATGTTAATAAATGTCATGTTATGGAATGTGGAATAGGAGAACATAGACCCCACACAACCTATATATTATGTGAGAAATCTTTAAAGAATTCTGATAAAGAAAGAGATCTAGGAGTGGTTCTAGATAGAAAACTATCACCTGAGGACCACATAAAGAATATTGTGCAAGGAGCCTATGCTATGCTTTCTAACTTCAGAATTGCATTTAAATACATGGATGGCGATATACTAAAGAAATTGTTCATGACTTTTGTTAGGCCAAAGCTAGAATATGCAGCTGTTGTGTGGTGCCCATATCTTAAGAAGCACATCAACAAACTGGAAAAGGTGCAAAGACATGCTACTAAGTGGCTCCCAGAACTGAAGGGCAAGAGCTACGAGGAGAGGTTAGAAGCATTAAATATGCCAAAACTAGAAGACAGAAGAAAAAGAGGTGATATGATCACTACATACAAAATAGTAACAGGAATTGATAAAATCGACAGGGAAGACTTCCTGAGACCTGGAATTTCAAGAACAAGAGGTCATAGATTTAAACTAGCTAAACACAGATGCCGAAGAAATATAAGAAAATTCACCTTCGCAAATAGAGTGGTAGACGGTTGGAACAAGTTAAGTGAGAAGGTGGTGGAGGCCAAGACCGTCAGTAGTTTCAAAGCGTTATATGACAAAGAGTGCTGGGAAGACGGGACACCACGAGCGTAGCTCTCATCCTGTAACTACACTTAGGTAATTACACTTAGGTAATTACATGACTGATGCCAAAGTCTGACATTAGCATATCAGCCGGTAAAGCTCCGGGGAGCCTCCGGGTCTCGCCCAGAAAATGGCGTTTCATTACATTCAACGCTGGTTTTTTGGTACCTTTGTTGTAATATTTTGTCATGGTCGCTTGGGATATTTTCAAATTTTCCTTCGCCAGCTTTCGCGCCCTGAACAATCTGCATTTAAACTTTTGAACATACGTTTCCAGATTATCTCTTGAACCTTCAGATGTTAACCGATCCTTCAACATAACTATAGGACTTCTCACCGTATGCCCATATACTAATTGAAACGGTGTCATGCCTAAGGACTCAACTACTGAATCCCTGATAGCAAACATTATTGGGGCGATGGCCTCGTCCCACTGTGCCCCTTGCTCAGCACAATAAATTCACAAAAGGCTCTTCATAGTGCCATGAAAATGCTCGATGGCCCCTTGAGATTGGGGATGATAGGGAGATGACCTAATCTGTTTCACATCCCAATCCTTCATTGTCTTACGGAACAGCTTTGATTGAAAAACACTGCCCAAATCCGATTGCAAAACCTTCGGCATTCCTACCCACGAAAAATATTGCTGTAACCTGTCAAGCAATATTCTGGAGGTTATCTTTCGCACGGGAAATGCCTCGGGAAAATGAGTCGCTGAACACATGATGGTAAATAAGTATTCGTTCCCTTTTCTTGTTCTGGGTAGGGGACCTACGCAATCCACTATTATCCTTTCAAAAGGTTCCCCAAACGCTGGAATTGGCTTTAGTTGGGCTCTAGGAAGCGCTGGAGCAGGTTTTCCCGCTCTCTGACAGGGTAAACAAGTTCTGCAATACCTTTTTACATCTGCCGCCATACCTGGCCAATAAAAATGGTCTTGTATTTTACTAAAAGTGTCTTATGAACACCGAGATGTCCCGCCATTTCTAATGCATGGGCAACTTCCAATACAGAGTTCCTATAACCTTTAGGTACCATCACTTGATCCTTTTTAACCCAGTCTTTGTCAGCTGGCGCGTGGTCTGATCGCCATTTTCGCATCAAAACCCAGTCGTCCAGGTAATAGTAAGTGGGTGACGTGATACAAACATTTCCTCCCTTAGCTTCCTTTATATATTCTTCAAATTCTAATTTCTGGGCAGCTATAAACTCTGGTTTGCTTACCATTATGTGGGATGGTAATTGTGGTCTTACTTCCACTCTCGCTGCACTTGGTGCGGCACTGTCCTCAAACAAGTCTTTTAATCCAAAATCCACCTCTTCCTCCTCCATTGCAGAAGATACGTCCATCCTCTCTGGCACATCTCTTAGTCGAGCACTCTGCGCTCGGGTTACGACGCAGGCTGGAAATAATTCTATTTGATCATCTTCCGAGGGATCCTCCAGAATACTGGCGAGCGTTATGTTATTACATTTTTCATCTTCCACATTGTTTTAATGTTCGTTTGGTACATCACTGCGCAGTACCTCTGGCAACACACTTGAGCCGCACAAATCGTTGCCCAAGATGACATGTACTCCAGGAACATGTATGTCCGAGCACACTCCTAACATCACTTCATCTGTAAAGTAATCAGAGGTTAGCTTTACTGTACACACAGGTATATGCATCTCTGAATTTATACCCCGTACCTTAATTATTTGTCCATTTATACAAGATCTGTACTCGGGAATCAAGCTTTTCAGTATTAAGCTCTGATTCGCTCCTGTGTCATGTAATATTGTGACTTGTTGATCAGGCTGACCCCCAATGCTCACCATACCTTTGCTAATGAAAGGGTTATGTCCTTTCGTAATGGACATCTTCTCCTGGGGCAATTCCTCCTTTAAATTTATATAAGGACTTCTGTATTTACTTACTGTGAGGGACACCACTCTTCTGCCTTGCCTACACTCTCTACTTAAGTGTCCAGGCTTGTTACATGTGTAGCATATTACCTGAGAAGAGAATCCTCGTCCTCTCGAACCACGTTGTCCATTATAATAGGATTCGCCACGTCTCCACTGTCCTGTACCTCGATATCTAGACGTTGTATTTCCTCCCTGACCCGAGGGTGCGCTAGCCTGACCCTCGAATGCGTCACCTCCCGACGGAGAAAATTCCACATACCCCTGACTTTGTCGGGCTATCGGCTTGCCAGTATATCCACGACCATCTCTACTGTTTCACGTATACCGTCTTTTACTACCCTGCAACTTTACGTGACCTTTTTCTTCATATTCCTGGAGACTTCTGTAAGCTTCCGTAATTACATCTGCTTTGTCCGCTGCTTCTAAGAGTGTTTTTATTCCTGCTTCTTAAACCTGGTGTCTGGAGTCACCATCTCCAAGAATTTTTCCATTAACATCAATTGTTTCAAGTCTTCGAAAGATTCTACCTTTTCGGAACCCATCCATCTTTGGAATCTACGTTCCAAATCTCTGGCTGTTTCAGCATATGTGCTCCTTTGTGTCTTTACCATTTCTCTGAACCGCTTCCGGTAGGCTTCAGGTGTCAGTAGAAATGACCTTAATACGCTGTTTTTCAGAGTCCAGTAATTTTTACAATCTTCAAGAGAGAGCTGGGTATAGGCCTCTCTCGCTGCCCCAGTCAATCTTATTTGCACCAATTGGGCCCAATCCTCCTCTGGCCACTGCTTTAGTGTAGCAACCTTTTCAAAATGCTCAAAAAAAGACTAAGACTCTTCTGGACAAAATTGTGGAACCTCCTTTTCACATGCCTTGTGATCATATGCTGCAGGCATAGGTGTGCTCTCCGAGTGTACCTCTCGCTCTCGCCTCTGAGCAGCCACAAATTTATTTGCTTCAATTTCCATTTGCTTCGTTTTCTCCTTTTCTAATTCTACACGCGTTTTTTGCTCACTTTCAAGTCTCACTTTCTCCAATTTCAGTTTCTCTAACTGAAACTGTCTCTCTTCCCTCTTAATTTGAGCTTCCAGTTTCAAACGTTCCAATTCATATTCTAAACTTCCACTCCTACGAGACAAATTAGAAGACACTTCCTCATTATCTTGTTCCCCACTTTTCTTTGCACTCACATCTAATCCTACTGCTCCGATGTCTTCGCGTCGAGACCTTACTTTATTTCCAAGTTCTTGTCTCATATAGACCACTTTAGTCAACACTAATTCTATCTCATAGTGTTCGGCGATTTGCTTCAGCTGTTCTTTCGTACAGCTCTCCAAAATCAATGGGTCCTCTTTTGTTATAAATTCTTGGACACGATCCATGATGAAACTTTACCTGGCTGGATACCTAGATGACTAGCAATGAGTGCTAGTCATCTAGGCTAGTCGCTAGGCAGCGTATGGGGAACCCCCTCTACCCCGCTGGCCTTTCAAATCGTGCTCAGTATGCCCGCGCATCATATGACGCGATGTGCAATTTACTGCAAGTCGGGCAAAGCATCATATGATGCGATGCGCAATTGAAGGGTTAACATACATGCTTAGAAAAACCAGAACTGAGTGTAATGAAACTCCTCTTTTTGGGTGAACCCAGATGGCTTCCTAAAGCTATATTGCCGAGATATCTTCCCATTACTCACATCACTCATAGGCATCTTGTTACCCTACTGAGGATTAGAGCCAAAACCTGGCCACCCCCTCACATAGGCACTGTGACGATGTCGATGCCATCTGTTGAGTGCACCCGACCCCAGTTCTTTTAGGAGGAGAGGTGACGATGTCACCACCATCTGTTGAGCGCATCTGACCCCATTTTCTGTTCCTTGGTGGAAAACTGTGATCTTATTGACACCTGTTTAGTTTCCTTCTTACTCTTCATCTTTTACACCTCAGAAATGATGTGGGTGGAATCTTGGTCGACAGGAATCGGTTCACCCAGGGGCAGTCCTGAACTCGAGACGTGTTCCAGTGGGAACAAGTGGGCTGAGTTGGTGTAGACTGTGATTTGTCTGTGATACGTAGTGAAGTATTGGTGATTGGACTAACGTACCCTGGGATAGCCCAGTTGAGTTACGAGATGTAATTAATGTCCATCTGTTAAGGCTTGTTATATTTGAAGCCTGTGTGGAAGCCAACTAGTGTGTTGTTGGAGACCCGTGCCAGTGTGTTGTAGCCAGCCAGTATGTTGCTGGAGAGCAGAAGTGGTGTTTTGACTAAGTGACGATACTGTTGAGGGCTGGCCCATGATTTACTGTGAAAGGTGGACTTGCTGACATGAGTACAATAGAAGACAGTGTGATGTGCTCAGTGATAGCACAACTACTATCTTGGCAGGTGTTGTGTGCCAAACACACATTAATAAAAAAAAAGAGAAACAAAGTGAAATAAAAGTAATAATCCTTTACGGTTGTTGTTGTTGTGTTGATTTAGGGGCGACGACGGTCGTGGGATCGGATGCGCCCCGGCTGCCCGATACCGGGAAATAGCGGAGGGATGGGGTCCCTATAATCTCTTCAGGCCATAGACCCTACAATCTCCTCAGGCCACAAATTTTACAGTCTCTTCAGGCCACGGACATGATGGATGAAGCGGAAGGTATGGCGAAGGATGTCATGACGGACGTCTTCGTCTCTCGTACCTGCCCGTCAAGGAAAACGGGAACTGTGAGGCGGGGAATATTCAGCCTACGAATGGCACTCTGTAGTCTGATGTGAGCGCTATTAAATTGAGGGCAGTGACCAAGAGAGCAAGTCCCCCTCCACCCTGTACTGGCCGATCTTGTCTATAGACCGAATACCCCGGCACTGTGAAGGAAAGATCGTCAGTAAGCCAAGTCTCACAGAGTCCCACGATCAACGGTTGTGCGCTGGCGATAAAATTGCGTAGAAATTGTGTCTTCTTAAAAAGGGAGCGGGCATTCCAAAACACCACAGTATTCTCAGGATGGGGTGCCATTATCCCTGAAATACAACAGCTAACTTTTTTGACCACCTGTGCACAGACGTCTCCAAAGGGGGAACCACTAGAAAAAGCCATAAAACCCTCATACAAAGTAAGTAAAATGTGTGGTATCAATGTCAGCTAGTCCAGAGGATGTTGATCAATGCTTCTCTCTGTCTGACGGAAGCGGTGATCGGCTCGCGAATTCTCTTGACGGGGCCTGCGACTGGTGGGTGCTTCACTCTGGGTCTCATGTTCGACGGGTGTCACAATCCCCTGGGAAAGTGCCTTGGGGACCAGAGGATCATCAGGGCTATCTGTTGGAGCAGTACCTCTTGATCGATGGGTGTGTCGACGACGCCAGTGTTGGCTTCTTTGGGGAGAGGCAGGAGGGTGACAAGTGCCGGGCTCAGGCCGAGACTGAGCGTCCATGTTTGTATCTATGGATGAGTTTCTGTCAGTGTCAAGGCTACCCAGGAGGGAAAATCGATTAGCAACCTGGGCGTTTGAGGCATGTGACTGGGACAGGCAAGAGTGTCTGCTAGTTCCTACTTGTGAAAAGGCCCGACCAGGGGTAACCTGGAGGTGAAAAGAAGCGATAGGCTGATTGAGGGCGCGCAGCCTCTGGAACAGCTCCTGTCGAGGGGTCCCCACTGTTTTATGATCGATGTCCAACTGGAGGGCCTCAAGATATACCGGGCAACTCTTGGACGTAACCTTATGATGGCCATGGCATAGAAAGCAGCGAGGTGCAGCACATGGTAAAAACTAAAACAAAAAACCGAAGAGAGAGGTAGAAACTCACTACAATCCCAAGGAAACAAGCAAACATCACACTTTACTGCTGCGCCGATCGTCTGCACAGCCCTCCCCGCCCCGAGAGGGGGAGGGGGGAGCCCCGGACCTACCGCGCCGGCTGCTTAGCACCAATTCGAAAGCTAATGTAATTACCTAAGTGTAGTTACAGGATGAGAGCTACGCTCGTGGTGTCCCGTCTTCCCAGCACTCTGTCATATAACGCTTTGAAACTACTGACGGTCTTGGCCTCCACCACCTTCTCACCTAACTTGTTTCAACCGTTTACCACTCTGTTTGCGAAAGTGAATTTTCTTATATTTCTTCGGCATCTGTGTTTAGCTAGTTTAAATCTATGACCTCTTGTTCTTAAAGTTCCAGGTCTCAGGAAATCTTCCTTATCGATTTTATCAATTCCTGTTACTATTTTGTATGTAGTGATCATATCACCTGATGTCTGATGTCAACCGGGATAGATGCTTCTCAGGCCTCAGTTTCCTAGGCGGTGTTTGTCTTGTGTGGCATTCACTGCCGAGTGTTGTGCGGTGGCCAGGAGTACCTCATCAGTGCCGGGGCTGCATGCGCTTAGTGGCTGACTTCGCTAAGCGCCCTGTGAGTACTGTCCTTGTGTAACAGGGTTATCTTCCCTGGGGCGTTCGGGAACTATTCCCGTAGAGGTTCTTGCTGCTCGGCATTTGCCTCGCCCTTAGGGCCAGCTGGGGCTTGGGACCCTTGTTTGGCCCTGGGTAGGGACTGGTATTGTGCTGGTTAGGGCGTCAAGGTGTTGCGCGACCTGCCACCTAAGCAGCGACCGGTTCCTGTTGCCTCTGGAGACGGTGTACTTTTGTGGGGTTTTTCTTTTGTTTTTATATTCATTTGCCTCGTGGGGGTCTGCCTAGTGTGGCTATAGTTCCACTGGTAGTGTTTGGTGGCCCTCTGCTAGGCTCCCGTGATTGTACACGTCGCAAGGGTTTTCAATGTTATACTCTACCCCATGTTAATTTTGGGTGTTTAACCGGTTAGCAACATCTTGCCTGGCCTTCCCGTAGTTGTTACCCCTACGGGCCCTGGAAACCCCGGTTGGGGCTCGGTGGACCATTGTATGTGTCTTCCGGGTCCCAACCCGTCTTGTACGGGATCGTTGGTTGCTTTGCCCTTGTCTCCAGGTGACAGTCACCACTTTTACCTCCGTCATGTTGCCTGTTGGGTCACTGACACCTTGACCCGGAGTCTTGCGAGAGAGATTCTCTGCTTGTTCTCCAGTACTCTCCTGATGTTATTACTGTTCAGAGTACAGGCGGCATCTGTGTTGCAAGCTAGGTTAGGTTGCTGCAACACGCTAGGTTGGTTTCCCACTCGGATTCCCCGGAGCCACCCCATTTTGGTTAGGTGCTATTCGCCCCTTTCCCTCCCTGTTCACGGCTCCGAACCGTCTGCGGGTTTCGGGGTCGGGGCGGGGTTTAGTTGGGGCCCGAGACACGGGCGGTTTTCGGGGGCTGCCCCGTTCGGGTTGGAGACAGAGGTTTTTGAGCCTGTTCCTCCTGCCAAGGCTTCTGGGTCTTACCAGCAGCCCTTTCTTGCTGCCTTTCCCATGGACTCTTCCTTTTCTTTAAGGGTGGAAGGCTTGGAGGATGGCTCTGCCCCGGGGCCTCAGTTGCAGGTTCCCGGGGCTGTGGGGGATGCCTGCTAGCAGTTCTGGGGCAGTTAGCCCCTGCCTGGGTTTTCTGCTTCTGGGCCGAGTTTTTCGCCCATCTAGTCTGCTTGCTTCCCACTTTTGCTGGCGTGTTTTCGTATCTTTTGCGTCAGTCACAGTCCTCTGTTCTTGTGGCCATTTTCTTTTGCCGGTTTCCCGGCATGGCCACCAGGGTGGCGTTGCGGTTTGTTTACGTGCGCCGGGGTGTGGGAGCGAGCGAGTGTCTCGGGTGATTTTTTCACTTTTTTCAGGGGTTTTATCCTTCTGTTGTCGTTTCTTTGCTTTTTTGGTGTTTTCTGCGCGTTTCCTGTTCCTCTGGGAACGTTTGAGTGCTGATTTTACACAGGGTTTTCCGTTTTGTCTGTTTTGGGTCTGGGCCCTGGGGTTTGGGCTCAGTGTCCCTGTCTGTTATGCTTGCTCCCACACCCTGTCCCTCGGTTCTCGGTCTGTTTTGACAGTTTCCCTGGGGGTTCTGTGGTGTATCTCCGCCAGCAAATGTGGTGGTTTGGGCTCCCCCTGGTTCGATTCCGGGTTCCTTTGGGTTCTTTGGTTTTGTTCTGGAGGTTTCATCCTCTTGGGCCCCCTTTGTGGGTTCAGGGGGGCTATGTTTCCTCGTGTGTGACCCGGTTCTACCTTCTGGAGTTCCGGGGTCTTCCTGGCTTGCAGACTGATCTTTTTGGGTCTTGGCACGTGTTGTGGTCGTGCTGGGACTTTGGGGTTTTGTTGTCGAGGTGGGCCCTTTGATGCAGTTTTGTGCCTTCTTCGCCTGGCCGGCGTGGTGCTCTCTGGCCACTGGTCGGCGGCTTGTAATTTTCTTTTCACGTGTATGTGTGCACATGTGTGTGTGCATACGCACGTGTGTGTAACATACCTTGTGTGTATGTGTATATGTAGGTGTATATACATATGTATGTATGTATATATGTGTGTGTATACTTTTTCTTTCGGAAGGGGCTCTGTTCCCTTCTCTGTTGATGGGGAGCTGGGGGAGCAGCTTGCTCTGCTGACTCTCGCATGGTCCTGCACTTAGTGGGCGCTTTTGGTTGTCTTCCGGTCTCTGGTGGCGACAGTGGACGGCTTCTTCCCCTTTGAGGGGTTCAGGGCTGGCAGGGTGGGCTTCTTCCCCTGCGCTTCGTTGTGTCATCTTCGTGGGTGCATTGGACGTAGTCGATCCGCCCCGTCCTTCTGGGGTTCCCGTCTGCTCTTTGCAGACATGGGCCTATCGAATCTGCGGTTCTTTTGGACGTCTTCAGTCTGCGCCCTGGATTCTATGCCCTCATCGGAGGACAGTTGTCTCCTGTCCAGCTTCTGTTGGGACTGGGTGCCTGGATGGTGGCCCTGGACCTCCAGGTCGATTCTTGGCACGTTCCTCTCCAGTTTTCCGGGACTGGCACAGTTGGTGGTAGGGCTTCAGGCTTAACGCTTTTGTTGCCTTCCCTAGTTTGTAATTGGCACTTGGTGTATTTACGCATCTTTACCGGATCTTGGTGCCCTGTCTGAGTCTGCTTGGGATTCGGTGTCTGGCCTACCTCGACGACTGGCTGGTGTGGGCTCCCAGTCAGTCTGCTTGTCTGCTCGCCAGGGCTGTGGTTCTTTCCAGATCGCCGGGTTTGGTTTCCTGGTGATCTGGAGGTCGTTCCATTTGTTTCCGTCCTAGGTTCGGACCTGGCTGGTCTTGTTTAGGGCTCTGCCACTCGTTGTCTTTCCCTCTAGAAGTGTTGCTGCGGCTGTGGTTCCGCCTTCGGCTGTTCATGAGGGGGTCTCAGGTTGCTCGGCGGTTGCTCGAGTAGTTGTGCGGGAGTCTGAACTTCGACGTGCTGGTCTGCCTGCAGGGTCGGGTTTGGCTTTGGCGTCTGTTTGGTTCCTTCGGAGACTCCCCTTCCGCCTGATGATGATGATGCATCTGATACAAGTATAGATGTACAGCGTTAGCGGCTTCCATGGTGGTGTTTTCCATAGATATTTTCAAGAATGCCCGAATCTCTTCCTCACGGACAGACACTCTTTGAGGCTAGCTGAATCTCTTTCTGATTGACGGACACACTTTGCGGCAAGCTCAATCTCTTCCTGTGTGGTACCATACAAAGCGATATTTTCAAGACTACTTTACGAATTGATCTTTTCCTATAATCTTTTCAAGACTACCTTATGCTTTAGAAGCTTGGCTACATGCAACCTACAAGTACTAAAGCCTAGGGTGTAAGTGAGTGCGTTATTTGCAAGCACACAGAATGAAGAAACATGAACCAAAAATTTATCTGTACCTGGTGCAACGAGAGTGAAGTCGCGCTGTGCACCATGGACTACTTCGTTGATTATTATTCACTTCCAAAGTACTGAGTGTGTAATACAGTGTGTTAGTGTGTAAATAGTGTGTGAAACTGTACATATTGTAATTTTAGTGAATTTTTAATCAGTAATATTGTGACAATAAACATTTATTGTGGGCACATTACTGACACATGTATCACAGTTCCATGGCAGATAATGAACGTTCTACTGTATACATATTGTAAAGGACACATATGCATCATATATGATAAAAAAAACAAAAAAACTGCATTGGAAATACATAGAACAAATAATTGAAAATATATTTCTGGCAACAACCGGTGCTTGAATGGCCCGCGCGACCGTGTCTGCACGATTCATGCACGGGTGACCAGGCCCTGATGACGTCACAGGGCACCTCTTCCACGTTCCCACAGCCAAAGAAAGTGGAATTTGGTATTTATTTTTACATAGACATGTCCAGGGCAAGGAATTTATGATTTTACGAAGAAAAAAGAATTTTTTGGGAACCCCTTATTTCATGCGCACAGGGGGGAATTTCACAATAAACTCGGCGCAGCACGGTGGTTAAGGAGAAAAACTTATGATGATAATAAGAGGGCTCGGAGCGCGAAGGTGTTAATGCCTCTAACCTCTCCTGGTAGCTCTTGCCCTTCAATGCTGGGAGCCACTTAGTAGCATGCCTCTGCACCTTTTCCCTGTTTGTTGATGTGCTTCTTAACACTTTCGCGAAACGGCGTTTGAAAAAAACTTTGCCCAAGTGAAATCACCGTTTCGGCGATCAACATTTAAGTGTATACTCTTTTGACTGTCCTGACGTTAATTTTCGATGTACGTATTTCATTTTTGAACCGATGTGCTCGCAATAGAATGTTCTAGAAGAACATAAGTATAAAATGTCACCAAAATATAAGTTAGATCAGCACCAAATAAAAAACTACGTCGATGACTAGCCGTGAACGCCAGACAGCAACGAAATGTTTCTACTATCTTCAGGGTTCTCAACTCCACACTTGTCCTACAGGGTTAATTTTGGTATCACTGAAATCGCAATAAAATTCTCTACACGGACATATGCATATAAATATAGAGTCAATGTCGCAACTGACCCACAAGAGTGTGAGAAGTGGCCGAAGTGTTACCCGTGGTGGCATATCGGCAAAATCGCATCGAAAAGTGTATATTCAATTCACTGTCCTGACATTATTTTTCGATGTACTGTACGTATTTCATTTTTGTACCAATGTGTTCGCAATAGAATGTTCTAGAAGAACATGTGTATAAAACGTTACATAAGGATGCGTTTGACCGGCAACAAATATAAAAACTACGTCGATCATACTCGTCGTGTCAATAATACAGTTGTTTTACCACAATGATTCACTGCCATGCTGTTCTCCCAAATAAGCTCTTCGGCTATTAGAGAGAACGTAAATTTCATGTCGAACATTTCTAAACTATCCCCAAGTAGATCAGATCGAAATTGGAATTTATACAAATATTTATTCTCGTGACTCCTGAGAGAGTCAGCTTTGCGGAACCCAAACAATAGTTAGTGACACGCTCGCGCGCCACTGAGTAGCGAAAGTGTTAAGATATGGGCACCACACAACCGCTGCATATTCTACCTTTAGCCTAACGAAAGTCGTCAACAATTTCTTTAATATTTCGCCATCCGTGTATTTAAAAGCAATTCTGAAGTTAGAAAGCGTGGCATAGGCTCCTCGCACAACGTTCTTTATGTGGTCCTCAGGTGATAGTTTTCTATCTAGTACCACCCCAAGATCTCTTTCTTTATCAGAATTCTTTAAAGATTTCTCACTTAATTTATAGGTTGTGTGGGGTCTCTGTTCTCCTATTCCACATTCCATAACATCGCATTTATTCACATTAAATTCCATTTGGCAATTGGTGCTCCATATACTTATTTTGTCCAGGTCTTCTTGAAGGGCATGACAATCATCTAAGTTTCTTATCCTTCCTATTATCTTAGCATCATCAACAAACATGTTCATATAATTCTGTATACCAACTGGTAGATCATTTATGTAGACAATAAACATCACTCCACTCGTGACATTTCTCCAGTCCGATACATTGCCTCTGATTATTGCCCCTCATTTTTCTAACAGTCAGAATTTTTTTTTGTCCATGTTAGAAGTTTACCTGTCACCCCTCTAATATTTTCTAGATTCCAGAACAACCTCTTATGTGGAACTTTGTCGAAAGCCTTTTTTAGGTCCTGATAGATGCAGTTAACCCAACCATCTCTTTCCTGTAAAATCTCTGTGGCTCGATCATAGAAACTGAGTAATTTCGATACACAAGATCTTCCAGAGCGAAAACCATACTGTCTGTCTGGTATTATATAATTTCTCTCCAGGTGTTCTACCCATTTAGTTTTGATTAGGTTTTCCAATACTTTCACTATTACACTTGTCAATGATACAGGTCTATAATTGAGGGGGTCTTCCCTGCTGCCACTTTTGTAGATTGGAACTATGTTAGCCTGTTTCCACACGTCTGCTACGATTCCTGTACACAGGGATGCCTGAAAGATTAGGTGAAGTGGAATGCTGAGCTCAGATGCACGTTCTCTCAGAACCCATGGTGAAACTCCATCTGGGCCAACTGCTTTGTTCTTACTGAGCTCCTTTAGCATTTTTTCCACTTCATCTCTAGACACCTCTATCCGCTCTATGTTGTTCTCTGGAATTCTTATTGTATCTGGTTCCCTAAAGATTTCATTTTGTACAAACACACTTTGGAACTTTTCGTTTAGTGCTTCACACATTTCCTTTTCATTTTCCGTGAATCTGTTTCCCATTTTCAACCTCTGGATATTATCCTTTACCTGCAATTTGTGTGTGTGTGTGTGTGTGTGTGTGTGTGTGTGTGTGTGTGTGTGTGTGTGTGTGTGTGTGTGTGTGTGTGTGTGTGTGTGTGTGTGTGTGGAGTCCCAGCCCTCTATCTCTTACATGGAGAACAGGGTCACTCCTCTCTCGAAAACTCGCGGGATAACTTTAACATGCAGAATCATGCTCATGTACTGATGCATACTCTCAAACACAAATGAAACAAAAACATAAAACCGGGACAGGCACCCAGAAAGATAAACGCCTCTAAACTAACTCCTATTATGGTTAAAACGACTAAAATAGATCAACTAGTGACAGAGCTCCCCAAATGAAAACGAGCTAACAAGCATGACATCACACGAGCCATGCCGCATGTCTGCACAGCTCACCCTTTCCCGGGAGGGGTAAAGGGGAGCCTCAGACCCCCAGGCTGGCCATCCACCCACCAGTTCAGAGGCTGGATGTCAAAAACATGCGAAAAACTGTCGACCTGAGGGAGGGAGGGAGGGTTGCTGGGAAGCCTCCTGGACTTGCCCAGGAAATTTCATTGCATTCAACACTGGTGAACAAATCCACAAGGGCCGTGATGAGGATTCGAACCTACGTCTGAGAGCATCCCAGACTCTGCCTTAATCGACTGAGCTATGACATGGTCAAAAAAGTTGACACCAGAAGTTCTACTGAACTTGCTTTGATCCTGCAGCCTCTCCGAGACACAAACCAAGGTTTTACACAACTCCCCCATGCACTCGAGCTATGTCAATAGGCCATTCTACCTCTTTGCCCTTATTTCATTACACACAAATCACAATTGCGTGATGCATCAATGAACCAAACCCCAAGGGCCGTGATGAGGATTCGAACCTACATCTGAGAGCATCCCAGACACTGCTTTAATCGACTGAGTTTGGGGGAGTTGTGTAAAACCCAGGTTTGTGCCTTGGAGAGGCTGCAGGATCTAAGTAAGTTCAGTAGAACTTCTGGTTTCAACTCTCTTGACCATGTCGTAGCTCAGTCGATAAAGGCAACGTCTGGAAGCTTTTAGACATAGGTTCGAATCACCTCACTATCTACATTACTATCATTTACTGCACTGTCAAGATCATTGCCTGAAAATTCATCAACTACAGCCAGAAATTTTGTTGTTGTGCGTAAAACGTTTTTATACTTTCGACGAACACTAAAAATTTTCTCTCATACGGATTTCTTTTATTGCTTTTCTCTTGGATTGGCTCTGTTTTTTATCCTTATCCATCTGTAAGTAAATTAGCAGTGTTTTATTCTGGTAACAACAAATAGCCGAGATAAAACAACTGGAAAGGGGTAACTTCTCGACTCGACGAGAGGCCGCTGTGGTCACGATCGTCGTCAAGAGAACAATGGGCTTCCAACGTGGGTGGCCACCCACGCCATGGGGTTGGGGATGCCACGTGGGATATACAGAGCATGGGAAGATGTTGGTGTGCATTTTAAAACAAATCCCATAGTATTCGAAAAATAAATGGAATTGTTACAAATTTTAAAATTAGTGACGTCGTTTGCATCATCCTGCATATTCCATATTTTGGTTTTATGACGGAATATGCAGCATTAGGCAGTAAAAGTGTTTTAGTTAATAATTCACACTTATAATAGACAAAACACTGTCTCTGCCGACGGGTGCCACATGTTCTTGCACTTCTTCTTGCTGGAACAAGTCGTGAGTTCTAGACTGCCCTGGGTGAACTGACTTCTAGAGCCCAAGATACCCTTCTCATCACTTCTGCAGACATAAAAGTAATTAGCAAGACAGTACACAAGGTTAATAGATGATGGCAGCCTTTCACCAGGGAACAGAAAATGTGATCGGGGTCATGCAATAGATGGCATTGATATTGTCACTTCCCTCACAAGTGGGCATTGTCTTCAACCCACCTCCTAAATGAATAATGATGAGGAGCATTCCACAGATGGCGTTTAGATTGCCATACCTCCCCCCAACAGAGGGCGTTGTCCTTGTCACACCTAAAATCCTTGGGGGGTTGGGTGCACTTCCACAGATTGTGTTGATATTGTCTAAATGATTATGATGATTCCTGATGCTAACTACATAATCACTGTCAAACATAAGTGTTTAAACCCCTATTTCTTTTGTATTTTCAGTATGAGAAGAACCGTATTGCTGCTTACCAACAATCATACTTTCGTCCTGAGATTCCCTTTGGTGAAGATAGAACACCAGTTATTCTCTCCAATCTGTCATCTCCATATAAATTCCATCTCCAACTCTTGTCTTCAAGTGGGGATCTTCGTGACTTGATGGCAGCTTTACAGAAACATTATTCTTCTCCAAAAGTTTGTGCCACAGTGGATTGGCATATTTATGCACCAAAAATAGGTATGTTCTGTACAAGATTTTTCATATTTAAAGAAATTGGCAATCATGAAATATTCACTGTATATTGTATAAGTGTCTGTACTAATTTTCTGTTTATATAATTTAATTACAGGCATTTACCCAATTACAAATAAGTTATAATCTGAGACTGTGTTTGTAAAGCATTGTTCAGAATGCGGATCGAGATTTTCCATAGGCATAATGCTATAAGTGGGAGGTGCATTCACAGGCCACCAAAAATCCTCACAAAACCAATATATATATGGGGGAGCCCTTTCGGCTCCTTGGAGCTATTGGGCTAATATGCAATTCATTAGACCAGGGTATTAGTCAAAGGAGTTCAGCCTACCGGGGACCACGAGCCAGAGCTAACCACAGGGAAACATCCCTGTGCCTCTGTCCCCTCAGAGAGGCACAGGAGCGATGGCCCTGGACCAGGCCCCCAATATGTTTGGAGGTTTTCCTTATCTGCCATCAACTGGGGTTAGGCACTCAAAGGTAGGCATAACAAAATAGACCGCACATGGTAACAAAAGTACAACCAAAAACCGAACAGAGGCGCAGAACTCCCTCATTTCCCAAGGAAACAAGCAAACTTCGCACAATTCTGCTGTGCTGCCCTTCTCTGCAGCCCCCCACACCCTCCCCTAGTGGGGGGAGCAGGGAGCCCCAAACACACTAAAGTATTGGACTTTAGTTGGCTACCCAACCTCAGTTCGTTGGATAATGCAATCCTGGGCGGTCGTCAACTCTGGCCTCGGTCTCCCGGTAGTATTTTACCTTACTTTTCAGTGTCCTCTGCTGTTCGTGGTATGGTGGCCAGGTGTACCTGAAGTAATTACCTAAGCATAATTACCTAAGTGTAGTTACAGGATGAGAGCTATGCTCGTGGTGTCCCGTCTACCCAGCACTGTCATATAACGCAGAAACCTCTAACTACCTACAAAGAGTTTGAACTGGTGACCACGTGAATACTGGGTCCGAGATCCCAGTCTACCACGGTGCTTCCTATTAAAATATTATTATACAACACTGTGAGCTGCTGCAACCCAGTAGCAATCTAATATCATATCCTGGCTTCACCAACTGTCCATATCAAGTGTAATTTAAATTGATGAATGCGTCTTTTGGGGTTGACGGTGTGTGGATGGGTTGCTAGCTAACTGGTGTGTTCTTGATCGCTCTGTCTAGAACTCTCATCTGCTGTAATTACCTAAGTGTAATTACAGGATGAGACCTACACTCGTGGTGTCCTGTCTTCCCAGCACTCTGTCATAGAACACTTTGAAACTACTGACGGTCTTGGCCTCCACCACCACCTCACCTAACTTGTTCCAACCGTCTACCAATCTGTTTGCGAAAGTGAATTTTCTTATATTTCTTTGCCATCTGTGTTTAGCTAGTTTATATCTATGACCTCTTGTTCTTATAGTTCCAGGTCTCAGGAAATCTTCCCTATCGATTTTATCAATTCCTGTTACTATTTTGTGATAGTAACAGGAATTGTAGCGCTCTACCCATTTAGTTACTATTTTGTAACAGGCCACTTCACGAGCGAATACTAAGGTTGTGAGCCCTAGGCAGGAGCCTCGTGTAACTCACTGGTTACTCTCCTCGTTCGGCACCACAGTCGGCCGTCTCTTTCACCAGCCAGCCCCGGGTACGGCAAATCCCGTCACTGCCACTCCTCAGGCAGACAGTTGAACATTCTACAGTTCTCGTCCGGCGGCGGCTCACTGCTTCTGCAAAGCAGACTTGTGAAGAGACCTTGGCTGTCTTGGGTAGACTGACTCTTCCTGCATCGCAGCAGCCCTATGTTGACGCTGTGAAAGCAGACACGTCATCAGTACTGGGACACTACATGGGAACCACTAGGAAACATCACTTACTGGCTTATCCACAAATGTACAGCTTCTAGCTCAATAGATGGCGCTGATGTTCTGAGCACTACCTCACCAGAGGTCAGCACTAGCTACCTCACGAGCTACCAGGACAAGAATCTAGCATGTCGAGCTGGTATATTCCTGCCACCACTAGATGGCGTCGTCCATTTTGTGGGGTTTCGGGAGCGAACTCACAGATAGCGTTGACGTCACTGCTCCGTGCTCGGACGATGAACTTGGGTTCGTAACACCTCCTTTTTCCTCTCTGGGTCGTTAGCTCCGGGGAGCCGAAGGTGTTCCCCCCAGAAAACTAGGCCATTTTCTGGGTGAGACCTGGAGGCTCTTTGGTATCCCTCCCTCCTGTCGGTGGTTTTTCACGTTTTTTGACATCCTGCCTCAGAACTAATGGTGGATAGCCAGCACGGTAGGTCTGGAGCTCTCCCTTCCGCCTCCCAGGGAGGGGGAGCTGCGCAGACAGTGGCGTGGTGATGTGTGACTCATGATCGTTTGCTCGTTTCCTGTAGGTTAGTTCTATCCACTTGTTCGGCTTGTGGTAGCAATTTTCACCGGAGTAGGGGTTTATTTTGGGACGCTTATCTCTCTGGGTGCCTGACCTGGTTGATGGCAGACATAGAATGCTTCCAACCACTATGAGGGTTTCTATAGGCCATTGCTCCCCTTGCCTCTCTGAGGGGGGCCAGGTTCTGGCTCATGGTCCTCGGTGGGCCCATAAAACTCCATACATATGACTGATGCCAAAGTCTGACATTAGCATATCAGCCTGGATAAGCTCTGTGGGACCTCCGTGTCTCACCCAGAAAATGGCATTTCATTACCTTCAACGCTGTTTTTTTTACGTCTCGGTGATCAACCGCCCTTAGTGTGCTGGGGTGTTTTCTGCACCCTTCTTTGCCTTTGGGAAGATGTAGTTTGCACCGGTAGGGGTGCAGGGTACTGCTCAGCTTACCACCTTTTATAGCGGCCGGCTCTGTTCTACCTGGGTACATTGTCCTCCTGCGGAGTTTTTCTTTTGTTTTTGTTTTCCTGCCTGGTGGTGGGGGTCTGCCTTTGGTTGGTTGCCCCCTATCTATATCTATATAGGATTATATCCATCTCTGTTCTTGGTACAATCCTCTGCTAGGCCCTCGTGAGTGGACACGTCTCGAGGGTTGAACTTTTTAGAAGTTTGTTTGGTAGATTGGGCGCCGGTTCGCAGTACTCTGCCTGGGCTTCTCTTAGCGATAAGTCTAAGGGGCCCTGGGAAACCCCGCGGGTGTGCACGGGGTCAAATGGATGCGACCCCTCGAAGCCCCGAGGTCTTCCAGGGATCGTAGTAATTTTAATCAGAACAGGGGTTTGTTTCGAGGTGCTTACCTTTTTGGTGCCCGACCCAGTCGATGGCAAACATAGAATGCTTCAAACATATGTGCACTTCTATAGGCCATTGCTCCTCGTGCCTCTCTGAGGGGGCCTTGTTGTGGCTCGTGGTCCTCATTAGGCCTAGTACTCCATTCACACTGACTTATACCAGAGTCTAATAATAAACATATCAGCCCGGATAGCTCCGGGTCTCGCCCAGAAAATGACGTTTCATTACATTCAACTCTGGTTTTTGGGGTGTTTCTATTATCTGATGGTCTGTTGGAATTTCCTTTCGTTTTGGAATGGTTTAGTATCCTCAGCTCCCTGTCCCTCTTTGAGTCAGATTCTGTTTCTTGTCTCCGGTAGGCATTCTTGATTTGTAAGAACATTGCCAAACATGATTTGTGAAGAGACATCCAGGTGGTTAGTTTCTAGGAGTGACTGAGTAGCACACCCAAAAAAGCCATTTTATTACATTCAGTGCTAGTTTTTAATTTTTAAAAATTTTGTTGACTTCCATTTTATTTACGATGGTTATTCTGTATATTTTACATTTTAATTGGTTCACCTTTCCAGGTATGCCTTGTGTTGCTAAATTTTCTGGGGATGAGAAGTGGTATAGAGTCTTAATTAAAGACCTACCTGGAAAATGCAAAGTGGATGTCCAATGTGTAGACTTTGGAAATGAAAATACAGTGTCTTACAGCCAGCTCTGCAAGATAGCTGACGAGTTCATGAAGTTACCAGCTCAGGTATTTATATTATTAATTTATCACAAAATATTACTTTCAGTGATAACAATGTTCAAGTAGTAGAAATCTCAGTAGTACGGTCATGTTCATTATCGATTCAAAATCGAGAATTACTGGTTCGAGTCCCAGGCCGGACAGATATGGTTGGGCTCATTTCCTATCACTTAATGTCATGGTTCACCTTGCAGTAAGTGGATACCCAGGCTTGTTGTGGGATTGCATCCTGGGGAGGATGTTGTAGTTAACCTTTAGTGGGGGAGGGAGGGGCGGGGTTTGGACCTCGATATAAGCCTAACATGTCCTGAGCGCCATTGTCTGCCTGTGTTAATGGAGCTCGACAGCGAACCGACCCTGGAAGAACTCAGCAATGCCCTAGACTCCCTTGCTTCTGGTAAAGCTCCTGGCAAAGATGGCATTCCTGCTGAGACCTTGAAGTGCTGCAGAGGTAGCCTGCTCATGGAGCTGCATGAAATTCTTTGCCTCTGTTGGGAAGAAGGAGAGGTGCCACAGGACATGAGGGATGCCAAGATCATCACGCTGTATAAGAATAGAGGTGACAGGGACGACTGTCACCTCGAGTCGAGGTGACAGTCCTCGACTCGAGGACTGTTCAATGCGACAGTCGAGGTGATTGCTCGTGTCGCATTGAAGAGGCTCCAAGTACTTGCAGAGAGAGTCTATCCAGAATCACAATGCGGATTCAGAGCTGACAGGTCCACCATTGACATGGGTCTTTTCCCTCAGACAACTGCAGGAGAAATGCAGGGAACAGAAGCAGCCACTCTTCGTAGCTTTCATAGATCTGACGAAGGCCTTCGACCTCGTCAGCAGAAATGGCCTGTTCAAGATCCTCCCCAAGATCGGATGCCCACCCAGGCTCCTCAGCATCATCAGATCTTTCCATGAGAACATGAGGAGCACCGTGGTCTTTGATGGTCTAACATCAGACGCCTTTGACATCTGAAGTGGAGTAAAGCAGGGCTGCGTACTGGCTCCAGCCCTATTCGGGATTTTCTTTGCAGTTATGCTGCAGCATGCCTTCGGATCTGTCACGGAAGGCATTTACCTCCAGACCAGGTCGGATGGAAAGCTCTCTAACCTCGCCAGGCTGAGTGCCAAGACGAAGGTTCGGCTGAGGTGTCTGCGCGACTTCCTTTTTGCCGACGACGCAGCAGTCACTGCCCACTCAGCCGAAGATCTCCAACGGCTCATGACCCGCTTCAGCGAGAACTCTCAGGCTTTTGGACTCGCCATCAGCCTGAAGAAAACACAAGTCATGGGACAAGGAGTGGACTCCCCACCTGACATCGGCATCTCCGATTCCAAACTGGAAGTCGTTCACGACTTCGTGTACCTGGGCTCCACAATCTCTGACTCCCTCTCTCTTGATACAGAGCTAAACAAACGAATCGGTAAGGCATCTACTACCATGTCCAGACTGACAAAGAGAGTGTGGGCTAACAATAGGCTAACTGAGTATACTAAGATTCAGGTTTACAGAGCCTGTGCCCTGAGCACTCTCCTTTATGGCAGTGAGTCTTGGACACTTTGCTCCCATCAGGAAAGACAGCTGAATGCCTACCACATGCGCTGCCTTTGACACATCTTGGACATCACCTGGCAGGACAAGGTGACAAACAACGTTGTCTTGAGGAGAGCAAGAATCACTAGCATGTACACAATGCTGAAACAGAGACGAATGTGCTGGCTCGGGCACGTTGTGCGAATGGGCGATGGCAGGATCCCCAACGATCTCCTGTATGGAGAGCTGATGCAGGGAAAGCGTCCAACAGGCAAGCCCCAGCTACAGTACAAAGACGTATGCAAGAGGGACCTGAAAGCCATGGACGTTGATCTTGCTATATGGGAGACACTGGCTGCAGACCTTTCAGCCTGGAGGCAGTCTGTTCAAAGGGGTCTCTCCAAGTTCGAGGAGTCACTTGCCAAGGAATCAAAGACAAAGAGACAGAGAAGGAAAGCCGGTAGCCAGGAAGACAGACCAGAATCGGACTTCGTTTGTGCTCGGTGTGGGATGGACTGCCACTCTCGGATTGGCCTCATCAGTCACACCAGACGCTGCACTAGGATCGACAACTAGGGCGCAACTCCATAGTCTCCCGAGACTGAAGGATGCCTACTACTACCCTATACACACATTATAAGTATCTCCCTATACACACATTATAAGTATCTACATGTTTTGTTCACCATACCTGTTCAACTAAGATGGTAAAAGAGCATAGTGGTCACCCCTACCAACATGAGAAATAATGCAGATGTTGTTACCCCCCATCACCAAAATGGCTTCTTCCCCACACTCCTTTTGCTGATATTTAACTGTGTATACACATTATATATGTAAGTGTCTACATTCATGTTCACCATAACGAACCACTAAGTTGGTATGCTGAGTGGCAGTAGCAGCCCACCACTGGCTGCCACTTCCTCCCTCACCTCACCTGACTCGCCACCATTCTCTTCCCCACAATACTGTTTTTGCTTTTATTCACTATATATAGACGTTATATATAAGTATCTGCATGTTTTGTTCACCATAGCGAACAACTAAGCTGGTATAGTGAATCCAGACAGTAAAAGGGGTTCACACAGAGTCAGCAGACAACACTACCTCCCTCCCCACCAAGATTACTCCTCCCACTACAGCACTAATTATCACAACAATCCTGCTACTATCAGAATCCTGGTCATTTTTATCATAGTCAGGGGTCTTTTGTAATACTATCATAGCTAAATAATATCATGAACATATATATTAGGGCATTTTTAGGCGATGCCGTGGTCACAAGTTGAACAGCAGTGTTGTGAGCTCATGCTGCATGCATCAGTCTTGGTGGCTCACTCAATACTTAGGCCCTCGCACCCAGGAATTTGGCCCACGATTTTTTTTTTTAATGGTGTCTGTTTACAAAAGCCCTGCTGATGGTGTGGTGAACCCCGTGTATCCGCGGGTCGTTTAAATCTTGCGTAGTACTCCAACACGTCATATGACCTGATGCGCAATTTATAGCAAGTTACTCAACACATCATATGATGTGTTGTGCAGTTTAAGGGTTAAACAGAGGTTTCAGTTAAGGATTTGCACCCAGTAAATCCTCCCAGGCCAGGATACAAACCCAGGACAAAGTGCTCTCGAAACGCCAGGCGAGCGTCTTTAGTTTTTAGTGAGAAAAACAAGCAGTGAGCCACAAGCAGGTCCTAGTGGCATGCAGCAAAACGTAGGAAAGAGTGTACCCCAGAAAAGTCAAAATTATAACATCTCTGCCTGATGTTATAATGGAAGGAGACTTTCCTTCCAAACAGTAACACCTCTCCTCCATCCTCTCCTCACCGTCTTCCATACGCCAAAGTCATCAGTAAAGGTTAGTAATAACTTGTATATACTTTAGTACTGAAGATTTGGGTGAATTGGGTATAAATTTATTTTCAAGTTAACTGTTTGGGGAGCCCCCTTTGGCTCCCTGGAGCTCCTTCGGCTCCCCGAAGCTACCTAACCAAAGATTAAGAAAAGGGACTTACCCTGGAGGTGGCCATCACTCGCTATTCATCTCGAAGTCAAGACAACTGGCTGCAACCTGCGACCCAAGGCTACACACGCTCGAGAGGAGCCAGGGACATTAACAAGGTACCATGCGGCCAGGACCCAGTTCGATCTCCAAAAACCCAGTGCCCAAATGTCAGCCCTGGACGTACTACCAACATGCAGCAGGCAAAGCCGCAAACTTACGATTGTCGTGAGCATGGGGATAGACTGCAGTCTGGCTGGACTGAATAATCATGCAGACAACCAGGAAGACCTGTGCCCTGGAACAGGAAGAATGGAAACCATGTCAACCCAAAGTGCATCCCCTGCCATGGAGGACGCGTTGCGCAAATAATGGCGAAGAGCTGCAACCGGACATAAAACATGATGCACCCCCAGCCAAACCAGCCAAGCATCAACAACCCAAGGACCCCTTTCAGAAAGCAGCAGACTCATTCTTTGCTAGAAAAGAGAGAGACAGCTGCAAACGAACGAAACGACCACCAGAACCGAAAAAGCAGAAACCCCTGCACCAGAGGAGAGCCTGAAGCTCCCTGACTTGGCCCCCAGAGGCCAATGCCAACAAGAAAAAGAGCCCTACAAAAACAGTCCTGAACCAAGTGGGCCACCACAAACCGAGGAGAAAAGAGAGCACCTGGTCCAACGACTAGGATGGCTCAGGCTGTGCATGAGCAGGCTGGAGGTGAAATAACGCCCGAGAAAACTAGCAGAACGGAGCAGAAGTGACATCCACTCCAAATGTAATCTGCACCGGCTCCGCCAGCGCCACATGATACGAGGTGACAGTATTTGGCATAAGATGACAGTTCTGAAACAACCAAGAGAGAGGACAAAACAACCCGAAATCAGATAACGAAGACAAGCTACGAAGAGACAAAAAGTGCAGAAAGGACTGTCGTGAAATTTCATATTGTCTCTAGACGAAACTCGCAGGTGGGACACCATCAACAAAGCCACCTGATCACCATACAAGTAGTGTTAAAACCTGCGTAAAAAAGACCTGATGCAAAGAGTGGAGAAGATCGAACCAGCCACATACCGTACCGGACCGACCTGCTGACAGAGGCAGAGCCGTGGGAAGACCCTTAGGTTCGGACAACAGGGAAGAAGCGCCTGAAACCAGGACTGGGGCAGACACCAAGAAGCCAACAGGACTAATCTCCCCTGGTAAGTCTCCGAGCAAGCCAGGACCCGGAGCAACAACTGAACCAGTGAGAAGAGGTACAGGTAACCCCACTTCGACCAGTCCAGCCGAAAGGTATTGACCCCGACAGTCTCACAGTCTGGGAAGGGTGCCACAAACACTGGAAGACGCCTTGAACACGCCAATGCGAAGAGGTCCACCTCCAGGCGCCCATATGTCCGACAGAGCCAACTGAACGAGTCGGTGTTGACCGTCCATTCCATGGATCGGGGAATGAATTGAGGCAGGCTGTCCGCCAGGACATTTGACACTCCCTGAATGTGAACCGCCAGGAGAGCCAAACCCCGAGAACTCAACAGACGAGTCACCCGAAGCGATTAGCCCCAAAGAGCCAAGGACCGCATCAATCCCCTGCGGATCAGACAATGGACTGCAGCGGTTCATTGTCTGAACCCCACAGGGGGGTTAATTGTCCACGCTCTGAATGGACTGCTCTATTCGGAGCAGTCCAATTGGAGCCAGATCGTTGCTCCATGAGTGACACTAACCCTCTGAAGCGAATGCCTCACTGCGGCAAACTCCCGCACCGTGCTTTGAGCTCAACGAAGGGACGGATACCACTGTCCCTGGCCGGCCTGGTGAGCACTGGTCACAAAAACCCTAACCGAGAGACAAGACATCTGTGAACAGATCAAGTGAGGGCTTGGGGAGCCACCATGGCATAGATCCCCGAAAAACGACAAGAGGAGGCCAGTGACACAGCAGCTGACACAAGGCTCCTGGGATCCAAACCCAGCGATTGCGAAAGCAGCGGAAGGGACATCCCCGAAGAAGCCAGAACAGTTACTAAAGCCAGAGCTGAGCCGAAGGATAGACCAGCATGGCGAAGTTCATACTCCCGCACAGCCACTCGAACAACCGATATGTGACCTGGGTGTCCTCCAAAAGCAGTCATAGGCATGACTGCAGCAGCAACAACGCTGCAAGAGGGAGAGACAATGAAGCAGTCCTACGGAGGACTCCTACAAAGTCCCAAATGGGACTTCCTTCAGTCCACCATGAACCAGAACCCAGTGAGCTGGGAAAGAGCCACATCCCTGGCAAGCAGACACAGACTGGCTGGGAGCCCAGACCAGCCAGTCGTTGAGGTAAGCCAGAGCCTGAACCCCTAACGTATGCAAACGGGGCACCACGACCCAAGTAAGACGTGTGAACTCAAAAGGTGACAGATTAACCCTCAAACCGCGCATATCATATATGAATGATATCAGTGACAAAACCGAAACCGCGCACATCATTTATATATGATTTCGTGTCTAGCGCTATAATTTAAACGCCACGCCTGGGATAGGGGCAGCTATAGTACAGCCACGACCGATAGTTGCCAGATGCCACCTAGAAAAAAAATCCAGGCCAACATTCTTGGGTGTTACAGCGTCAGTATTGAGCAAGCCACCAAGGCTGGCACACGCAGCACGAGCTCACAGCACCGCTGTTCAGCTTGTGACCACAGCATCGCCTACAAATACCATAATATAAATGATACTGCTATTATTTAGCAGTGATAGTATTACTGAAGCCCCCTGACTGTGATAAAACTGACCAGGATTCTGATAATAGCAGGATTGTGGTGATATTTAGCGCTGTGCTCCATGGAGGGAAGGTTGTGGCGTCGCCTTCTGACTGTGTGTGGCCACCATTTATTGACTGCACTCACCATACCAGCTTAGTGGTTCGCTATGGCGAACACAAATGTACATACTTATATATAACGTGTGTATAGTGTGAGATAACAACGAGAGGAGTAGGTTGGGAGCCGCCATTTTAGTGAGGGAGGAGCGTCGTCTGCACGACTTGGCATGGTGTTTACTGATGGCCACTATGGTCTTTGGGCACCATACCAGCTTATTTGTTCAGGTATAGTGAATAAAACAGGTAGATACTCATATATAATATGTGTATATAGCGTAATAACACCACAAACAATATTGTTGGAGGACAAATATTAGTGCGTCTGGCCTTGAGGGCGGCCGCCGATCAGCTGACTGTGAGTAGCTACGTCTTATGGCCTTTACTCACCATACAAGCTTAGATGTAGAGTTATGGTGAACAAAACATGTAAATACGTATATATAACGTCTGTGTATAGTGAATAAATACAAAAGAGTATTGTGGGAGGTGAATGAGGGTGAGTGAGGTAGTGTTGAGGGAGGGAGTGGCAGTGAGTGGCTCGCTGGTGTTTGGTGTTTCACTCCTCGTTGCTTTTTGACTCACAAGACCAACTTAGTAGTTCGTTATGGTGTACAAAACATGCAAATACTTATATATAACCTGTGTATATAGTGTAACAACAGCAAAACTATTTGTTTATTGTTTTATGAACATCATAATTGAATCACTAATATGCACACCATAATTTTGAGTACAGCGATGGTTCACACATTTTATAATATAAATATACCACAATTCACTGTTTGGAATAATATTACTGCAAAAAACTAAGAAAAAATCAGAGACATTGAAATAATTAGGGAATAATATATTTGTGGCAACTGCCGTCTGGCGAAGGCTCTGCCAACGCCCTTTTTTTTTTGCCACATTTCCCTACCCTATTGCGGCTAAAATATGCCACCTACGATTTTTTTGTTATTTTTTCCGTGATCAGGGAACAAAAATGAACACTTCTATAAGACGAAAGAATTTTTTTTTTTTTTTTTTTTTTTTTTTTGCGCCTGTGGGTGTGAATTCCATTTGGGCCCTTAGCGGTTTGAGGGTTAAAGCTGACTGGAAGGCAACGAAAGTGGTAAGCCTGTCGCTCAACAACAAAACCGAGCCTGTCCTTGAGCCCAGGATGAATTGGAACGTGTCAAACCACTAGTCCCTCCCCTGCCCCCCCCCTCCCCCCCGGGGATTTATTAATAAGTTGATTTAAATTAATAAATCAATAAATTGTGGGGGTGGGGTGGGGGGGCAAGGCCTCCGTGGCAGGGGACGCGCGTTGGGTAGACCCGGTTTTCCCTTCTTCCCTGTTCCAGGGCGCGGGACTTTCAGGTCATCCGCAGGAATATTCAGTCCAGCCAGTCTGCGGTCTATGCCATGACCATGATGTTCATAAGTTTGCGGCTTTGGCTGCTGTTTTTGGTAATACAGTAAGTCCTGGGCTGACATTCGGGCACGGAGCTTTTGGATGGCGAACAGAATCCTGGTCGCACGGTACCTCGTTAATGAACTTGGCCCTTCGCGGGCATGTATAGCCTTGGGTCGCAGATTGCAGTCAGTTGTCTCGACTTTGAGTTGAGGAGAGAGTGACAGCTGCCTCCTGGGTAAGTCCCTCTTCTTCTTTATCTTTGGTTAGATAGCTCCTGGCAGCTGAAGGGGCTCTCCACAGAAAACCAGCGTTGTATGTAATGAAACGCCATTTTCTGAGCGAGACCCCGAAGCTCCTTGGTATCCCTCCCTCCTGTTGGCGTTTTTTTTTCTGTTTTTGATATTCAGCCTCTGAACTGGGGAGAATAGCCGACGTGGAGGTCTGGGACCTGGGACTCCCCCGTCCCCCTCCCAGGGAGGGGGGAGTTTGCGCAGACAGATGCGTGGCGGTTGTGGTGACCTCATGTTTGCTAACTTGTTTTTGATTGGGGAGTTCTGTTTGCCAGTTCAGCTTTTGGTTTGCAATTTTTGACCAGCAGTAGTTTGTTTTGGAATTCCTACATTTCTGGGTGCTTGACCTGGTAGATGGCAGACAAAGACTGCTTCCAATTACACATGGGTGTCTTTAGGCCATTGCTCCTCGTACCTCTTCTTGAGGTGGCCAGTTTCTGGCTCTGGTTCCCGGTAGGCCTAGAACTCCTTCGATTGCTTGCTACGGTCTAATATATGCATATCAGTCCAGTATAGCTCCGGGAAGCCTCTGGGTCTCACCTAGAAAATGGCGTTACATTCAACCCGTTCTCGCACTTTCTTATAGTCAATATTGACTTATTAAATACATGCATATGTGATTATTATCTTTCGGCACCTTTGTTTCCTTAACTTCAATCTATGTACACACCTAGTTGTGCTTGCAGGGGTTGAGCAATGACTTTTTGGTCCCGCCTCTCAACTGTTAATCAACTGGTGTAAAGCATCCTTTACACCAGTTGTAAAAGATTATGAAGCATCTTATTGCTTCGTAATTACAATTATTACTTAACCTATACCTATAATAGGTTAAGTAATAATTGTAATTACGAAGCAATAAGATGCTTATCTTAACGTACTAAGAAGGTTAGGTAAGGTCGGTGTTTTCTATGAAGCTTTTCAAGGTAAACTAAAATATTCACAATAAATTAGTATGTCACATATGCACTTATTTAATTAGTCAATATTGACTTAAAGAAAGTGTGAGAACGGGTTAGTTACATTACATTCAACGCTGGTTTTTTTTATCGTATATGATCAGACGTCACCCTATCCCCACTAGATTTTGAAGAAGCCATAAACAGTATGCCTATGCACTCTGCACCAGGCCCGGATTCTTGGAACTCCGTATTCATCAAGAACTGTAAAAAAAACCACTATCGCAGGCCCTCCACATTCTGTGGAGACAAAGCCTAGATACTGGCGTTATTCCTGATATACTAAAAACAGCAGAGATAGCACCACTTCATAAAGGAGGAAATATGGCAGAGGCAAAAAATTACAGACCGATAGCACTAACATCGCACATTATAAAAAATTTTGAGAGAGTGCTAAGAAGTAAGATCACAAAATACATGGAATCACAGCATCTCCATAACCCCGGACAACACGGTTTCAGAACAGGGCGCTCTTGCCTGTCGCAGTTGCTGGACCACTATGATATGGTATTAGATGCTATGGAAGACAAACAAAACGCTGATGTAATTTACACAGATTTCGCAAAAGCTTTTGATAAATGTGATCATGGCGTTATTGCACATAAAATGCGTTCAAAAGGAATTACCGGAAAAATAGGCAGATGGATCTACAATTTCCTGACCAACAGAACCCAATGTGTAATAGTCAACAAAATAAAATCCAGCCCATCAACCGTGAAGAGCTCAGTCCCCCAGGGTACTGTGCTTGCTCCAGTACTTTTTCTCATCCTCATATCGGACATAGACAAGAACACAACCTATAGCACTGTATCATCCTTTGCAGATGACACTAGGATCTTCATGAGAGTAGGCAACATAGAGGACACGGCAAACCTCCAGTCAGATGTAGATCAGGTCTTTCTATGGGCTACAGAAAATAATATGGTGTTTAACAGAGATAAGTTCCAGCTCATGCGCTATGGAAAAAATGAAAATATAAAAACAGAAACCACGTACAAAACTCAGGCAAATCATGACATAGAACGAAAAGGCAACGTAAAGGATCTGGGTGTACATATGTCGGAAGACCTTACCTTTAAAGAACACAATAAAGTAGCCGTCACAACTGCAAGAAAAATGACAGGTTAGATAACAAGAACTTTTCACACTAGAGATGCTATACCGATGATGACACTTTTCAAAACGCTTGTGCTCTCTAGAGTGGAGTACTGCTGCACATTGACAGCCCCTTTAAAAGCTGGAGAAATTGCCGACCTGGAGAGCGTGCAGAGATCCTATACTGCTAGAATTCACTCAGTAAAACACCTAAACTATTGGGACCGACTAAAGAGCCTAAATCTGTACTCCCTTGAGCGCAGGCGGGAGAGATATATAATAATTTACACGTGGAAAATGTTAAGAGGGGCTGGTCCCAAATCTGCACACAGAAATAACATCACATGAGACCAGAAGACATGGCAGGATGTGCAGAATACCCCTGTTGAAAAGCGGAGGTGCAACAGGTACTCTGAGAGAGAACTCTATCAACATCAGAGGCCCGAGACTGTTCAACACGCTTCCACTACACATAAGGGTCATAACTGGCCGACCCCTCACAGTGTTCAAGAGAGAACTATCAACATCAGAGGCCCGAGACTGTTCAACACGCTTCCGCTACACATAAAGGGCATAACTGGCCGACCCCTCACAGTGTTCAAGAGAGAACTGGATAAGCACCTCCAAAGGATACCTGATCAACCAGGCTGTGACTCATACGTCAGGCTGCGAGCAGCCGCGTCCAACAGCCTGGCTGATCAGTCCAGCAACCAGGAGGCCTGGTCGACGACCGGGCCGCGGGGACGCTAAGCCCCAGAAGCACATCAAGGTAACCTCAAGGTATGATGCATATTTGTGTCCTTTACTATATGTATACAGTAGAACATTGATAATTTTCCATGGAAGTGTGATACATTTGTCAGTAATGTGTCCACAATAAATATTTATTGTCGCAATATTACTTGTGAAAAATTCATTAAAATTACAATATATACCGTTTCACACATTATTTACACAGAAATACACTATTACACACTCAGTACTTCAGAATTGAGTGATAATCAACGAAGTAGTCCATGGTACACAGCGCGACTTCGCTATCGTTGCACCAGGTACAGATAGATTTTCGCTTCCTGTTTTTTCATTTTGTGTGCTTGCAAATAATGTACTCACGTACACCCTTGGCTTTAGCACCTGTAGGTGGTATGTAGCCATACTTGTAAAGCATAAGGTAGTCTTAAAAAGATTATAGGAAACGATCAAGTTTTAAGATAGTCTTGAAAAGATCGCTTTGAAAGGTCCCTTACTGGAAGAGATTGTCATTAATAAAGAGATTCAGAAATTCTTGAAAATTTATATGGAAAACACTACTATGGAAGCTGCTGACACTGTTCGTCTATGCAACTTGTATCAGATGCATCATCACTGAACTAAGAAAATGATTCATCTATTTATCATCTATAAAAATTGGAGATGGCATGGGTGAGCTAAGGTGGCGCTCAGAGCTACAACTGGATACGCTCGCTTTATCATCCTCATCAGTGCTGTATCACTTGCAACTGGCCTTTGTGTTAGGTCCTTATTGCACCTAGCTTGATTAATATCATGACCCTTACGTTCTTCAAACAATAAGGTCTGAATTTCACGGACAGATAGCGATCTTTCAATACCACGTCAGACAGGTGTTTGGGAGCCAGCGGTGCGTGCACTACCCATGGTTGCTCACTCAATATTAACCCAGCCAGCAGCCCTATGACATTCTGAGAATTTTTTTCCAAGATGGCTGTCTCTCACTGGAGGCCCTAAGAGCTCGTTTCGTACACAACCTACCACACACGTGGTACAGGAACCTGTACATTAATTGATTGACAGGTGAGAGGCAGGACCAAAGAGCCAGAGCTCAACCCCCACGAGCACAACTAGATAAGTACACGTGTTTTGAATGGGTATCAAATATTTAGAAATAGTTTTCTCGGTTGGCACAGTTTCCCACCAACCGAGTTTGAAAAAAGCTGGAAAAAGACAAAGCTGGAAAAAGTTCAGAGGTATGCCACTAGGCTAGGCCCAGAACTAAGAGACTTTAAGTCACGAGGAAAGGCTGCATGAAATTCACCTCGCGTTGCTGGAAGACAGGAGAGCTCGGAAAGATATGATCCCTATCAACAAAATCATCAGAGGAATTAACAGGGTAGATAAAGATAAACTGTTTAACAAGGGTGGTATGGATCAAAGGGACACAGGTGGAAACCGAGTACCCAAATGAGCCACAGGGACGTTAAAAAGAACTTTTCAGTGTCAGAGTAGTTAACAGATGGAATGCATTAGGCAGTGATGTGGTAGAGGCAGACTCCATACACAGTTTCTAATGTAGATATGATAGAGCACAGTAGGCTCAGGGATCTTTACACCAGTTGATTAACAGTTGAGAGGTGGGACCAAAAAGTCATTGCTCAACCCCTGCAAGCACAACTAGGTGTGTACATAGATTGAAGTTAAGGAAACAAAGGTGCCGAAAGAATACTAAAAAGTTTTCTTTTGCAAATAGAGTGATAGACAGTTTTAACAAGTTAAGTGAGAAAGTTGTTGTGGCCAAAACTGTCAGTAGTTTCAAAGCATTATATGAAAGTGTCTGGAAGACAGGACACCACAAGCTTAGCTCTCATCCTATAACTGCACTTATTTAATTACTTAGGTAATTACACACACACACACACCTGCTTTCCACACACTTGTTCCTCAACCACATTAGGAAAATACTGGTACCATCCCATTCTTACTCTGTGGGAAAACATTGGTCTAGCATGGGGAAAGTTGTACCAAACATGCCCAATAGTGACCTTCACTTTAACAAGTGTTGGGCTTAGTAAACACAACCGTAATTCAAAGGTCCTTAAATATAGTGGATTGAGACACACAAATGGGGATAAATAGCCTAAGCTACTCTATCCTTTTGATATGTATTTCATTATTTCAATAAACTTATTTGAGACTTGAACTTGACTTACGAGGCTCTTCGGATAGATGAGTGTTCGTATATTGGGAGTTGATGTAATGGGAACCTCTTGTCGGAGATAAGTGAAAATATGGGGACATGATCACAGTACATACAGAATGACAGGATTCATGAAAATTTATAAAGGAGAATTTTTAATAACTGCCCTAATTTCAACAAGAGGGCAGGTAAAAGGTGTCCAATGTGAAAAAGAATGTAAAAAAAATTCAAGGATTGAAAACGACAGGAAGCGATTGCATTTTCCAATAATTTAACCCTTACACTGCTCAGGGGTCCTGGGGACATTTACACCCCTGTGCGCAAGAAAAAAAAAAATTCAAAATTTTTGTTTTGTCTTCTAAACATGTTAATTTGTGTCCCCTGAGCACGGAAAAAATAAAAAAAAAATCGTAGGTGACATATTTTGGACGCAATTGACCGAGGAAGTCTGGCAAAAAGTGGGCGTTGACAGAGTGGTCGTCAGACCCGGTCAGCGTCACCCGCGCTGACAGATGGAAGTTGCCACAAAGATATTATTACCTAATTGTTTCAATGTCTCCGATTGATTTTTTCTTAGTTTTTTTGCAGTAATATTATTCAATAGTGTGTATTGTAATATATTTATATAATAAAAGTGGTGAATAATCGCTATACTCAAAAGTATGATGTGCATATTAGTGATTCAATTATTATGTTTATAAAACAATAAACAAATAGTTTTGCTGCTATTACACTCTATACACAGGTTATATATAATTATCTGCATGTTTTGGTCACCATAACGAACCACTAAGTTGGTAATGAGAGTCGAAAAGCAACGAAGAGTTACCGCCACACACCAGCCAGCCACTCGCTGCCAATCCCTCGACACACGCACTAAACTTTCTATCCCAACAATACCAGTTGTGGTGTTATTACACTATATACAAACGTTATATATAAGTATGTATATATTTTGTTCACCACAACTGTACAGCTAAGCTGATATAGTTAGTTCAGGCACTAAGAGTCGTCGCTATACACAGATGGCGGCTGGCGGCTCCCTCACTCTTTCAAGGTCACACGCACTAAACTTTCTCCCTCAACAATACCTTTTGCAGTGTTATTACCCTATATACACATATTATATATAAGTATCTACATGTTTTATGCACCGTAACTGTACACCTAAGCTTGTAGTGCACCCAAAGAGCATAGTGGCCACCCTCTAAACAGCTAGACAAATCGTGCAGACGACGTCACCTCCGTCACCCATATGGCTCCTCCCAGCATAATTATTTTGCTGTTATTACACTAATACACACATTATATATAAGTATCTACATTTGTGTTCACCATAGAGAACCACTGACCTGGTATGGTGAATGCAAACAATAACAGCTAGCCACACAGTAAACGATGCTGTCTCCCTCCATCTCTCAGCATCACTCCTCCCATAGCGCTAATTATTACAACAGTCCTGCTATTATCACAACCCTGGTTATTTATATCACAATCATGGGTCATCTGTAATATTGTCATCGCTAAATAATATCAATTATATATTTATTTTGACATTTTACGGCGATGCTGTGGTCACAAGCTGAACAGCAATGCTGTTCGCTCATGCTGCGTGCGCCGGCCTTGGTTGCTCCAACAGTACTGTGCCTCTCACACCTGAGAATATTGCCCACGATTTTTTTTTTAAATGGCATCTGTTTACAAGAGCCTTGAGGAAGCTACTGTGAACCCCGTGTAGCCGCGGGCCATTTGAATCAGGCCTGGCACCCTATGGCGTATATATACGCCATGCGCACCATGGGACATGTTACTCAGGGCGTATATATACGCCATGCGGCGTTTAAGGGTTAATAAACTTTAAAACTTGAAAGGACGAAATGTATAAAGAAAACGGTGCTCCATGTATATAGTCTTGTTTCTGAAACTACAGTTTCAGAAATACACAAAGAAATTGCATACACAAAACAGTTTGGTTTAGTTTAACACAACTTTCATTAAAATTGAATTTGAATTTCTAACAGTTTTGGGAAATTTTTATGAATGTTAACTTTTGGCTTCTGCTAGTTTTGAAAGGTTGAGAGATCTCAATATAATTTTGTAAGTTTAAATTGTGGGTCATGGCCTACAATTTTTTTTCTTTTCTTTGCAGGGTATTTTATGCAGCTTGTGTGATATCAAGCCAGTTGGTGACCAGTTGCTTGAGTTGGCTACAGAGGAAATGACAAATGTTTGTGAGAACCGGGTACTCAAGGTGATTATTTTGTCACATTTGTTATAATTAACTAATTATTGACTTGGCAATTATTTCTGTGGGGAGGTTCGTCAGCTCCCTGGAGCTATTGGACTGATATTGGGTATTGTTAGTCCAGGGTTTAAATCATATTGAATTGTCATGCCTACGTGGGATCACTAGCCAGAACATGGTCCCCTCAGAGAGGTACAGGGAGCAATGGCCTATGTAACTTCCTTGTATGAAAGTTGTCATGTCTGCAATCGGCTGGGGTTAGACCCCAGAAAGGTAAGAGCCCCAAAACAGACCCCAACAAGAAAAACAAGACACGCAAACAAGCAACAAGTCACAGAAACCAAGAAGAAGCAGCACAGAAGAGGACTAACGAGTCCTAGAAAGGATCGGAGGTAAGCCTCACCGGAAGACGACAGATGTTCCAATAATATGGGAAGTATCGAAGACCTTCCTGAATCTTCAAGATCCTACAGAAGCAAGCACAAAATCATGAAGGCTCATAAAGGCACAGTCGCACCCGAGAGCAAAGGTCATGCATAACCCAGATACGAGGTTAACATAACCTCGACATGACGGAGAATTCATGTCCCAGAGAAGGGTGAGAAAACGGAGAAAGCACCCACCGACAGGATGGAACCGGTGGACCCGAAGGGACAAGGAACCGAACCTGGGGAGGGGCCAACGCCCAACAACTCATACCGGGGGGAGGGCTTGTAACCGCAGGCCCTGTTCAGAGGGTAAAGAAAAACCTGCGGAGAAGAATGGGGCTTATACAGCCCCTAAGTCAGTCAGCTGCTCCCCAGCCCCGGGAACCTGCATGACAGGACTTAGGGCCGAGCTATCCCCCCAAAAAAACCTCACAAGAAAAAGCTGGGGCAGCCAGTTCCGTCTCGGGGTGCTGAGATGGAACTCAGGCTCCAGGACGCCCAGGCAGGGTACTGCTAACCGGGGCCCAAGTCTACCAAACAACTTTCTGAGAACTGAACCCCGGGGGAAGTGTACACTCACGGGAACCTAGCAGTGGGAACTACCGGAACAGAGAAGAGTACTCGCTACACAGTGGGCAATAACCAAGGTAGACCCCTCACCAGGCAGGCAACAAAAAGAAAAAAGAAAACCACGCAAAAGGACAGCGTACCTAGGCAGAACAGAGCTGGCTGCTATGATTGATGAAAACAAACTGCGCTGTACCCCTGCACCCCTTACCAGTGCAAACTGCCTTGTATCCTAAGGCAAACAAGGGAGTCAGAATACCCTAGCACACAAAGGGTGGCCAAAAACTGAGCAGTAAATGGCCAAGCAGAAGCAAAACCCAAGAAACTTGTGGAAGGTGGCCCCAAGCCCCAAAGGCAGTACTTACCGGGCACCTAGGGAAGGGAACCCTAGGCACATGCAGCCCGAGTACTGAAGAATTACTCCTGGCTCGCACACCCTCTATAAGACAGCCACCACACCACAAAGCATAGAGCTGAAACCAAGTTAGACCAAGAGCACACGACCTCTGCCTAGCACATCGACCTCAGAACTGGGGTCTTGGGTAGCCAGCGTGAGGCATCTGGGGCTCCCCCTTCCCCCTTTTGGGGAGGGGGAAGCTGCACAGATGGCAGCACAGCAACGTGTTAGCAATTCCAATGGTTCGGCTCTCAGTAGCAATTTCTTAACCAGAATAGGTGTTTTTGTGATTACCTTTCTTGGTACCTGACCCGGTTGATGGCAGACATGGAATGCTTCCAACCACATGGGGGGTTTCTATAAGCCATTGCTCCTCGTAATTACCCAAGTGTAATTACCTAAGTGTAGTTACAGGATGAGAGCTACGCTCGTGGTGTCCCGTCTTCCCAGCACTCTTTGTCATATAACGCTTTGAAACTACTGACGGTCTTGGCCTCCACCACCTTCTCACTTAACTTGTTCCAACCGTCTACCACTCTATTTGCGAAGGTGAATTTTCTTATATTTCTTCGGCATCTGTGTTTAGCTAGTTTAAATCTATGACCTCTTGTTCTTGAAATTCCAGGTCTCAGGAAGTCTTCCCTGTCGATTTTATCAATTCCTGTTACTATTTTGTATGTAGTGATCATATCACCTCTTTTTCTTCTGTCTTCTAGTTTTGGCATGTTTAATGCTTCTAACCTCTCCTCGTAGCTCTTACCCTTCAGTTCTGGGAGCCACTTAGTAGCATGTCTTTGCACCTTTTCCAGTTTGTTGATGTGCTTCTTAAGATATGGCACCACACAACAGCTGCATATTCTAACTTTGGCCTAACAAAAGTCATGAACAATTTCTTTAGTATATCGCCATCCATGTATTTAAATGCAATTCTGAAGTTAGAAAGCATAGCATAGGCTCCTTGCACAATATTCTTTATGTGGTCCTCAGGTGATAGTTTTCTATCTAGAACCACCCCTAGATCTCTTTCTTTATCAGAATTCTTTAAAGATTTCTCACATAATATATAGGTTGTGTGGGGTCTATGTTCTCCTATTCCACATTCCATAACATGACATTTATTAACATTAAATTCCATTTGCCAAGTGGTGCTCCATATACTTATTTTGTCCAGGTCTTCTTGAAGGGCATGACAATCATCTAAATTTCTTATCCTTCCTATTATCTTAGCATCATCAGCAAACATGTTCATATAATTCTGTATACCAACTGGTAGATCATTTATGTACACAATAAACATCACTGGTGCAAGAACTGAACCCTGTGGTACTCCACTTGTGACATTTCTCCATTCCGATACATTGCCTCTGATTACTGCCCTCATTTTTCTATCAGTCAGAAAATTTTTCATCCATGATAGAAGCTTACCTGTCACCCCTCCAATATTTTCCAGTTTCCAGAACAACCTCTTATGTGGAACTCTGTCGAAAGCCTTTTTTAGGTCCAGATAGATGCAGTCAACCCAACCATCTCTTTCCTGTAATATCTCTGTGGCTCGATCATAGAAACTGAGTAAATTCGATACACAGGATCTTCCAGATCGAAAACCATACTGTCTGTCTGATATTATTTCATTTCTCTCTAGGTGTTCTACCCATTTAGTTTTGATTAGTTTTTCCAGTACTTTCACTATTACACTTGTCAATGATACAGGTATATAATTGAGGGGGTCTTCCCTGCTGCCACTTTTGTAGATTGGAACTATGTTAGCCTGTTTCCACCCGTCTGCTACGATTCCTGTACACTGGGATGCCTGAAAGATCAGGTGAAGTGGAATGCTGAGCTCAGATGCACATTCTCTCAGAACCCATGGTGAAACGCCATCTGGGCCAGCTGCTTTGTTCTTACCGAGCTCCTTGAGCATTTTTTCCACTTCGTCTCTAGACACCTCTATGTGTTCTATGTTGTTCTCTGGAATTCTTATTGTATCTGGTTCCGTAAAGATTTCATTTTGTACAAACACACTTTGGAACTTTTCGTTTAGTGTTTCACACATTTCCTTTTCATCTTCCGTGAATCTATTTCCCATTTTCAACCTCTGAATATTATCCTTTACCTGCAATTTGTTGTTTATGAATTTATAGAATAGACCTGGTTCTGTTTTACATTTGTCCGCAATCCCTTTTTCAAAATTTCTTTCTGCCTCTCTCCTCACTGCCGTGTAGTTGTTTCTCGCATCTTTGTATCGCTGGTATGTTTGGGGGTTCGGCCTCTTCCTGTATTGATTCCATTTTTGTGTCTTTTGGTCTCTAGCCCTCTCGCAATTTCTATTGAACCAATCCTGTTTCCTAGTTCTGCATCTCTGTTTTGGTATAAATTTTTTTGTGCCTTTATCATATATTTCACAAAACTTGCCATACATCTCATTCACTTCCTTGCCTAGCATCAAGTCTGTCCAATTATACTCACTAAAAAAAATTTCTAAGGTCACCATAATGTCCTCTCCTGAAGTCTGGTTTTTCAACTGCTTCAACCTCCTTATTTTCTTCCAGCTTATAACGCATTGCATATTTTATTCCCAAAAAGACATGGTCACTTTTACCCAAGGGAGGAAGGTACTGAATGTCAAATATCTCTTCCTCCTTCCTGGTAAATATCAAATCTAGCATGGAGGGAACGTCCCCTTCCCTCATCCTCGTAGCTTGTTTAACATGTTGATACAAGAATGTTTCCAGGATGAGGTCTACAAATTTACAGGTCCAAAAATCTTCTGTTTTAGCTTCATATGCTTCCCAGTCTATGGATTTCAAGTTGAAGTCACCGACTATCAACAGTCGTGATCTATCGTTATCCGCTCTCGCTATAATCTCTCTCATTATTGTTATAAGACCTTCACGTTTACTATCTAGCTCCTCCTTTGACCATGTGCTGTTTGGCGGTGGACTATATGCATTTATTATCATTAGTTTATCATCCTCATAGCAGATCTCTAGTGCTATTATGTCAACTTCTTGTGGATTGGCAGTCATTATTTCCTTCACCTTTAGGTGATCTTTTACCAGCACAGCAACGCCACCGCCTTTCCTAATTTTTCTGTCCCGTCTCCAAATTGAGTAGCCCCTTGGGAATATGACGTCATTTAAAATTACATCTTCAAGTTTTGTCTCCGTGAGTGCAACAATGTCTGGTGTCTGCAGCTGTATTACATCACTTAACTCCAGTATCTTCGATCTCACTCCATCTATGTTGGTGTATGCAATCTTCAGGAACTTGTTCCCCCTCTCCTTATTCTTCACTCCCCCTCTCTCTATTGATTTTGTTGGTTTGCCTTTATGTACCACTTTACTGGTTTGCCTACCCCTATCACTTTGTAGAAAAAAGAATTTATTTCTTCTTCATTCCTGCTCTCATTTCAATGTTTTGCCTCGGCGAGGTTCAGTTTCAGCTTCTCTCTATCTTCTTTTGAAAGATCTCGTCTTAACGACCACCCTTTCCCATCCTCATCCCTTTGCAATTTTCTAGCATTCCTTAGTACTTCTTCCATCTGTTTGGCACCGTTTAGGGTGATCCTCAAAGGTCGATCTTTCCCTTTTACGTACCTGCCTATTCTCCTGTAGTCGCACACATTCTCTCTGTTTGTAAGACCTTCCACGAGGCCAACAATTTTATCTACTACTTTAGCTTCTTCTACAGCTCTTTCTGACCTAGATGTTATCGCCTTTTCTTTGCAGCCAAAAATGATCAGGGACTTACTCCGATCAACTGTGTTTTGCACCAACTTCGGGTTAGATGCCAATTCTTTCCTCACTTCTAGCCTAATGTTTGTTTTATCTTGGTTGCTGCAGTGTTTGACTTCCTTTACTGCTTCTTCTATTTTTTCCTTCTCCTTGGCCACTTGTGCATAAGTGAGTTGCATATCTTTCTTGCACTGTTCTATTCCCTGTGTAACTTCCTCCATCTGTGCTGACAAAAGCTGTTTCTCCTGTTGAATTTCCTTGCCTAACCTATTGTAGTCATTTATGTTTAAATTTACTTTAACTTCTTCCAAAGCTATTTTTAAGAGTTTATTTTCTTCTTCCATGGCTTTGCAATTTGTTTCCAATTGATTCTTATCCTTGCGCAAGTCTTTCACTAAACCCTCAAGACATAAAACTTTGCTATTCAAATGGTCATTACTTTCTTTCAATTTACTAATTATTTCTACATGAGAGTTCACTATAGTATCTAAATTTACCAACTTGTTATGTAGACTGCTAATATCAATGCTTTCTTCATTGAATCCCTCAAAATCAAGCTCTGTTTTGTTTTTCCCCTTGCCAGTGGCCATCTTGAATGTTCTTCTCTGCACTGTAAACACTAGGGCAACTTTTTCTCATCCGATTTTTCACTTCCCTTAGCACTTTCCTGTTATCTCACCTATTTTTCAAGAGCACTATACCTTTATGTTCTCTGGGACACCACTCACTACCATCAACCTGTACTACAATACTTAGGATTGTTGAAATATGCTGGAGCTCCTCTGCTGCAAGTGTTGACCCTAGGGGTGTCACCTTTTGAATGTGCCTCTCAAAGGGTGCCAGGTTCTGGCTCGTGGTCCCCAGTAGGCCCACACAAATCCATACACATGATTGATATTGAAGTCTGACATTAGCACATTAGCAATATCAGCTTGGATAACTCCAGGGAGCCGACGTGGCTCCTCTCAGAAAAACAAGTAAAACCGCATTGAAAATACATAGAACAAATAATTGAAAATATACATGTGGTAACTCGCGATGCTTGAATGGCACGCACAACCGCCTCTGGGAGCTTCATCCACAAGCGACCAGCCCATGATGCCCCCCTTCTCCATGCCCCACAGCCAAAGTCAGTGTTTTTTTTTTTTTGTGTGTGTGTGTTTTTTTACATGTATGTGCTCAGGGAAGGGAATTTATCATTTTACAAAGAACAAAAAAAATTTTGCGAACACTTGATTTTATGTGCACAGTGGGAATGTCACAATAAACTCAGTTCATCACAGTGGTTAATGAGTGCTTGTTTGCTCCTGCCCTTCTGCGAGATGTGGGCATAATTCAGCTTCACGTGCAGGTTCCCACCCTTTCGGCAACGCTTGTGGCTGAGGACTTGCACGCTCGTGGCTTTTTGGCTTTGGTCCTGCGTTTTTTTTTCCCTCCTGGAACTGTCCTCGGACTGGCTTAAGGAGGATGTTGAGGCACTTGGTGCTGTTCCCAGGTCTTGTGCATTGGTCTCTGCTGCTTGTGTGTCGTGTGCACTTCTGAAGCTGTTTGCACCGATCCTGTGGGAAGCGGTTTTGCGGTTTTTTGCTGTGTGTCTTGTGTTTCGGCAGGTTGTGTTCGCTTCCTCCTTGGAATCTGCTAGGGCCCTGGCTCTTAAGATTGTCTTCACCTTTGTCTCCCTTGTTGTTTGCAGACTCTGCGATGGAAAAGTATCTACAAGAAGCTTCTGCCAGCTGTCAACCGATGTCTGACTTGTTGATCCTCCTGGGTTTCCAGGGGAGGTTCTTCCCGGAGGGGTAGTGGTTCCGTTCCTCAAGGTGGGCCACTGGTGGCAGGTTTGGGGCCGGCGCCGCCTTCGGAACCTGCTGCATCTGGTCAGCACCGTGATCGCTGTGTGTGCAGGTCGGATTCTCATAAGGGGCGTCGGCCCTTTCGTGGTTCATCCTATTGACGGGGCTATGGAGGGGAGGCTTGCTTGGTTCGCTCGCGCCTGGTCTCACGATTTTATTCATTTTGGGTCATTTTCCACAGCCTGAGGCAGTGTTGGGTGGCCCTTCCTCTTGGGAGGTTTGCAGGTGGCGGGGCAGGCTTCCTCTCTTGCGCTCTGTCAGGTCGTCTCAGAGTGGGTGCGCTTGGGCGTGGTAGAAACGACGACGTCCCTCAGGTGGTTTTCCAGCTTGTTTCCATATCCAAAATGGGACTGTGCGGACCTGTGGTTCATTCTGGACTTGTCCTGTCTGAACCCCTGGGGTTTCGTGCCCCTCCGTTCGGATGACCACTCTGTCCCAGGTCCAGCTTCAGTTGGAGTGGAACGCTTGGATGATGTCCTTGGACCTCAAGAACGCGTATTGGCACGTCCCTATTCATCTGGGGTTCAGGGACTGGCTCGGTTTTGTTGTGGTGCATCGAGGTTTCCGCTTTCGTTGTCTCCCATTCCGTTTAAACCTGGCACCTTGCATGTTCACGCTCCTTACTCGGATCGTCTTGGCCCGTCTGTGTCTTTGGTGTTCGGGTATTGGCCTACTTTGACGTCTGGCTTGTCTGAGCTCCTAGTCAGACCTCGTGTGTGCTCGCCTTGGGTTTGGTTCTTTCCCAGCTAGCCAGGTTTAGGTTCCTGGTGAACTGGAGGAAGTCCCATCTGGTTCCCTCCCAGGTTCGGAACTGGCTGGGTCTTGTGTGGGACTCTCAAACCACTTCCTTGTTGGCTTTCCCTCCTGAGTTTCTCCTTCAGCTGCAGTCCCACGTGTGCCAGTTTCTAAGGGGCTCCCAGGTCACCCGGTGATTGCTTGAGGGTTTGTGCGGGAACCTGAACTTTGCGATGATGGTCTACCCGCTGGGTCGGGTTTGACTTCGTTGGCTGTTTTGGTTCCTTCTGGGACGTCCCTTCCGCCTTTTTTGCGATCACTGGATTCAACCCCTGGGAGCCTTGCACCGGGTGTGTCATCGGCTTCCTCTTTGGGTTTTTCTGGGTTCAATGCCTTGGCACCTACGCGAGCCCTCGCTTGATGTGTTCACAGATGCGTCATCTCCTGGCTGGGGCTTTGTGACCAGTGCTCACCAGGCCAGCCAGGGGCGGTGAGGGTCCGTCCTTCCATTGGGTCCACAGCACGGTGCAGGAGTTTGTGGCGGTTTGGTTTGTGCTTTGGAGGGTTCGGGTCTCCCGCGGGTCGATGATCTGGCTCCATTCAGACTGCTACGCTTGTGGTTCATTTCCTAAACTATTGGGGGGTGGGTGTTCGATGCGGTCCTTGGCTCTTTGGGGCTGGTCGCTTCGGGTGACTCGTCTGCCTAGTTCTTGGGGTTTGGCTCTCCTCACTGTTCACATCCGGGGGTGTCCAGTGTCCTGGCAGACAGCCTGTCCTGGTTCCTTCCCCTGTTCACTGAATGGACGGTCAACGCTGACTCATTCAGTTGGCTTTGCCAGATGTTCAGGAGCCCGGAGGTGGATCATGTCAGCGTGGTCATGGTGTCTTCTAGTACTGTATATGTGGCGCCCTTCCCTGACGGCAAGGCCGTCGGGGTCGATGCCTTTCAGCACGACTGGTGGGGGGTTCCTGTACCTCCCCCCCCCCTTAGGGGAGGGGGGGGGAGTTACTAGGGGAGAGTAGTCCTTCTAGCCCCTTGGTGGCCGGCCCAGCACTTTGTTTCAGGCGCTGCTTGCTTGGTGTCCGAACCCGGAGGTTTTCCCGCGGCTGTGCCTCTTTCAGCAGATCGGCTCGGTCCGTTGCGAGGCTGGTTCGATCATCTCCTCGAGTCTTCGCGTCTGGAGTTTTTGACTCGAATCTATCACCGTCTGTATGGTGATCAGGTGGGTTCCTTGGTGGTGTTCCACCTGCGGGCTTCGTCTTGGCGGCAGAATGCATTTTCCTCACGGTCCTTCTGGTCCTTTTTGTCCCTCCATCGTTGTACTTTGCTTTCGGTTCGGGTTGTTTGGTCCTTTCTCTCGTGGCTGTTTGAAGACTATTAAATAAGGGAGTGTCTGTACTATGGGGGATCTATTATAACATGGGTGTAGGGGCAGTAGTTAGCATTCAGAGTTATCAAATATGGGAGATCTCAAAGGCCCGGCCCCCACTAAATATAGAGAAATAACTTGTAGTGGCTTATTACAGCAGTAGTCAGCCTAGAGGTTGATCAAAGATCTCCTACACAGGAAAAATGGATACTCCTTTACTAACTTATTTATTTATTAACCCCTTAACAACCCCTCCATATATATTCATACCAATAACAATAATAATTACTTTACCACACTATCTTACGTTAAAAGCCTTGGTCCACTTAGACAGGATACAAGGTTTACACTGTGAACAAGCTAGGGGTAAAGTACTACTGGTTAAGAACTGAAGCTTGATGCAGCTTAGGGTAATGAGACCACGTGGTACCCTAATACAACACAACACTACACTACACTCAGGGTACCCTAAAACACTGGCAAATACTGCCCCCAGGTCTTACCAATCTTTACTACCAGAGTAGGCACACTTACAACACAGATTATACTTAACTTAAGGTAAGGGAAATAAGTAAGAGGAGAAGGTAGAAGAGGAGAGGTGCAGCCACAGAGTAGGTCTCGACACCACGAACGCCAGCCAGAGAGAGAGTGCATCTCCACTCTCCTCCCTCAGTACTCGCTGCCAGCAGAGAACTCAACTAATCGTACAGCATTCCTATCCCAAGTTTACTCAGGTTTACTTTACAAATGATTAGAAAGTATTAGTAAACATAGTTGGTGCCTGTTTTATTATTTAATAATCAACCCCAAGCTCAGTCTTTAAATGCTCTTTGAGAAACAAGAATAGTCTTACGTCTGGCAGGGAAGATACAAGCAATTGCAGCTCGTGATGCGTCCAACTATACTATAAGAAAGCTTAATAGCTCAATTTTGACCTCTGGTTTCCACTGAGGAACCCAGGGTCGTAACAAAGACCGTCATCTGATGCCGAATACTGTCGCCTCATATTGTGTGGCGCTGGTGGAGCTGCTGCATCTTGCTTTCAGTATAGATGTTACTTCTGCACCGTTTCGAAGGCTGTCTCTGGCGTTTCACCTCCAGCCTGCTCATACTCCGCCTAAGCCGTCCTGGCCCTTGGACAGGGTACTCTTGTATTTATCTTCTCCTCACTTTGTTGTGGCCCCTAAAGTTCAGGATTGTTTTTCTAAGGCCCTTTTCTTGTTGGCATTGGCCTCGGGGGGGGGGGGGGGGGGGGTATGGGGAACGTCATGGTCTCCTCCAGCGCAGGGGTTTTTGCTCTTTTGGTCGTGGTGATAGGTTTGTTCGTCTGCAGCCATCTCCTTCTTTTCTGGCGAAGAATGAGACTACTGCATTCCGGAGGGGGCCCTTGGGTTGTTGATGCTTGGTTGGTCAGACCGGGGGTTCATAATGTGTTGTGGCCGGTTGCGGCGCTCCATTGTTATTTCTGCGCCACGGCTTCGGTGGTCAGGGACGCACTTTGGGTTGATCCAGTTTCCCTTCTTCTCTGTTCCCGGGTTCGGGTCTCTCAGGTTGTCCTCAGGGTTATTTGGTCTAGCCAGCCTGTGGTCTATCCTCATGCCCATGACGTTCGTAAGTTTGCTGCCAAATTTGGTAACATGTCTTCGATTGACATTCAGGCACAGCAGTGTTTTTGGCGGTCAAACAGGGTCCTGGCTGCACGCTACCTCGTAAATGTTCCTGGGCCTAGTCGGGCCTGTGTCGCTTTGGGTCGGCGGTTGCAGCAAGTTGTCTCGCCTTCGAGTTGAGATGCGAGCACCGACCGCCTCCCGGGTAAGTCCCTCTTGTTTTTGTCTTTGGTGAAGTAGCTCCAGGGAGCTGAAGGGGCTCCCTGCAGAAAACCAGTGTTGAATGTTATGAAACTTCATTTTCTGGGTGAGTCCCGGAGCCTCTCCGTCAGCCCCCCTCTCCCCGGTCAGCAGTTTTCATATGTTTTGACATCCAGCCAAAGAACTGGTGGTTGGATCACCGGCATGGTGGGTCTGGGGCTCCTTCCCCCTCCCAAGGAGGGGGGAGTTGCTCAGACAAGCGCCGCAGCTCGTGTGACATCATGCTTGATTGCTTGTTTTCATTTGGGGAGTTCTGTCAACTCATTTCACTATATTCGTTGGTTTCATCTGAATAGTGGTTTGAGGCGCTAATTACCTTTCTGGGTGCCTGTCCCGGTCGATGGCAGATATAGAATGCTTCAAAATCACATGTGCAATTTCTATAGGCTATTGCTCGTCATGCCTCTCTGAGGGAACCAGGTTCTGACTGTGGTCCCTGGTAGGCCTAGAACTCCAACCACAATGACTGATGCCAAAGGTTAGGGATATACATATCAGCCTGGGATAGCTCCAGGGAGCCTCTGGGAGCCTCTGGGACTCGCCCAGAAAATGGCGTTTCATTACATTCAACACTGGTTTTTTCTCTTCATAGGTATACTGCGCTTTTTGTTGACGTGGTCTTGTCCTTCTTTCGTGGAGGTTAAGGGACCGTTGTCTTGACACATACTGTCACCTTGTCTCGTGCTGCATTCACGGAGCCTCTATGTATTGCTTTTGGTTTTTGTTCCTTCAGCACCTTTTCGTGAGCTGTCTTGGGCATTGTTCGCCTCCGGCCTGCTCTAGTGCCACGTGTGCCATCCTGGTCTTGGACAGGGTGCTCTTTTCTCTCTTCCCCTCGGTTTGTTGTGGCCCCCCTTTAGTTTAGGTTTGTTTTTCGGTTTCTGCTGCTTTGGGATCTGGTGATCAGTTTGTTCATTTGCGGCCATCTTATCTTTTCTGGCAAGGTTGGGATGGCTTGGGGAGTTCCTGGGAGTCCCTGGGGTTGTTGATGGTTGGTTAGCCAGGGTTGCATCTTCTTGTGTCCAGTTGTGGCTCCTAGCTGTTGCCTGCATGCCACGGTCTCTGTGGCACTGGACATGCTTTGGGTTGACCCGGGTTCCCTTCATCCCTGTTCAGGAATCGGGTCGCCTGGGCCTTCCGTGGGGTCATTTGGTGTGCCCAGTTGTTGTGCTTTTGCGTTTGGGTGCATGGTTTGCGCCTCCCAGGTTTGTCCCACTTTAGTCCTTTGCTTTGGCTAGTTAGCTCCAGGAAGCAGAAGGGGCTCCCCAGAGAAAGCCAGTGTTGAATGTAATGAAATGCCATTTTCTGGGTGAGACGCGGAGGCTCCCCAGCAGCCCTCCCTCCCTCCCTCTGGTCAGCATTTTGTTCATGTGTTTTTGACATCCAGCCTCGGAACTGCAGTGTGGATCGCCGGCTCGGGGGTCTGGGGCTTCCCCTTCCCCCTCCCTGGGAAGGGGAAAGCTGCGCAGCTCGTGTGACATCATGCTTGTTTGCTTGTTTTCATTTGGGGATTTCTGTCCACTCGTTTTTCTATTTTAGTCGTTTTACCAGAATAGGGGTTTGTTTTGAGACGCTTTCCTTTCTGGGTGCCTGGCCGGGTCAATGGCAGACATAGAATGCTCCAAATCCCATGTGCATTTCTATAAGCCATTGCTTCTCATGCCTCTCTGAATGGGCCAAGTTCTGGCTCGTGGTTCCTAGTAAACCTAAAACTCTATTCACAATGACTGATGCCAAAGTCTAATGATATACATATCAGCCTGGATAGCTGTGGTGAGCCTCCTGGTCTCACCTAGAAAATGGCGTTTCATTGCATATAACGCTGTTTTTTTTGGTCCTGATATTGTTAAAATGGATTCCCTGGTCACAGAAAAATAATAACAAAATTGTACGTGACTTACTTTGGCCGCATTGAAGCCTGAAAGTCTTACAATGATGTCACAATTTGTTTGCTCATTGAGCAAATGCCTCAGAGCGGTAGCTCAGAACCAGCCTTCAGGCAAAAGTTGCTGCGAATATATTTTGTACACATTTATTTCAATATTTCTGATTGTTTTTCCCTGGTTTTTGTAATAATGCCATTCAATAGTGTGTCCTGAGAAATTTATGCAATAAAATGTGTGGAACATCGGAATGCTCAAATAGATTGAGCATCCCATCAGTTCTTCGGCTGATGCTATGGGCACCGGTTGTGTGCTCCGGCTCCAGTAGTTGTTTCAGCACTGTACCTAGAGTGTGGTGTCTGTCTTCTAGGTGGTGCGTGAGCCGGGAGTGAGTCTCCAGTACTCGGGCTGCATGCGCCTAGGGTTCCCTTCCCTAGGTGCCCTGTAAGTACTTCCCTTGGGTCTTGGGGTTACCTTCCACAAATTCCTTGGGTACTGCTTCTGCTAGGCCGTTTGCTGCTCGGTTTTTGGCCGCCCTTTGTGTGATAGGGGGTTCTGTCTCCCTTGTTTGCCTCAGGGTAAGGGGCAGTTTGCACTGGCGGGGCGCAGGGTGCTGCGCAGCTTGTTTTCACCTATCATAGCGGCCGGCTCTGTTCAGCCTGGGTACGCTGTACTCTTGCGGGGTTTTCTTTTTCATTTTGTTTATCTACCTGGTGGGGGCTCTGCCTTTGGTTCTTTTCCCCTTTGTTTCGAGTTCTCTTCCTTCTTCCAGTGGTTTCCCCTGCTAGGTCCCCGTGAGTGTACGTGTCCCGGGGGTTCAGGTCTTGGAATGTTGTTTGGTAGCCATGGGTGCCGGTTAGCAGTACCCTGCCTGGGATTACCTGAGCGCGAGTCCACTTATAATAAACACTCTGGACCCTGGGAAACCCCTAGGGGGAGTGTGGGCCCGATAGATGTGGCCCCAATCCCCTCCCCCCCCTCACTTTGTGCAAGTTCGAGGGTTGCTCTGTCCCCTTGTCTCAGGGTGACTAATGGTTTTGCCTCTGTCTGCAGCCTGTGGGGTCGGTGACACCTTCGGCCTGGGGTCCTGCAAGTTTGTTGCTTGTTTGAGACTCGGTTACCCAATCTTATGCTGACTATGTGGGTGCAGGCTGCACAGGCGTTGCACATTGGGTTTCAGTGCCAGTGCTAGTTGTTTGCTTCCCAGAACCCCGAGGCTGCCCCGTTTTCGTTGGTGCTCTTGTCGGGTCTCCCCCCCCCCCCCCTTTTCTCCCTTCATCCGGGTCTTTACCATCTGTGGGTTCGGGGTCGGGGCGGGGCTTCCATGTTTTGAGACTCTGTTGGTCTCGGGGACTTCCCCTTCAGGGGTAGCGACGGGGGCATTCGAGCCTGTTTCCTCGAGCCGTGTTGTAAGAGTCTGCCAGTGGGCTCCCTTCCTTAGTGCTTTTCACGGCTGCCCCGGTTTTCTTGAGGCTGGGGCTTTGGGGGGAAAGCTCGGCCTCGGGGCCTCCCTGGTGGGTTCCCAGGGCTGGGATGGGGCTGACGTGGGGGCCCTCAGGCCCCGTTGGTTCCAGCCGGGGTTTTTCTACCCCTCTGGGCAGGGCTTGCAGTTTTGTGGAGTGGGGTTTTTCCTTCCCCCCTCTCCACACGAGTATTTGGGCATCGGCCCCTCCCCGGGCTCGGTTCCTTGTCCATTATGCCCGTTGCTTCTGTCCTGTCGATGGGTGCTTTTCTATGTTCTTCGCTCCCTTTTCCCGGGACGGGACTTCTCCGACATGCCCCCCTGTTCTTGGGGTTCTGCATGACTTTTGGTCTCGGGTGCGACTGGGTCTTTCTGTGCCTTTGTCCTTTGTGTTTGCTTATATGTGTTCTCAAATGTTCGGGACGGTTTTGCTCCTTCCCGTTTTACTGGTATGTCTGTCATCGTTCGGTGGGGTTTCCCTCGGGTTCTTTCTGGGGCTTGTGGGTCCTATTCCGGGCGGCTTCTAAGTTTTTGACCTTCTCGTTCATTTGTTCCTATCTCTTCTCTCCGCGCTGTATCTCGGCACTGCTCGTTTTCCTTCCGTTCTGGTCTGGGATGCCGGATTGGGCTACTTGTAGCCGGTTGGGCTACTTGTTACCATGTTGGGCTACTTGTCGCCATGTTGGGCTACTGGTGGCCCGCTTGGGTTCCGTTTCGGTTCGTTATTTTCCTTACATGGGCCGGCTACGTTGGCTTCTGTTTCCATGAGTTGGCCTGTTCTTCAACTGATCGCTCGAGTTACGACCCGTTGAATACTTTTGTGCTCTGTTGTTGGACGGAGTAGGATGGACCTGTGTAGCCCAACCTGTTGGGCTACTTTTCTTTCGTGTCCTGCGCATGTGCCGTGGGAGTTTGTTTTGGTTCCGGGCGGTGTGCACACGTGCTGGTGTTCTGTGTCCATTTTATCTCGGGGGGCTTTGCCTCTCGCTCTTATCATTCTCCAGTCCATGCCCCATTGCTCTTCGGGGTGTTCTGGAGTGCTGCTGTGGGGATGTCACGGGGTTTTTCCTTGCATTTTTGGGTGGGGGAGCCTCCTTCGCTGCTCCCCTACTCTTCTCCGGCATGAGCTGCCTCCGGTGGCTACGTTCTCATAGGCTTGCGTCATGGCCCTTCCGCGCCTATATTCTGCAGGTGAACTGGTGCGGTCTGGCATCTCCTTTGTCCTGACGCTGTTTTTGTTTTTGGGAGTAGGAATGAGTGTACATACGTACTTGAGAACGTAGAACATAAAAACCGAGGTGCCTGCTGCAGGGCTATTGGCCCCGTATGTGGCAGCTCTTGTTCTCTCCACCCGATTCCTTTCTCAGATCACTGGTGTCTGCAGGAGGCCTCTTGGCCCATACGAGGCGGCTCCTACCTGTACTCATCCTGCCCCTCTCCTATGTTTGTCTAACCATGTTTGAGTTCGGGACCCCGCCTCCATCTTGTTCCATGGTGCAATGGTGGAGGTACCTGTTCAGTGGTACATTTTCCTGTGTTGAGGGTATTATATGCTCGCCTATTTGTGCTTGCGGGGTTGGGCTCTGGCTCTTTGGTTCCGCCTCTCGCCTGTCATTTGCCTGACGTGCGGATTCTGAGCCTCCTGGGCTCTCTTTGTCTCTACACTTGGCGCAGTGTATGGGGTCAGCCCTGGTGTGGGCTGCCTCGTGTGTTCCATTGGTTGCTTGTTACGCTGCACACGTTTCTTCTAACGTCCCTGTGGCTCGGTTGGGTACTCGGTTTCCACCTGTGTCCCCTTGTGTGCTACTCGTGTTACAGTTTGTTATCTTCCCTGTCACTTCCTCTGGGAGTGTGGTGACGTTTTGCTACGGTTTTGATATTGCTGCTGCGTGTGGGGGTATGGTTGTGGTGTTTTGTTCGGCCCTTTCGTGCTCCTTCTGGCGCCTTCCTTTGTTGCGTTTTTTGTTCATTTGATTTTCTGGGGCCCTCCTTTCTTGCCGGTCTTACAGTGCTGGGCCTCGTTTTTCCGTGTTCCTTGGATTCTCTGTCCTAACCTCGTTGTCCTCGCCTAGTTATGCTGGCTGGAGATGAGCTTGGGCTTTTTGTCTTGCCCGCCTATCATTTGCTTTCTGTTAAAGTTCCGGAGCCTACTGGGCTCTTCTCTGCACTGGATGCTGGATGTGGGGTTGGCCTCCGCCACTTCCCTTCCTCATGCATTCCTCTCATCTTCCCCGCTTCACTCTTGTCCTTGGCCCCTGGTGCTGGGGCGTTTCTGCTAGTCCTTTTGTCATTTCCTCCTTCACACTGTTGTGTGTTTTGTTTGTGCCTTTTGGCTTTCCTGTTGCCGGGTTTGATTCCTGTTTTCCTGGCTTGCCCTGCCTGTTGGTTTTTTCAGGGTCTTGCAATGTCCCTTCTCTGGTGTCTAACGTCGGATCCGTGGTTTCCAATCCCACGGTGAGCTTGCTCGCGTTGGGGAGTTTTCTGTTCAGCAAACGTTCCATCTCCTTCTTGTCGGCTTGGGCTTCCGGCTCTGCTTCCTTGGTGGTTGCACCCAAGATCTTCCTGCGGCTCCGCCTCTTTCTTGGCTCGGATGACCCTTGGCAGTGCTGATTACGTTCTGCCTCGTGGATCTTGCGTCCGTTGGTGGTCAGGTGGCTTCGTTGTTGGTGTCCCACCTGTGTGCTTCTTGGCGGCAGTATGGGGTGTTTTGGTGGTCCTTCCTTTTCCTTCTGTCCCTTCTTCAGTGGCTGCGTTTGTTGGTGTCGGCTTGGTTTTCGGCTGGGGGTTGGGGCCATCGACTTGCCGCATACTGTCGCCTCATTTTATGCGGTGCTGGCGGAACTGCTTCGGCTTGCTTTCAGACTCGTCTGCGCCGTTCGTAAGCTGTCTCGTGCCTCTTTCACCTCCAGCCTGTTCTTGCCCCGCTTGAGCCGTCCTGGTCGTTGAACAGAGTGCTCTTTTCTTTCTTCTCATTTTCTTGTGGCCCCTTCGGTTCCGGTTTGTTTTTCGATGGCTCTTTTCCGGTTAGCATTGGCCTCTGGGGGTCGGGTAGGTGAGCTTCATGCTCTCCTCCTGCGCAGGGGTTTTCTGCTCCTTCGGTTGAGGTGATTGGTTTGGTTGTCTGCTGCCTTCTCCATCTTTTCTGGCGAAGGATGAGACTGTTGCTTTCCGGAGGGGTCCCCTGGGTTGTTGATGCTTGGTTCGTTGGGCCGGGGGTGCGTTTGTTTTTGTCCGGTTGCGGCTCTCCGCCGTGGTTGGCACGCCATGGCTTCTGGGTCCATGGACGCGATTTGGGTTGTTCCGGTTCCCTTCTAACCTGTTAGAGGGTGCGGGTCTCCCAGGTCGTCCGCAGGGTTTTTCCGGCTCTCCAACCTGCGGTCTATCTTTGTGCCCATGATGTTCGCAAGTTCGCAGCTCTTGCAGCCGTCTTTGGTCATGGGAGGGCGGTCGGGCATGGGGAATTTGGTGGTCGAACAGGATCCTTGGGTGTTCGTTCCCTTGTACATGTTCCTGGGCCCAGTCGGGCCTGTGTCGCTTTGGGTCGGCGGATGCGGCCTGTTGTCTCGGCTTCGGGTTGAGTAGTGTGCGGTGACCACCTCCCGGGTCAGTCCCTATTCTTTTCCTCTGTGGAGTAGTTAGCTCCTGAGAGCCGTAGGGGCTCCCCCCTGAAAACAAGTGTTGAATGTAAAGAAACGCTATTTTCTGGGTGAGTCCCGGAGGCTCCTCGGCATCCCTCCCGCCCCTCTGGTCAGCGTTTTTTTCGTGTGTTTTTGACATCCAGCCTCAGAACTGGGGTGTGGATCGCTGGCACGTTAGGTCTGGGGCTCCCCCTTCCCCCTCCTGGTGAGGGGGGGGGGGGCCCGCACAGACAGTGGCACGACGACGAATGACATCATACTAGTTTGCTCGTTTTTGTTTGGGGAGTTCTCTCCACTCGTTCGGCTTTTGGTTGCAATTTTTACCAGAATAGGGGTTTGTTTTGGGACGCCTACTTTTCTGGGTGCCTAACCCAGTCGACGGCAGACATAAAATGCTTCCAACCACACGGGGGTTTCTATAAGCCATTGCTACCCTTGCCTCTCTGAAGGGGCCAGGTTCTTGCTCATGGTCCCCGGTAGGCCCATAAGAACTTCATACACATGACTGATGCCAAAGCCTGACATTAGCATATCGGCCTAGTAAGCTCCAGGGAGCCTCCAGGACTCAACCAAAAAATGGCATTTAATTACATTCAACGCTGGATTTTTATAGCACACACCATCACTTCCAGCTTCCCACACCCCCTTAAGATCCCCCTTCTGGGAAGTGGCTCAGTAAATTGCCTGGAGACAGCCTGGAGAATCTCCATCTAATACAATAAAACATTAATTAAACAAGTATTTTTATAACTTTTTTATTATCCTAATATTACCAAACAAAATCTGTAACCAAAAATATATATGATGATCCAGAACTCGCCTCCCACCACTGACTCCCCCTCCTCCACCACCCTCCCTACATCCTATACACTCTCTCTCTGCTTCTCAACTCAACACCCATCCATCCCTACCTCCATCCATCCCTCCATCCACCCCTCCATCCACCCCTCCATCCCTTCATACATCCACTCCTCCATCCCTCCCTCCAACCATCCCTCCCTCCAACCATCCATCCCTCCAACCATCCATCCCTCCCTCCCTCCCTCCCTCCAATCCCTCCCCTCCCTCCCTCCCTCCCTCCCTCCTATCCCTCCCTCCCTCCCATCCTTCCCTCCCTCCCATCCTTCCCTCCCTCCCATCCTTCCCTCCCTCCCATCCTTCCCTCCCTCCCATCCTTCCCTCCCATCCTTCCCTCCCATCCTTCCCTCCCATCCTTCCCTCCCATCCATCCCTCTCTCCCATCCATCCCTCTCTCCCATCCATCCCTCTCTCCCATCCATCCCTCTCTCCCATCCATCCCTCCCTCCCATCCATCCCTCCCTCCCATCCATCCCTCCCTCCCATCCATCCCTCCCTCCCATCCATCCCTCCCTCCCATCCATCCCTCCCTCCCATCCATCCCTCTCTCCCATCCATCCCTCCCTCCCATCCATCCCTCTCTCCCATCCATCCCTCCCTCCCATCCATTCCTCCCTCCCATCCATTCCTCCCTCCCATCCATCCCTCCCTCCCATCCATCCCTCCCTCCCATCCATCCCTCCCTCCCATCCATCCCTCTCTCCCATCCATCCCTCCCTCCCATCCATTCCTCCCTCCCATCCATTCCTCCCTCCCATCCATCCCTCCCTCCCATTCCTCCCTCCCATCCATCCCTCCCATCCATCCCTCCCTCCCCCTCCCATCCACCCTTCCATCCATCCATCTCTCCCTCCCTCCCTCCCTCCCTCTCTCCCTCTCTCCCTCCCTCCCTCCCTCCCTCCCTCCCTCCCTCCCTCCCTCCCTCCCTCCCTCCCTCCTATCCCTCTGCAGATATGTCCAACAAAGTCACGAAATGAACACTCCAGCCTCATGACAAATCAAAACAATGTGGCATGAATCTGTGACGTCACAGGGTAGAAGGCACTAGAGTGGTGGACCCAGTGGCTGTCTGTACAAAAATATATCATACCTGAATGTTACTTGAAATATTACCTACACGTTAGTGTTCAAATTAAGGTTGCAGTACAGTAATTTTAGTGTAAAATAGTTTTCATAAACTGTATTGTAGTACTCAACATACAGCAGAACTACTTGTCAATACAGTGCTAACGACATAATACAGTACAGTATGTACTTACTGTACAGCATTCACAACTCCATGAGAATTCAAGATGGACATAACTCTAACAATAAGGTAAATAACTGTAATGGTATTTTTTAGTAGAGTAGTAACATATAGGTACAGTATATAATATGATAATGCATTTTTATTGTTTACAAGAAAAAAGACACTGACCCAAATGCCTCTTGAAGGTCAACTTTTGCAACGAATCCAACGCTGCAACACACCGGGGTTGGCCCCATATGAAGCAAGGTTTTATTGTATTGTAATTTTGGTGAATTTTTAACAAGTAATATTGCAACAATAAACATTTATTGTGGATGCATTACTGATACATGCATCACAGATCCATGGAATATTATGAATGTTCTACTGTGTACATATTGTAACGAATACAAATATGCATCATATACATTAAAAAAGAAATAAAACTGCACTGGAAATATATAGAACAAATAATTAAAAATATATTTGTGGCACTCGAGGTGCTTGAAAGGCCCTGCTGACCGGCTCTGGGAGCTTCATGCACATGCGCACAGCAAACACGCTCCCTTCTTCATGTCCCACAGCCAAAGTGAGTGGAATTTTTTAGTTTTCCTGGGGGTAGCCCCGTTGGCTTCCCAGAGCTTATCCAGGCTGATATGCTAATGTCAGACTTTTATCACTAGTCATGTGTATGGAGTTCTGTGGGCCTACCAGGGACCACAAGCCAGAACCTGCACCCCTCTTTCCTCAGAGAGGCATGTTGAGCAATGGCCTATAGAAACCCCCGTGTGGTTGGAAGCATTCTATGTCTGCCATCGACCGGGTCAGGCACCCAGAAAGGTAAGCATCCCAAACCAAACCCCTATCCTGGTGAAAGTTGCTTCCAAAAGCCAAACAAGTGAATAGAACTCCCCAAAAGAAACAAGCAAATGAGCATGACGTCACATGTCGCCGCACCACTGTCTGCCCAGCTCCCAGGGAAAGGGGGAGCCCCAGACCTTCGCACTGGATATCCACCCTCCAGTTTTAACCCTTGCACTGCTCACCTATTTTCGGCAAAAACGTCTTGGTGCAATTGACATGGACATATTTTTGTTATTTTTACAAATGTTCAGGTAAATTTAATGTCAAAATGTTTCCAATGTCAACTATTTCCATTTCAAAACACAAATAGTAATGAAAACATTAAAAAACATTAAAATATAGCCAAATTAAAAAACAAAAAGCACAACTCTCTGAGCGCCTAAAGGCGCTTTGCGCAGTGCAGTGGTTAAGGCTGATGCTAGAGGCAACAGTTGTGTGGTCCAGCTCCGGTGGTTGTTTCAGCACTGTACCTAGTGTGTGGTTATTACCTGCTAGATGATGCGTGAGCCATGAGTGGATCTCCAGTACTCGGGCTGCATGCACCTAGGGTTTCCTTCCCTAGGTGCCTTGTAAGTACAGAGCACCACTTGGTTTCCGAACCCCTTGGGGACGAGACCCGTCGGTTAACATGTAAGTTCGTATACGAGAAATAGAGGGGAAAAAATAAACTAGAAATGTAAAAAGAAATTTTTCCGAAAAAATGTACGAACAAACTCTAGGGGAAAAAATCGACAGGTTCATAGCGTAAATGCGACCGTGTTTTGTTTGTACTCGCCAATAAGTGAAGTCCTGATCCGCTTAATAAAAGTCCTTAATTGTTCCTAACTGATTATTAAGACGTCTGGCAAACATCCTCTGGATGTTTCCTGCCAGCCTGCCTGCCAGCCTGCAGGAACATCCTGCCAGCCTGCAGGAACATCCTGCCAGCTTGCCTGCCAGCCTGCAGGAACATCCTGCCAGCCTGCCTGCCAGCTTGCCTGCCAGCCTGCAGGAACATCCTGCTACCCTGCCTGCCAGCTTGCCTGCCAGCCTGCCTGCCAGCTTGCCTGCCAGCCTGCAGGAACATCCTGCCAGCCTGCCTGCCAGCTTGCCTGCCAGCCTGCAGGCACATCCTGCCAGCCCGTAGGCACATCCTGCCAGCCTGCAGGCACATCCTGCCAGCCTGCAGGCACATCCTGCCAGCCTGCAGGCACATCCTGCCAGCCTGCAGGCACATCCTGCCTAAAATATACGATGATGTACTGAACATTTAAGAAACAAATCTGGGTCACAGGTCTGTGGAGTGTGGTTAGGCTTACGGAGTCAGCTGGTCCCTCCCCCACCACCGATACACCTCCCCCTCTCCCCCCACCCCAAACCCATACACACACACACACACACTCAAAGGTCACGTGGTTCATGGTTCACTTCAACACCCATATATCGCTTCCTGCCTGCCTGCCTCCTTCCCAGCCTGCCTGCCTCCTTCCCAGCCTGCCTGCCTCCTTCCCAGCCTGCAAGCCTGCCTGCCTGCCTCCTTCCCAGCCTGCAAGCAGATTCAGATTCAGATTCAGATGTTTATTCAGGTAAGGTATATACATACAAGTGATGTTACATTAATGGATTGATATATAGATAGAGCTAGTACATACAATGCCTAAAGCCACTATTACGCAATGCGTTTCGGGCAAGAAAAACATTAATATCTAGAACTTAATACTAATTGAGCATAAAGAATAAAAGATGTTGAGAACAAATACAAATAAAGATAAAAAAAAAAGGGGGAACATGACTGAAAAAGCAGCACAAATACAATAGGTTGACAAACAGTGTTGATTAAAAAAAAAGAAAAAAAAAGAAAATAACAGACATGGGTTGACAATAGAGGAGTGAGGTAGATTACAGGGAATTTATTAGGTAGTGTTTAGTTTTTATCTTAAACTGGTTGAGAGAGGTACAGTCTTTAACATGGTTGGGAAGGTCATTCCACATTCTGGGCCCCTTGATTTGCAGAGCATTTCTAGTTTGATTAAGACGTACTCTAGGAATATCAAAACTGTATTTATTTCTGGTGTGGTGCTCATGGGTTCTGTTACAACCTTCTATGAAGCTTTTAAGATCAGGATTGGCATTATAGTTTAGCGTTTTATATATGTATAATACACATGAGAGAATGTGCAGTGACTTAATATCTAACATATTAAGAGATTTGAGTAGGGGTACCGAGTGATGTCTGGGGCCAGAGTTGGATATTGTTCTAATAGCGGCTTTGTGTTGGGTAATTAGAGGACGTAAGTGATTTTGGGTAGTAGAACCCCAAGCACAAATACCATAGTTGAGATAAGGATAGATAAGGGAGTAATAGAGAGTCACCAGAGCAGGGCGTGGTACATAATATCTGATCTTAGAAAGAATGCCCACAGTTTTTGAAACTTTTTTTGCAAGCCTGCCTGCCTGCCTCCTTCCCAGCCTGCCTGCCTCCTTCCCAGCCTGCAACCCTGCCTGCCTGCCTGCCTCCTTCCCAGCCTGCAAGCCTGCCTGCCTGCCTGCCTCCTTCCCAGCCTGCAAGCCTGCCTGCCTGCCTGCCTCCTTCCCAGCCTGCAAGCCTGCCTGCCTGCCTCCTTCCCAGCCTGCAAGCCTGCCTGCCTGCCTGCCTCCTTCCCAGCCTGCAAGCCTGCCTGCCTGCCTCCTTCCCAGCCTGCAAGCCTGCCTGCCTGCCTCCTTCCCAGCCTGCAAGCCTGCCTGCCTGCCTCCTTCCCAGCCTGCAAGCCTGCCTGCCTGCCTCCTATCCAGCCTGCAAGCCTGCCTGCCTGCCTCCTTCCCAGCCTGCCTCCTTCCCAGCCTGCCAGCCTGCTTCCTTCCCAGCCAGCCTGCCTGCCTCCTTCCCAGCCTGCCTGCCTACCTCCTTCCCAGCCTGCCAGCCTGCTTCCTTCCCAGCCAGCCTGCCTGCCTCCTTCCCAGCCTGCCAGCCTGCTTCCTTTCCAGCCAGCCTGCCTCCCTCCCTGCCATCATGCTAACGGGTAGTGTGTGTTAGGCTTATCTTCGGGAATGAGCCGGTCTCACCCCCACCACCAACAAACCACCCGCCCCCCTACATCCCATCTCTCAAGGTCACGCGGTTCAACCGCGTGACTACCACTCACTCCCTGCCTGCCAGCCTGCCTGCAAGCTAGCCTGCCTGCCTGCCTGCCTGCCTGCCTGCCTGCCTGTCTGCCTGCCTGTCTGCCTGCCTGTGCCTGCCTGCCTGCCTGCCTGTGCCTGCCAGCCTGCCTTTCCCTCCCTAATTCTCACTACTTCTATTCCTTCCTGCCTACCTCCTAGCATCTCTCCCTACCTCCCCCTCCCTCCTAGCATCTCTCCCTACCTCCTAACATCTCTCCCTACCTCCCCCTCCCTCCTAGCATCTCTCTCTCCTCCTCTCTCACTAATTCTCCCCCCCCACCCTCATTCATACTCCCTCCCACCTAAGCTCCATCGTCCATCCACCCACCAGTCAGCCATCACTGACGCAATGCGTGCATTTGGAGCCAACATGGTGCACAGATGTTTCTTGATTGTGCAGATATGTAAAACAAAAGCACAGAATGAACATTCCAGCCTTATGGCAATTCAAAATAATAGGAATAATAGGCCGTGAATCTGTGAAGTCACAGCGGGCAAACTGGACCATCTCCCACCCACCACAACAAGCCGGTGTGACGCTTGGCGGACCCCTTCCTACCCGAACTTTGTTCGGGTAGCATGACTCCCCAACCCCAATCGGGAAACTGGAAGTTTCGGATAACTAAAGTTCGGAAACCAAGTGGTGCTCTGTACTGCCCTTGGGGCTTGGGGCTACCTTCCACAAGTTTCTTGGGTTCTGCCTCTGCTAGGCCGTTTACTGCTTGGTTTTCGGTTGCTCTTTGTATGATAGGGTGTTCTGTCACCCTTGCTCACCTTAGGGTAAGGGGCAGTTTTGCGCTGGTAGGGGTGCGGGTACTGCGCAGCTTATTTTCACCGATCATAGTGGCTGGCTCTGTTCCACCTGGGTACACTGTTCTCTTATAGAGTTTTTTTTTTTTTTGTTTGTTTCTCGGCCTGGTGGGGGAGTCTGCCTCGGTTCTTGCCCCCTGTGTACTGGGTGTTCTTCCTTCTGGTGGTTCCCCCCTGCTAGGTTCCCGTGAATGTACACGTCCCCGGGTTCAGTTCTTAGAAGGTTGTTTGGTATACTTGGGCGCCAGTTAGCAGTACCCTGCCTGGGATTACCTGGGCGTGAGTTACGTTAAATGCTCAGGACCCTGGGAATTCCCTTGGGGGCGCGTGGGTCTGATGGATGTGTCACCGGAGTCCCCCTTCACATCGTGCGAGTTCGAGGGTTGCTTGGTCCCCCGTGACTCAGGGTGACCCTCACAGTTTTTGCCTCCCTCTGTCGCCTGTGGGGTCGGTGGCACCTTCGACCCATAGTCCTGCGAGTTTCGTTGCTTGTTTGTGACTCACTTGGTTACCCGGTCTTCTGTTGACTATGCGGGTGCAGGCAGCACGGGCGTTGCACATAGAGTTCTGGTGGTGGCAACGCGCTGAGTTTTTTGCTCCCCAGAAGTCCCGAGGCTGCCCCGTTTTCCTTGTTGTAATGGGGCTTGCGGGTGTTGGTTGCTTCGGTTTTGTTCCTTCCTTGCCCCCCTGTCTTTCCCCTGGTTTGGTTTAGGCTGGGCTCCCCCCCCCCCCATCCCCTTCCTCCCTGCTGCGGGGTCCTTTCCTGTGGGTTTGGGGTCGGGACGGGGTTTCAATGGTCTTGAGACTCGGGCGGTCTCAGTGGTTCTCCTTCTGGGGTAGCGACAGAGGCATTCGAGCCTGTCCCTCCAGCCGGGTTGTATGAGTCTGTCAATGGGCTCCCTTCTTTAGTAAATTTCCGGCTGCCCCGGTTTTATCTTTTGAGGCGGGGGTTTTGAGGGATGGCTCGGCCCAGGGGCCTGCCATGGAGGTTCCCAGGGTTGGGGAAGGGGCTGACTTGGGGTGCCTTGGACCCTGTTGGACCCCGCCGAGTTTTTCTACCCTCTGGGCGGGGCTTGCAGTAGCGGGGAGTAGGGTTTTTCCTTCCCCCCTTTGCATGTGTGTTGTTGGGCGTCTGCCCCTCCTCGGGTTTGGATCCTTGTCCCTTCGGGTCCGTTCAGTTCCGTCTTATCGGTGGGTACTTTTCTCCGTTTCTACCCCCTTTACAATGGGGCGGGACTTCTCTGTCATGGAAGGGTTATGTTCCCCTTTTATTGGGGTTTCTGCATGACTTTTGGTCTCGGGTGCAACTGTGCCATTCTGAACCTTCGTGATATCGTTTGTTTCTGTGGGATCTCGGGGGTTCGGTAAGGTCTTCGATTCTTCCCTCATTCTTGGAACGTATGTCGTCTTCCAGTGAGGCTTACCTCCGGTCCTTTTTGGACTCGTTGGTCCTCTTCCGGGCTTCTTGTTTTGTGATTGTTTCTTCTCTCCGTGCTCTATCTAGGCACTGCTAATATTTTGCGATACTCCTTGTTGGCGCCCTCCCCGCTGGGCGAGGTTGTGCAGTTTGGGCCTCATGCATGCTGCGCATGCACCGTGGGAGTGTGTTCTGTTGTGGACGGTGTACACGAGTGCTGGTGTTCCGCGTCCTTGTTTTCTCGGGTGCTTCGCCTCTATCGCTCCTCTCATCTCTCCAGTCCATGCCCTATAGATGTTGGGGGGGGGGTGTTCTGGTTTGCCGAAATGGGAAGGACGCTGGGTTTTCCCTGCATATGGGTGTGGGTTCCCTCCTTCGCCTCCCTAACCCTTCCACTGCTCAGGGGTCCTGAGGACATTTACACCCCTGTGCGCAAGAAAAAAAAAAATTCAAAATTTTTTTTCGTCTTCTAAACATGTTAATTTGTATCCCCTGAGCACGTGAAAAATAATAAAAAAATTCTACTGTATTTACCAATGACACAATTGAGCTGACAAGTTGGCCGATGACGTCACAGAACATGAGCGCTCAAGGGTGCTGCTTCAGGCAGCCATCACTCACGGCCGCTCGGGCGGCCTGAGTTGCCGCGAATTTATTTTCGCGGAATTATTTACAGTATTCTTGGGAAATTTTACACAATTTTTTTTCACTAGTACTGTTCCAATTATTACAACTAGATGTTGTATTATAATAAAACTGGTATAAACTCACTAGGTGCTCACATATTAGTGTCACAAGTATGCCTTCCAAAATAGTATAGTTTACAGGAAATATTCAATGTATTTGGGCTTTTTTCAATATATACACTTAAATTAACTTGATATGTACATTTATTTACAAAAGAATTACACATTTAGTAGTCCTGGAGACTGATACTGTGCGAAACAGTCGATATGGCACAGAGGGACTGCACACGCTTCGCACCATGTTAACACCAATTTACGTTTCTGTGGTCTCAATTGGGTGCTGGAACACACAACACACCGACGCTGGCCTGCTGCACGCGCTTCAGTTGGTGGTAATTTCTTTATTTGGTGTACCAGAAAGGCCTCCCTGTAAGCGAGCCTGGGTGCAAGAGCATGGTTCAATATTGGGTCTCGAATGGGTCTTTGTATGCCAGGGGTGTCGTTGCCAAATTTACCTAGTAACTGTTTCACAACTTGAAAACTAAACGAACGGAAATATGGTTTTCTACCTGTTTTCACAAGAAACATGTTGTAACTGTTTAGCATTGTTACGTCAATAAGGTGGAAAATCATTTTCTTCGTCCACTTCACTGTTTTTCATATACTATAGCACCCACCATTATGTCACATTTATGAACTAAATGCATGTTGATGTTGTTGTAGTCTATCACACAATCTGGCTTATATATTATTTGCTTTGTTGTTCTGTTCACCTTGCCACTGTCTACCATTGTACCAGGGTGAATGGTGGTCAGCATGTTCACTTCACGTCTGTCTTTCCACCGCACTGAAAGTATTCCACCACTTTTTCTTACCTCGCAATCGCCTACTTGCATAGCAGTGTCAAACACAGGCATTTCCCTTCGTTTTGGCTTTACTGTGCCACACACACCAGTTTTATTATCAAGCAAGAATTTGGTTAGTCAGGGAATGGTATAATAGTTATGTGTACAATATGTGGCCCTTGTTCAGATATGGTGCAAGCTGTGCCTTCACCCACACTACCTGAGAAGCCATGTTGGTCATTAGCAGGAATGTCTACATTTGTAGCAGAATACAGTATCATGTGTAACACCATTCCTGATTCACAGTCACAGAGCACAAAGAATTTAAATCCAAATCGGTGACGTTTTGAGGGAATATACTGCTTGAAGGCAGCACGTCCATTGAAAAGCACAAGTGATATATCAATAACCAGCTTCTGAGCTGGTACGTAGTAATCTCGGAACTTTCCAGTCAGGTCATTTAGCACGTGCCTCACCCTCCAAAGCCTATCATCCTCTCTCTCGTCTCCATTATTTGCAAAATGAAGGCACCGTAGGATCAACAGAAATCTGTCTCGGGACATATATTTCGTGAACAATGGTGTTGGAACAGCGTTGTCTTTGCTCCAATAATCTGATATTACGTGTTTCACACAATGTTTCATCAACATGCAAATTGCAATAAACACATACAGTTCACCAACAGTTGTCTCTTTCCAAAGCTGTAGTAGTGAAAATTCTGATAACTCCTCAGCTTCAACGAGATCGGCCGCAAGCCTGTTCGTTTCGTGAACAATGTGTTTCATGAACAATGTGTTTCATGAGCGGCTCATCGAAATATGCAGTAAAGCAGTTCATTTCACTCATTTCGTCACCAGTATCAGGGAAAAGATCTGTGATTCCCACATCTCTGTTGTCAAAGTCGGGAATTTGTTGAACAAAATCTTCCCCATCACTCCACACAAATAAACATGCTGCCTTCCAAGAGCCATTAGCTGCACCACGGCAAGGAATCCGGGGACCAGGAGCTGAAGCAGGCATATCAACAGTAGGGGCAAGATGGGTAGATGAGGGAAAAGATTTGGAACATGAGGGAATTTGTTCCTCATTGTCGCCGTATTGTTCCATGCGGCGGCGCTTGGCTGGGCGGGCAGCTGATGCGGCAAAACTTGTACCAGCACTAGCAGCCGGGGGAAAACTATTCTCCGATTCAATATCACTAAAATCTGAGAAAGATTCACCTGTTTCAGACTCGTCGATCATATCATAAACGTGCAATGGAACAGATAAACGACATGCTTGGGCTCGAGGTGGTGTTGAGTAGTAGCGGGTAACTTGTGGCATCCTCACCCTCGTGGCACCAGCATGTTCACCCTCACTATCCATGGTTTCTATTTCTTCAGGCTGTGTATAGTCCTCATCTATATCCAAGTCGTCAATATCAGATTTGTCAATGTCCTTGAACAATTCATTTGCAATTTCGTCTTCGGTCAAAGACTGAGCGGCGCGGTGTGCTGAGCGAGGTCGCATGCTGGGTCGTGATGTGCTCGCCATGGTGTCTGGCCACTAACTAAGGCCTGGGAAACAAAGGAGGCCTGCTCTAGATTTTTTTCAAAATGGCGTCTGTTTACAATCACCCCTGGCTATGGTATGGGTGACCCCTTTACACCGTGGGACATTTGAATCGTGCCTGGCACCCTTGGGCGTAAATATACGCCTTGTGCACGGTGGGACATGTTACTCAGAGTGTATATATATGTCATGCGCAGTTTAAGGGTTAAGACCAAGGTGACTGCAGAGGGCCTATTGGTCCATACGAGGCTGTTTTTATTTATACCCATCCGGTCGCACTCATATACATGTTCATCACATGCTTGAGTCAAAAAGAGGCCCCACCTTCTCCATGTTATGGGATACAATGGTGGAGGTAAATGTGGTGGGGTAAATGTTACACTGGGTCTGGATGTTAGGTGGTGGCATTTTGCTGTGGCTTGATACTGGGGTTCCGTGTTGGAGTTTTGTTTGGTCCTGACGTGCTTCTTCCTGGGGCCTTCCTTGTTCATCTGTGTTGTTGTTACACGGTGGGTCACGGCCCCGTTTTTCGTGGTCTTATCTGGGTCACGCTTTTCTTGCCCGTCTTGCAGTGCCTGGCTTAGCCCTTCCGTATATGTTGGATTCTCTGTGCTCACCTAGTTGTCCTGACCTAGCTGTGCTTGCGGGGTTTGAGCTTTGGCTCTTTGGTCTCGCTTCTCGGCTGACATTTGCCTGACATGGACATGGGCTCTGTGTTGTTGGTCCTGTCCCTTTCGTTCAGGTTGCTGCCTGTCTTCCTCGTTCCTCATCTTCCTTCTACACTCGTGTCCCTCGCTGCTGGTGCTGGGGCTGTTTTGTGTTCTAGTCAGTATGGCTTGTTCTCCTGTATCCGCTTCAAGTCAATTGACCTGCAGGGTAATATGTGAGGAGTAGTTGGCTTGCTTTGTGTGTCAGTTCCTCATCAGGGCTTGACATCTGTGAGAAGCCCTGTACACGTTAGTTTATGCTTGTTTGTGTTGTGCTAACAAAGTGTCAAGGGATGTCATAGTTCTGATGTTACCTCCCCCTCTCGTTACACCTTGTTGTGTGGTTTCGTAGGTGCTTCTTGACCCCCTACTGCTGCCTTGGGTTGCCTTGCGGGGTTTTTGGGGCTTGGCGTCCCCATGGCCTGGTCGTCAACAGGACCTCCTCGGTGGTGGTCTGGTTACCCAAGCTGTTTGACGCTGCTGCGTGCAGTCTGACGTATTACTTACAGCCTGGTTGTTCAGGTATCCTTTGGTGGTGTTGATCCAGTTCTCTCTTGGTCACTGTGAGGGTACGGCCTGTTTTACCTCTTATGTGTCGTGGAGGCATGTTGAACCGTCTCGGGCCTTTGGTGTTGCTGGGCTTCTCTCCGAGTAGGGGGCTCGGTTGGACTTTGTCCATGTTCCGTTCCCTGTTTTTGCACCGCCCCTGTGTTTGGTAATTCCCGGTTTCCAGGTTTGGGTTCCTGTTTTTCCGGTTTACCCTGCCACTCGGCATTTTCTGGATCTTGTGGTGTCACTTTTCTCGAGTCTCGCATCGGGACCACAGTGTCTCCGATCTCCTGGCGAGCTCGCTGGCATAGAGAAATTTTCTGTACGGCAGACGTTCTTTCTCATTCCTTGCTGGCTTGGGTTCCGGCTTGGCTTGCTCGGTGGTCGCACCCGAGGTTTTCCCACGGCTCCGCCTCTTCCTTTACTCAATCGTTCCATGGCGGGGCTGATTTGTTTCTGCTTTGAGTATCTCACCATCTGTTGATGATCAGGTGGCTTAGTTGATTGTGTCCCACCTGCATCTTGGCGATGGTGTGGGGTTTTCTATGGCAGTATTCCTTTTTCTTTCTGTCCCTTCGTCGGTTCGCGATGTTTTCTTGGCGTGGTCTGGTCCTTCTGTTGTGGGGGATGGGGCCGTCATCTTGCCACATACTGTCGCCTTATCTCTGGCGGTGCTGGCAGAGCTGCTCCGGGTTGCTTCGGTTTTGGAAGTTGCCTCGGCACCGCTTTGCGAATCGTCTCTGGCATGGTTCACCTCCAGCCTGCTCTTGCGCCGCTTGAGCCGTCCTGGTTCTTGGATTGCAAGCCCCAGACCCCCGAGCTGATGATCCACGCACCAGTTCTTTGGCTGATGGGATCGTGCATGGTCGTGTGGCTCCAGCTCCAGTCTTGTCTCAGTGCAGCTTTTACGGTGGTTGTGTGAGCTGGGAGTAGTTTTCTCAGGTACTTGGGCTGCATGTGCTTAGGGTCACCTTCCCTGAGTGCCTTGTGAGTACTGCCCTTAGGGCTTGGGGTTGCCTTCCACAAATTACCATGGGTCTACCTCTGTTGGCTTTTCGCTGCTTGGCATTTGGCCGTCCCGAGTGTTTGGGGGTTTTCCTCCCTTGTTTACCTTGGGGTTAGTGGTAGTTATAGCACTGTTGGGGCGCAGGGTACTGCGTAGCTAGTTTTCACCTATAGTAGCGGCCGGCTCTGTTCCCACTGGGTACGTTGTCCACTTGCGTGGTTTTTCTTTTCCTTTTCTTTTTGCCTGGTGGGGGGGATCTGCCTTGGATTTTCCCTTCCTCTTATATTAGGGTCGTTTGTGTGGTGGCGCCCCCTGCTTCGCCCTCGCGAGTGGACACATCCCGTGGGTTCAGCTTTTAGCAGTTTGCTTGGTAGTTTGGGACACCGATTAGCAGTGCCCTGCCTGGGTTAACCCTTAGCAGACCCAGTCTAGGGGCCCTGGGAAACCCCGCAGGGGCTCTCGGATCCGATGGAGGAGACCCTTGTGTCCCTTCTCGCTGTGTGCGAGTTTGAGGGTTGCTCTGTCCCCTTGTCTCAGGGTGACTCTTATTGTTTTTGCCTCCGTCATGCTGCCTGTTGTGTCGGTGACACATTCGACCCCGAGTCCTGCGAGCTGTGTTGCTTGTTCGTGACTCTATTCACCCAGTCTGCTGAAGATTTACTTCGGGTGCAGGCAGCTCGTGCGTTGCAAGGTAGGTTTAGGTTGTTGCAACGAACTCGGGTTGTCGCTTCCCCGGACGCCCCGAGGCTGCCCCACTTTGTGTATAGGGACCCAGACTCGGGAGTATTGGGCGCTTCGGCCTTGGTTCCATCCGCGCCCCTTTGTTCTTCCCCTTCAGTAGTTCATTCTGTCCCCTCCCCCTGCTTCCGGCCCCTAAGTGTCTGAGGGCTTCGGGGTCGGGGTGGGGTTTAGAGGTTTCTGAGACTCGGGCAGTTTCGGGGGTTGCTCCGTCCAGGGTGGCTACAGAGGCATTTGAGTCTGTTCCTCCGGCCAATGCTCCGGGGTCTGACCAGTGGGCCCCTTCTCTTCCAGCTCTTTCGGCTGCCCCGGCTTTATCTTGTGAGGCCGGAGCTTTGGAGGACGGCTCGGCCCCAAGGCCTGATGTAGAGGCTCCTGGGATTGGTGAGGAGCTGACTTGGGGACCTTGGGCTCCACTGGACCCCGCCTAGATTTTCCATCCTTCTGAGCGGGGCTTATTGTTGCAAGGAGTGGGGTTTTCCTTTCCCCCCTCTGCGTACGATTTGGACTTGGGTTCTGCTCCTCCCCGGGTTTGGTTCTGTGTCCCTGTGGATTCTTCAGTTCCGTCTTTCCAGAGGTTTTCGGCTACCCGCATCTCTTTGCCTTAGGTGTGGTGGGCATTTGCAGCTTCCCTCCTGCGTGACCCAGAGTACGCCTCCATAATGGATCCTTCTTCATTCAGGTTTGGATAGTTGTGTGCTTACTGGGTGCATTATTAGGTTCTCGGGGGTCGTCCTGGCTTGCAGACTGCCTCTTGTTTTCGCTGGATGCTTGGGATTCGTTCTGTCGGACCCGCATGGTTGAGTGGCGTGAGGCGTTGACGGTGGTCCAGGTTTACCTGAGGGCGATTTTGAGCACCTTAATGAGTGTCTTTTCGCTCTTGCCCTTCTGCAGGATGTTGGTGCGGTGCAGCTCCATGTGCAGGTTCCTTCCCTGTCGGCTGCTCTTGTGGCGGAGGATTTGCACGCTCGTGGCTTTTTGGCTTCAGTCCTGCGTTTCTTTTCCCTCCTGGAGCTGTCTTCGGATTCGCTTGCGGAGGATGTTGAGGCGCTTGGGGCCGTTCCTGGGTCTGACGCCTTGGTCTCGGCTGCTCGGGCGTCATCTGCCATGTTGAAGATCTTTGCACCGATCCTGCAGGAGGCGTTGCTGTGTTTTTTTGCTGAAAAGTGGGGGTTCTTTTCGGTCCTTGCCTCTTTGGGGTTCTCTTCGGTCCTTGCCTCTTTGGGGTTGGTCCCTTCGAGTGGTTCATCTGCTGAATTCTCGGGGTTTGGCTCTCCTTGCGGTTCATATCTGGGGAGTATCCAATGTCTTGGCGGACGACCTGTCTCGCTTCATTCCCCCGTCCATGGAATAGACAGTCGACGACGAGTCTTCGTTGGCTATGCGAGATGTACAGTCTCCCAGATGTGGACCTCTTCGCATCAGCATGGTCTCGGCATCTCCCAGTCTATGTGACGCCCTTCTGTGATTGCGAGGCGTTCACGGTGGATGCCTTTTGGCAGGACTGGTCGAGATGGGGTTACCTGTACCTCTTTTCCCCGGTCCAGCTGTTGCTTCGGGTTCTGGCTCGGTTAGAGACCTTCCCAGGGAAAGTAGTCCTTGTGGCCCCTTGGTGGCCGGCGCTGTTTGCTCGGTGTCCAAACCCGGGGCGTTTCCCGCAGCTCCACTTTTTTCAGCAGGTCGGCCCGGTCCGTTACGGGGCTGGTTTGACTTTCTCCTCTACTCTTCGCATCTAGTCTTTTTGATGGTGGTGTGTCACCATTTCTATGGTGATCAGGTGGCTTCATTGATGGTGTCCCACCTGAGAGCTTTGTCTCAGCGACAGTATGAAGTTTCCTGGCATTCTTTTTGCCATTTTTTTGCTCTTCATAGGTTGTCTTCTCTTTCGGATTGCATTGTCTTGTCGTTTCCTTCTTGGCTTTTTCAGGACTGTCATTTGATGCCTAATACTGTCACCTCGTATCGTGCAGTGCCGGCAGAGCCGGTCCAGGTAGCGTTCGGGGTGGACATCACATCCGCCCTGTTCTGTAAGCTTTCTCGTGCTATGTTTCACCTCCGGTCTGCTCATGCGCCGCCTGAGCCATCCTGGTCCTTTGGACAGGGTGCTCTCCTATCTTTCCTCTCCTCGGTTTGTGGTGGCTCCTTCAGATCAAGATTGTTTTTCCAAAGCTTTATTTTTGTTGGCATTGGTGTCTGGGGGGTCGGGTAAGGAAGCTTCATGCTCTCCTCTGGCGCAGGAGTTTCTGCTCTTTTGGTCCTGGGGGTAGGTTTGTCCGTTTGCAGCCTTCTCCATCTTTTCTGGCGAAGAACGAGACGGCTTCATTCCGGAAGGGTCCGTGGGTCATTGATGCTTGGTTGGTTCGGCCAGGGGTGTATCATGTGTTGTTTGGTTGCAGCTCTTTGCTGTTACCTACGCGCCTCAGCTGGGGTGGCTGGGTATGCGCTTTGGATTGATCCAGTTTCCCTCGTTCCCTGTTCCAAGGCTCAGGTATCCCAGGTTGTTCGAAGGGTTATTAAGTCTAGCCAGCCTGTGGTCTATCTTTGCACCCATGACGTTTGGAAGTTTGCAGCTTTGGCTGCCGTGTTTGGTAACATGTCTTCGGCTCATATTCGGGCACGTGGATTTTTTTGGATGTCAAACAGGGTCCTGGTAGCCCATTATTTGGTGAATGTGCCTGCTCCTTGGCATTCTTGTGTTGCTTTGGGTTGCAGGTTGCAGCCAGTTGTCTTGACTTCGTGTTAAGGAATTTATGGCTGCTGCCTCCCGGGTAAGTCGCTATTTTCCTTCTCTTTGGGTATGTAGCTCCAGGGAGCCATAGGGGCTCCCCACAGAAAATCAGCATTGAATTTAATGAAACACCATTTTCTGGGTGAGCCCCAGAGGCTTCCTGGTAACCCTTCCTCCCACCGGTCGGCGCTTTATTCACGTTGGTTGAAGTCTAGTTTCCGAACTGAACGCAGCCGGCGCGGTGAGGTCCAGGGCCCCCCTTTCCCCTCTAGGGGAGGGGAGGCCTGCGAGGACAACATGCACGGCAGTAAAATGTGATAATTGCTTGTTTGCTTGTTTCTTTGCGATTGTAGAGAGTTTCTACCTCTCTGTTCTGTTTTTTGTTTTAATTTCTTACCATGTGGGGTTTGTTTTATTATGCCTACCTTTCTGGGTGCCTAATCCCGGTCGATGGCAGATAAAGAAAACCCAAAACCACAAGGTTTTCCAGGGCCATTGCTCCCTGAAGCCTCTCTGAAGGGGCCAGGTTCTGGCGCTGGTCCCTGGTAGGTCCGAAAACCATAGCTAATGTCCCGGTCAAATATAACATACATTAGCCCAATAAGCACCAGGGAGCCTCTGGGGCTCACCCAGAAAATGGCATTTCATTACATTCAATGCTGGTTTTTTGGTACTAATAAGGCACTATTAGCAAGCCCCTGAGACATCTTGTTGTATAACAATACAGCTGTGGTCAAAAAATGGTAAATGCCACGATTATTCTTTGACAGGTGGACATTCACGTCATTTGCAGACAAAGCTAACGACAGTGGGTGCCTACTGTATGAACGCAAACTAGGTCTATAAACGCTACAGTAGGCTGGTATTTAAGCCAGATCTAGTATCATAAATTTTTCACATATTGGATTTACATCAAATTATGTATTTTTGGGTTATATATTGAGTTTAGCAACATTATTATGATAATAAGAGCTATGAAAAATACTTACTTTAGAACCGATTTATTAATTGTATTATTTCAAAGCAGTAGGTAACTGAACTGTGGCGATGAAATTGAACGAATCACGCATGGTGCTGTGTGTACACGGATTAGACCCATCCACTTGGCTTGGAGTTGTTGTGCCAACAACATGAATAATTTCTCAAATAGCAGATGTACTCACCTAATTGTGCTTGTGGGGGGTTGAGTTCTGGCTCTTTGGTCCCGCCTCTCAACCGTCAATCAACTGGTGTACAGATTCCTGAGCCTACTGGGCTCTATCATATCTACATTTGAAACTGTGTATGGAGTCAGCCTCCACCACATCACTTCCTAGTGCATTCCATTTACTGACTACTCTGACACTGAAAAAGTTCTTTCTAACGTCTCTGTGGCTCATTTGGGTACTCGGCTTCCACCTGTGTCCCCTTGTTCGCGTTCCACTAGTGTTGAATAGTTCATCCTTGTTTACCCGGTCGATTCCCCTGAGGATTTTGTAGGTGGTGATCATGTCCCCCCTTACTCTTCTGTCTTCCAGTGTCGTAAGGTGCATTTCCCGCAGCCTTTCCTCATAACTCATGCCTCTTAGTTCTGGGACTAGTCTAGTAGCATACCTTTGGACTTTTTCCAGCTTCGTCTTGTGCTTGACAAGGTACGGGCTCCATGCTGGGGCCGCATACTCCAGGATTGGTCTTACATATGTGGTGTACAAGATTCTGAATGATTCCTTACACAGGTTCCTGAACACCGTTCTGATGTTAGCCAGCCTCGCATATGCCGCAGACGTTATTCTCTTTATGTGGGCTTCAGGAGACAGGTTTGGTGTGATATCAACTCCTAGATCTTTCTCTCTGTCTGTTTCATTAAGTACTTCATCTCCTATTCTGTATCCTGTGCCTGGCCTCCTACCTATCGTGTGCCATAAGATGTCTATCATAATACAGTATATTTTTGGTTTTATTTAGTTTTGTTTAATTAGGATAATATAGAGCTATTAAAACATCGGTTTTAGAAACGATATATTAATCTGAAAATTTCAAAGTCATGGGTCACTGAACTATGACGACACAGAGGAAGAAAAACCCAGTGAGGTTTACAGTACAGTATTCCCTTATCTGTCCACCTTCACTCATCTTGTTTCATCACAGAAAATGGCTATAAGGAGATTTCACTACATGTATGTAGCTATTCATGCTTCAGCCTTTAAATTAATTTACAAAATACGTGTGCCATAAATCAGTGAACGAAAATCAAGGAAATTCTGTCGTTCACTTGGGCGGACCACTCTGGCTGGTGTTTGGTTAATATGGTTCACTTGTTTTGTTTACCCCTCTGGCTGGTGTTTGGTTCATATAGTTCACTTGTTGTGTGGTCCACTTGTGTGATCAAGCTTGTCATAAGAAGAAATTATTAATTGTAACCTGAAATAGAATGGGAAAGTGTTCCACCAGTCTGTGAACTCTGTCCCAACATCGTAAGCCAATCCGCACATCCCCTGCTTCAGTGAACCAGAGTTCGCCGAACCCGGTGAGTAAATCCGGCCTAAAAAGTGTGCGACCTAGATGGAGATTCGCCAAATCAAGGTACGTTAAATCGAGGTTGAACTGTACATTCAACGCTGGTTGTTTCACATGTATAGACATGATATTGTGTGTTTTGGGGATTCGACCTGTCTCAGAATCTATACATTATTCCATTTTGTAACTTTTTTCATAGGCTAGCTTTCACACTTACGAAGAAGAAACATGTAAGGTGAGCTTGTTATCATGCTATGAAGATGATGAAATAGATGTGGAAGATCAGTTAATAGACTGTGGTGTTGCTGCTGTGTCTGAAGTTAGGTAAGTAATATAGCTGTTTCGTACAAAATATTAACATCAGTTTTAACAAATGTTTTATATTTCAGAGATGTACTTATAGTGTAATGACTGGTATATGAAGTCCAGCATTTATTTTTTTAAGCTAAATGGTTTGCCTAAGTTAAAATGTTTTATTTTTTGTTAATTTTTGTTTCATTTGTCAGTGTTTCTGAGTATGTTGAGTTATGTATTGATAAAGGTATATGCCTATGCGTGTGTAAAGTTTTTGACACACACACGATTTTTGTGAGGGTAGCATCCCACCATCCCACAAGGACAGAGAGGAGCTAGATTTCACCCACAGAGGGTATGTGGTGTGTGCTTGCGACGTGCTTACCTCAGTGTTGAGGTAGTTTACCACAGTTATCTCAGTATTACTTGAGTTGAATCATCCATCTGGTGAGTGCACAGTTAATTACCATTGTATTATATCCCATTCTCTGTAATTCCCCAAGTTTAATTACCTAATTGTAGTTACAGGATGAGAGCTAATCTTGTGCTGTACCATCTTCCCAGTACTGTCATATAACACTTGGAAACTACTGACAGTTTTGGCCTCCACCACCTTCTCACTTGGCTTGTTCCAACCGTCTACCACTCTGCTTGTGAAAGAAAACTTTCTAATGTTTTTCGGCACCTCTGTTTCCTTAATTTGAAACCATGTCCTCTTGTTCATTATGTTGCTGGTTTCAGGAATTTCTCCTTGTCAATTTGGTTGATTCCTGTTAGAATTTTTATGTGGTGATCATAACACCTCTCTTTCTTCTATCTTCTAGTTTAGGCATGTTTAATCCTTAAACTGCTAAGGGCTTTTTGGCCTTCAACACCGCCACGTGCAACAAAAAAAAAAAATCCAAAAAAATCTTTCCTCTTATAAAAGCGTTCATTTGTGGTCCCTGATCACGGAAAAAAAAATTGTAGGTGGCATATTTCGGCCACAATAGGGCAGGGAAGTCTGGGGGGGGGGGAAGCGTTGACAGAGCAGACGCCAGACGAGGTCTGCTCTGCCCTGGCTGTGTGTGTAATTACCTAAGTGTAATTACCTAAGTGTAGTTACAGGATGAGAGCTATGCTCGTGGTGTCCCGTCTTCCCAGCACTCTTTGTCATATAACGCTTTGAAACTACTGACGGTCTTGGCCTCCACCACCTTCTCCCCTAACTTGTTCCAACCGTCTACCACTCTATTTGCGAAAGTGAATTTTCTTATATTTCTTCGGCATCTGTGTTTAGCTAGTTTATATCTATGACCTCTTGTTCTTAACGTTCCAGGTCTCAAGAAATCTTCCCTATCGATTTTATCAATTCCTGTTACTATTTTGTATGTAGTGATCATATCACCTCTTTTTCTTCTGTCTTCTAGTTTTGGCATATTTAATGCCTCTAACCTCTCCTCGTAGCTCTTGCCCTTCAGTTCTGGGAGCCACTTAGTAGCATGTCTTTGCACCTTTTCCAGTTTGTTGATGTGCTTCTTAAGATATGGGCACCACACAACAGCTGCATATTCTAGCTTTGGCCTAACAAAAGTCGTGAACAATTTCGTTAGTATATCGCCATCCATGTATTTAAAAGCAATTCTGAAGTTAGAAAGCGTGGCATAGGCTCCTCGCACAATATTCTTTATGTGGTCCTCAGGTGATAGTTTTCTATCTAGAACCACCCCTAGTTCTCTCTTTATCAGAATTCTTTAAAGATTTCTCACATAATATATAGGTTGTGTGGGGTCTATGTTCTCCTATTCCACATTCCATAACATGGCATTTATTAACATTAAATTCCATTTGCTAAGTGGCACTCCATGTACTTATTTTGTCCAGGTCTTCTTGAAGGGCATGACAATCATCTAAGTTTCTTATCCTTCCTATTATCTTAGCATCATCAGCAAACATGTTCATATAATTCTGTATACCAACTGGTAGATCATTTATGTAGACAATAAACATCACTGGTGCAAGAACTGAACCCTGTGGTACTCCACTTGTGACATTTCTCCAGTCCGATACATTGCCTCTGATCACAGCCCTCATTTTTCTATCAGAAAGAAAATTTTTCATCCATGTTAGAAGCGTACCTGTCACTCCTCCAATATTTTCCAGTTTCCAGAACAACCTCTTATGTGGAACTCTGTCGAAAGCCTTTTTTAGGTCCAGATAGATGCAGTCAACCCAACCATCTCTTTCCTGTAATATCTCTGTTGCTCGATCATAGAAACTGAGTAAATTCGATACACAGGATCTTCCAGATCGAAAACCATACTGTCTGTCTGATATTATATCGTTTTCCTCCAAGTATTCTACCCATTTAGTTTTAATTATTTTTTCCAATATTTTGACTATTACACTTGTCAATGATACCAGTCTATAATTAAGGGGGTCTTCCCTGCTTCCACTTTTGTAGATTGGAACTATGTTAGCCTTTTTCCACACATCAGCTACAACTCCTGTATACAGGGATACCTGAAAAATCAGTTGAAGAGGAATGCTGAGCTCAGGTGCACATTCTCTCAGAACCCATGGTGAAACTCCATCTGGACCAACTGCTTTGTTCTTACCGAGCTCCTTGAGCATTTTTTCCACTTCGTCTCTAGACACCTCTATGTGCTCTATGTTGTTCTCTGGAATTCTTATTGTATCTGGTTCCCTGAAGATTTCATTTTGTACAAACACACTTTGGAACTTTTCGTTTAGTGTTTCACACATTTATTTTCATTTTCCGTGAATCTATTTCCCATTTTCAACCTCTGAATATTATCCTTTACCTGCAATTTGTTGTTTATGAATTTATAGAATAGACCTGGTTCTGTTTTACATTTGTCTGCAATCCCTTTTTCAAAATTTCTTTCTGCCTCTCTCCTCACTGCCGTGTAGTTGTTTCTCGCATCTTTGTATCGCTGGTATGTTTGGGGGTTTGGCCTCTTCCTGTATTGATTCCATTTTTGTGTCTTTTGGTCTCTAGCCCTCTTGCAATTTCTATTGAACCAATCCTGTTTCCTAGTTCTGCATCTCTGTTTTGGTATAAATTTTTTTGTGCCTTTATCATATATTTCACAAAACTTGCCATACATCTCATTCACTTCCTTGCCTAGCATCAAGTCTGTCCAATTATACTCACTAAAAAAATTTCTAAGGTCACCATAATGTCCTCTCCTGAAGTCTGGTTTTTCAACTGCTTCAACCTCCTTATTTTCTTCCAGCTTATAACGCATTGCATACTTTATTCCCAAAAAGACATGGTCACTTTTACCCAAGGGAGGAAGGTACTGAATATCAAATATCTCTTCCTCCTTCCTGGTAAATATCAAATCTAGCATGGAGGGAACATCCCCTTCCCTCATCCTCGTAGCTTGTTTAACATGTTGATACAAGAATGTTTCCAGTATGAAGTCTACAAATTTACAGGTCCAAAAATCTTCTGTTTTAGCTTCATATGCTTCCCAGTCTATGGATTTCAAGTTGAAGTCACCGACTATCAACAGTCGTGATCTATCGTTATCCGCTCTCGCTATAATCTCTCTCATTATTGTTATAAGACCTTCACGTTTACTATCTAGCTCCTCCTTTGACCATGTGCTGCTTGGCGGTGGACTATATGCATTTATTATCATTCGTTTATCATTCTCATGGCAGATCTCTAGTGCTATTATGTCAACTTCTTGTGGATTGGCAGGCATTATTTCATTCACCTTTAGGTGTTCTTTTACCAGCACAGCAATGCCACCGCCTTTCCTAATTTTTCTGTCCCGTCTCCAAATTGAGTAGCCCCTTGGGAATATGACCTCATCTAAAATTACATCTTCAAGTTTTGTCTCCGTGAGTGCAACAATGTCTGGTGTCTGCAGCTGTATTACATCACTTAACTCCAGTATCTTCGATCTCACTCCATCTATGTTGGTGTATGCAATCTTCAGGAACTTGTTCCCCCTCTCCTTATTCTTCACTCCCCCTCTCTCTATTGATTTTGTTGGTTTGCCTTTATGTACCACTTTACTGGTTTGCCTACCCCTATCACTTTGTAGAAAAAAGAATTTATTTCTTCTTCATTCCTGCTCTCATTTAAATGTTTTGCCTCGGCGAGGTTCAGTTTCAGCTTCTCTCTATCTTCTTTTGAAAGATCTCGTCTTAACGACCACCCTTTCCCATCCTCATCCCTTTGCAATTTTCTAGCATTCCTTAGTACTTCTTCCATCTGTTTGGCACCGTTTAGGGTGATCCTCAAAGGTCGATCTTTCCCTTTTACGTACCTGCCTATTCTCCTGTAGTCGCACACATTCTCTATGGTTGTAAGACCTTCCACGAGGCCAACAATTTTATCTACTACTTTAGCTTCTTCTACAGCTCTTTCTGACCTAGATGTTATCACCTTTTCTTTGCAGCCAAAAATGATCAGGGACTTACTCCGATCAACTGTGTTTTGCACCAACTTCGGGTTAAATGCCAATTCTTTTTTCACTTCCAGCCTAATGTTTGTTTTATCTTGGTTGCTGCAGTGTTTGACTTCCTTTACTGCTTCAGTTTTTTCCTTCTCCTTGGCCACTTGTGCATAAGTGAGTTGCATGTCTTTCTTGCACTGTTCTATTCCCTGTGTAACTTCCTCCATCTGTGCTGACAAAAGCTGTTTCTCCTGTTGAATTTCCTTGCCTAACCTATTGTAGTCACTTATGTTTAAATTTACTTTAACTTCTTCCAAAGCTATTTTTAAGAGTTTATTTTCTTCTTCCATGGCTTTGCAATTTGTTTCCAATTGATTCTTATCCTTGCGCAAGTCTTTCACTAAACCCTCAAGACATAAAACTTTGCTATTCAAATGGTCATTACTTTCTTTCAATTTAATAATTATTTCTACATGAGAGTTCACTATAGTATCTAAATTCACCAACTTGTTATGTAGACTGCTAATATCAATGCTTTCTTCATTGAATCCCTCAAAATCAAGCTCTGTTTTGTTTTTCCCCTTGCCAGTGGCCATCTTGAATGTTCTTCTCTGCACTGTAAACACTAGGGCAACTTTTTCTCATCCGATTTTTCACTTCCCTTGACACTTTCCTGTTATCTCACCTATTTTTCAAGAGCACTATACCTTTGTGTTCTCTGGGACACCACTCACTACCATCAACCTGTACTACAATACTTAGGATTGTTGAAATATGTGTGTGTGTGTGTGTGTGTGTCATACCTAGTAGCTAGAACGCACTTCTCAGCCTACTATGCAAGGCCCGATTTGCCTAATTAGCCAAGTTTTCATGAATTAATTTTTTTTGACTACCTAACCTAACCTAACTTTTTCGGCTACCTAACCTAACCTAACCTATAAAGATAGGTTAGGTTAGGTAGGGTTGGTTAGGTTCGGTCATATATCTACGTTAATTTTAACTCCAATAAAAAAAAACTGACCTCATACATAATGAAATGGGTAGCTTTATCATTTCATAAGAAAAAAATTAGAGAAAATATATTAATTCAGGAAAAGTTGGCTTATTAGGCAAATTGGACCTTGCATAGTAGGCCGAGAAGTGCATTCTGGCTACTATATATATATATATATATTTATATATGTATGTTGTTCCTAGTAACCTGAACGCCGTGCTTGGCCTACTGTGCAAGGCCCGATATGCCTAATAAGCCAAGTTTTTCAGAATTTCAATATTTTTTAATTTTTTCTTATGAAATAATAAAGTTATTCATTTCATTATGTACGAGCTATTTTTTTTTAAATTTGAGTTAAAACTAACGTAGATATATGACCGAACCAAACCAACCCTACCTAACCTAACCTATCTTAATATAACCTAAACTAACATAATTAACCCTTAAATGGAGCATGGCTATATACCATTTGACACCCACAGGTGCATACAAAAAAAAAAAAAAAAAATCTTCCTAACCTGTTAATTTGTGTTCACTGATCATGGTAAAAATAATAATAAAATCGTAAGTGGCATATATTGCCCGCTATAGGGCGGGGAAGTCTGGCAAAAAACAGGTGCTGACTCAGCCTGTGTCCCAGGCAGTCTGTTGATCGCCAGCTGTCAGGCCAGAGTTGCTACAAAGAGATAATTACCTAATTATTTCAATGTCTCTGATTTTTCGTTGTTTTTTTGCTGTAATATTATTCAATAGTGTGTAGTGTGATATATTTATATAATAAAATGAGTGAATCATCGCTGTACTAAAAAATATGGTGTGCATATTGTTGATTCAATTATGTTCATCAAACAGTGAACAAATACTTTCAGTTATTACACTATATACACAGGTTATATATAAGTATCTGCATGCTTTGTTCACCATAACGAACCACTAAGTTGCTATTATGAGTCAAAAAGTAACAAGGAGTGACTGCCGTGTACCAGCCAGCCACTCACGCCCTACCTCAAGTCACCTGACTCACCCACATTCTCCTCCCACTATACTGTTTTTGCTCTTATATACAGACATTATATATAAGTATTTACATGTTTTGTTCACCGTAATTGTACATCTAAGCTTGTATGGTGAGTAAAGGCAAAAAGACGTAGGACCTCACACAATCAGCTGATGGCTGCCGCCCTCAAGGCCAGACGCACTAATATTTCTCCTCCAACAATACTATGTGGTGTTATTACGCTATATACACACATTATATATAAATATCTACCTGTTTTATTCACCATACTTGTACAAGTGAACTGGTATGGTGACCAAAGACCATCGTGGTAAGCAGTAAACAACACCGTCGTCTGCACCGTGGCGTCGTCCAGACGACGCCACCTCCCTCACCAAAATGGCGGCTTCCAACCTACTCTTGCTGTTTATAACCTCTATACACATGTTATATATAAGTATCTACATTTGTGTTCACCATAGAGAACCACTAAACTGGTATAGTGAGTGCAGTCAATAAAAGGTGGCCACACACAGTCAGAAGACATTGCCAGTACCCTCCCTCCCACAGCATTACTCCTCCCTCCATGGTGCACAGCACTAAATATCACCACAATCCTGCTATTATCAGAACCCTGGTCAGTTTTATCACAGTCAGGGGTCTTCTGTAATAATATCATTGCTACATAATAGCATGAACAAGTATATTATGGCATTTTTAGGCGATGCTGTGGTCACAAGCTGAACAGCAGTGCTGTTAGCTTATGCTGCGTGCATCAGGCTTGGTTGCTCACTCAATACTGAGGCCCTTCACACCCGGGAGTTTGGCCCACGATTTTTTTTTAAATGGCGTCTGTTTACAAAAGCCCTGATGAAGGTGTGGTGAACCCCGTGTATCCGCGGGCCGTTTAAATCTTGCGTAGTACTCCAAAGCATCACATGATGCGATGCGCAATTTACTGCAAGTTGGTCAAAGCATCATATGATGCGATGCGCAATTGAAGGGTTAAAGCATAGGCAGTGGCTTTACCATTGTAGTTTTCAAGCTTTGGGAACTGTTTTTTGAATTTCTCATAGTGGCACTCAGCAATGGTGTCAATGTTTGATCCAGTGTCAATGAGAACTTTGAGACAAATACCAGCAATGTATACTATAGTCTCTGGGTTGTTTGGAAGATCATTCCATTCTGTGATTGCTTGTACTCCATAAGTATAATCACATTCACTGTCATCTGAGACTGGTTGTAATGACATGTTATCTTGTACATTATTAACATTTTGGATATGAGGTGCAATATTGTGTTTTATCACCTCGACCCCTATGACCTGATCCTCGTACAGTGCTTTTATTCACTGACTGGTTTCTTGAGTTCGGAATGACACACGGCACCAAAATGACCTAGTTTTCCACACTCATAGCACTTCTTACCTTGAGCAGGACAAACATTACCTTGGTGTGGGTAGTCTCCTCCACAATTGTAACATTTATTGTTGACACCCTCTGATGTGAGTCGTGACTGCTTGAGTCTTGTTCCATGACCCCATTTGTGATGTGGTTCTTGGCTCAATTTGCTGTTAGGATTGGCATGATATCTTCTATTATCACGGTGTCCTCCCTGAATCTTACATACCTCATCACTGTTAGTAACAGTGGCAGAACCGTTGTTGGCACTGCACTCCATGACACGAGCATCATGTGCAGCATCTTCCATTCGACGAGCCATATCCAGTATCTTGGTAAGAGAACTTTCATCATCAACAAGTTCTAGAGCTCTTCGACGAAGACGTGTAGATGTGCATGTTTCAATTATTTGCTGTTTGATTTCTTTGTCAACATCAGCAAACTCTGTAATGAAACGCCATTTTCTGGGTGAGACCCGGAGGCTCCCTGGAGCTTTACCAGTATGATATGCTAATGTCAGACTTTGGCATCAGTCATGTGTATGGAGTTCTAGGGCCTACCGGGGACCATGGCCAGAACCTGGTCCCCTCAGAGAGGAGAGGGGAGCAATGGCGTATAGAAACCCCCGTGTTTTTGGAAGCATTCTATGTCTGCCATCGACTGGGTCAAGCATCCAGAAAGGTAAGCATTCCAAAACAAACCCCTATTCTGGTTAAAATTGCTACCTAAAGCTGAACTAGTGGATAGAACTCCCTAACAGAAAACAAGCAAACTAGTGTGACGTCACACGTCACAGCGCCGCTGTCTGCGCAGCTCCCCCCTCCCTGGGAGGGGGAAGGGGGAGCCCCAGACCTCCCACGCCAGCTATCCACCCATCAGTTCTGAGGCTGGATGTCAAAACACGCAAAAACCACCGACCGGAGGGAGGGAGGGTTGCCGGGGAGCCTCCGGGTCTCACCCAGAAAATGGCGTTTCATTACATTCAACGCTGGTTTTCTGGGGGAAGCCCCTACGGCTCCCCGGAGCTAACTACCCACAGAGGAAGGTCAAAGGGACGGAACCGGGAGGCTGACACCACGCACCCCCCCCCCCCACAGAAGCAAGACAACCAGCAGCAAACGCCAACCCAAGGCGCCACAGCCCCGAAAATCCCGGGAACAACACGAGAACCACAAGCAGTAAGGCCCCCGTACGAACACCAAGGATCCATGCCCGAATGACCGCAAGGACACGTCACTCAGATGGCAGCGAGAGCAGCGAAGCCACGAACGCCATGCGCATGAGGGAAGAACACAGGCAGCTGAGCCACAAGAACACGGCTGACAACCCGGGACACCATCACCCGCAAACCGGGAAGAACAGAACCTGATCAACACAAAACGCGCCCAGGACACAGATGCCATGGCACGCAAACAACAGCGGAGGGCTGCCACTGAACACAAAACACGACACACCCCCGGCCCAACCAACCAAGCACCAACAAACCATGGACCCCTCCAGAACGCAGCAGCCCCACCCTGCACCAGAATAGATGGAGACTGCTGCCACCAAACAACCAAAACGCTAAAACCGAAGGAGCAAGAAAACTTAGCGACCCGACCCCCAGAGGCAAATGCCAAAAGGAAAAAGAGCTGACGAAAAAACAAACCGGAACCAAAGGGGCACTACCAACCGAGCAGAAGACAGAGCACGCTGACCAGAGACCAGGATGGTGCAAGCAGTGCACGAACAGGCCGGAGGTGAAACGATGCACAAGACAGCTTACTAACGGTGCAAAAGCAACACCAAGACTGAAAACAAGCCGAAGCGGCTCCGCCAGCACCGCACGAAAGAGGCGACAGTATGTGGCAAGACGACGGCCCCCAACCCCCACCAGAAAACCAAGCCGACGCTAACAAGAGTAGCCACCTAAGAAGGGACAGGAAAAGGAAGGACTGCCGTCCTCGTTTGAGTTCGGTTCTTCTTCCCGTTTTTGGGTGCGTTTGGAGGTTCCGGAGTCTTCCTGGCTGGCAGACTGCCCTTTCTTTTCGTTGGGGGCATGGCATGGGTTCTGTTGGACCCGCACGCATGATTGGCGTGAAACTGCTACTTTTATGCAGGTTTACCTGGGAGGCGAGTTTGAGCACCTTAATGCGTGTTTATTTCTCGGGATGTTGGCCTTTCCCAGCTTCACGTGCAGGTTCCTCAGCTTTTGGCTTCGTTGGTTGCGGAGGTGTTGCGCTCCCGTGGGCATTTGACTTCGGTCTTGCGTTTCTGTTACCTTCTCGAGCTGTCTTCTGCTTGGCTTAAGTAGGATGTGGGAGCGTTGAGTGAAGGGCCTTCGTCGTTGGGCGCTGTCTTTGGCAGCTAGGGTGTCGGCTGGTCTGTTGAAGCTCTTTGTGCCCATCCTGGAGCCGGTCGGCCGAGCGGACAGCACACTGGACTTGTGATCCTGTGGTCCTGGGTTCGATCCCAGGCGCCGGCGAGAAACAATGGGCAGAGTTTCTTTCACCCTATGCCCCTGTTACCTAGCAGTAAAATAGGTACCTGGGTGTTAGTCAGCTGTCACGGGCTGCTTCCTGGGGGTGGAGGCCTGGTCGAGGACCGGGCCGCGGGGACACTAAAAGCCCCGAAATCATCTCAAGATAACCTCAAGATATCCTGAAGGAAGCGGTGTCTCTGTTTTTTGCTTCTCGCCTTGCGTGTCGTCAGTCTGTGCTCGCCCTCTCTTTGGAATCCGCTTGGGCCCTGGCTCTTAGGTTTTCTTCTCCGTTTTGTCCGTTGCTGTTTGCAAAGACTGCGGTCTCTCAGTTTCTGCACGCGGCTTTGTCTAGTTGTCGTCCTATGGCGGACTTGTTGATTCTCCAGAGCGGTCGTTCTCGGCAGTTTCGGAAGGGTCGTGCCAGGGTTCTGGGTTCCGCTGGTCGAGGTGGGCCATTAGTGCCAGTTTCTGAGCCGTTGTTCCCTTCGGGCCCAGCGTCGTCTGGTCGGCGCAGTGATTGCCCTGTTCGACGGTTGGGTTCTCGTAAGGGGCATTGGCCCTTTCGCGGTTTGCCCCGTTGACAGGGCGATGGGAGGGAGGCTCGCTCTGTTTGCCCACGCTTGGTCCCACGATTTGTGGGCCTTTTCGCATGTGTCCTCCGGCCTGCGGTGGCATTGGGGCGACTGATCCTCCTTTGGGGAGTTCGGGGCTAACAGGGCAGGTTTCTTCTCCTGCGCTTCATTAAGTCGTCTTGGAGTGGGTGCGCTTGGGCGTGATCAAAACGACTACGTCCCTCAGATGGGTTTTCCGTCTGTTTCCAGTGCCAAAACGAGATTGTGCGGATCTGAGGTTCATTTTGGACTTGTCCCGTCTTAACCCCTGGATTCCTTGCCCCTCCTTTCGGATGACTACTCTGTCTCAGGTCCGGCTTCTGTTGGAGCCGGGTGCCTGGATGGTGTCCCTGGACCTCAAGGACGCGTACTGGCATGTTCCTATTCATCCAGGGTTCAGGGACTGGTTAGGTTTCGTGGTGGGGCGTCATGCTTACCGTTTTCGATGCCTACCTTTTGGCTTGAATCTGGCACCTCGCGTTTTCACACGTCTAACCCGGGTTGTGGTGATCCGTCTGCATCTTCTAGGGATTCGGGTTTTGGCCTACCTCGACGACTGGCTGGTGTGGGCTCCCAGTCGGTCAGCTTGTCTGCTCGCCAGGGATATGGTTCTTTCCCAGCTCGCCAGGTTCGGGTTCCTGGTGAACTGGAGGAAGTCCCATCTGGTTCCGTCCCGGGTTCGGACCTGGCTGGGTCTTGTTTGGGATTCTCGGACCGCTTCCTTGTCTCTCCCTCCAGAGGCATTGTGGCAGCTGTGGGACTGCCGTCAGCTGTTTCTGAGGGGGTCCCAGATCACTCGGCGGTTGCTCAAGCGGTTGTGTGGGAGTCTGAACTTCGCCATGTTAGTCTACCTGCCGGGTCGGGTTTGGCTTCGGCGTCTGTTTTGGTTCCTTCGGGGACGTCCTTTCCGCCTCTCCGCGATTGTTGGGTTCATCCTCCAGGGGTCTTAAGTCAGTTGCTGCATCACCGGCTTCCTCTTCGGGGTTTTCGGGGTTCGGTGCCTTGGCGCCTTCCCGAGCCCTCGCTCGATGTGTTCACGGACGCGTCGTCTCTCGGCTGGGGCTTTGTGACCAGTGCTCACCAGGCAGGCCAGGGACGATGGGGTCCGTCCTTCCGTCGGGCTCACAGCATGGTTCGGGAGTTCGCGGCTGTTTGGTTCGCGCTTCGGAGGATTCGGGTCGCTCTGGGATCGACCATTCGCCTCCATTCGGACTGTTCTCCAGTGGTTCATTGCCTGAATCGCGGGGGTTCTCTTCGGTCCTTGGCTCTTTGGGGTTGGTCCCTTCGAGTGGTTCGTCTGCTGGATTCTCGGGGTTTGGCTCTCCGTGCGGTTCACGTCCGGGGTGTGTCCAACGTTCTGGCGGACGGTCTGTCTCGCTTCCTTCCCCGGTCCACAGAGTGGACGGTTGATGACGACTCATTTCGTTGGATCTGCCAGACGTACGGTCTCCCAGAAGTGGACCTCTTCGCGTCGGCGTGGTCTCGGCATCTCCCATTATATGGGACGCCCTTTCCCGACTGCGAAGCGTTCGCTGTGGATGCCTTTCAGCAGGACTGGTCGATGTGGGGTTACCTGTACCTCTTTCCTCCGGTCCAGCTGTTGCTTCGGGTTCTGGTTCGGTTGGAGACATTCACAGGGAGAGTACTTCTCATGGCCCCTTGGTGGCCGGCCCAGCCTTGGTTTCCAGTGCTTTTGGCTCGGTGCCTGAACCCGGGACGTTTCCCGCGGCTCCGCCTCTTTCAGCAGGTCGGTCCGATCCGGTACGGGGCTGGTTCGACCTTCTCCTCAGCTCTTTGCGTCTGGTCTTTTTGACACAGCTGTATCACCATTTCTATGGCGATCAGGTGACTTCGTTGATGGTGTCCCACCTGAGAGCTTCGTCTCGGCGACAGTATGAAGTTTCCTGGCGTTCTTTTCGTTATTTTCTGGCTCTTTGTAGGTTGTCTTTTCTTTCGGAACGGGTTGTTTTGTCCTTTCTTTCTTGACTTTTTCAGGACCGTCATTTGATGCCTAATACTGTCGCCTCGTATCGTGCGGCGCTGGCGGAGCCGCTCAAGCTAGTTTTCGGGGTGGACGTCACATCCGTCCCGTTTTGTAAGCTTTCCCGTGCTATGTTTCACCTCCAGCCTGCTCATGCGCCTCCTGAGCCGTCCTGGTCCTTGAACAGGGTGTCTCCTATCTTTCCTCTCCTCGGTTTGTGGTGGCCCCTTTGATTCCTGATTGTTTTTCCAAGGCTTTGTTTTTGTTGGCATTGGCCTCTGTGGGTCGGGTACGGGAGCTTCATGCTCTCCTCCAGCGCAGGGGTTTTTGCTCTTTTGGTCCTGGGGGTAGGTTTGTCCGTTTGCAGCTTTCTCCATCTTTTCTGGGGAAAAACAAAACGGCTGCTTTCCGGAGGGGTCCGTTGGTCATTGATGCTTTGTTGGTTCGGCCAGGGGTGCATCATGTGTTGTGTCCAGTTGCAGCACTTCGCCGTTACCTGCGCGCTTCAGCCGGGGTGGCTGGGGATGCGCTTTGGGTTGATCCGGTTTCCCTCGTTCCCTCCAGGGCTCGGGTCTCCCAGGTTGTCCGCAGGGTTATTAAGTCTAGCCAGCCTGCGGTCTATCCTCGCGCCCATGACGTTAGGAAGTTTGCTGCTTTGGCTGCCGTGTTTGGTAATATGTCTTGGGCACATATTCGGGCATGTGGATTTTGGAAGTCGAACAGGGCCCTGGCCGCCCGTTATTTGGTGAACGTCCCTGCTCCTCGTCGTTATTGTGTTGCTTTGGGTCGCAGGTTGCAGCCAGTTGTCTCGACTTCACGTTGAGTTTGTGGCCGCTGCCTCCCGGGTAAGTCCCAATTTTTCCTTCTCTGTGGGTATGTAGCTCCAGGGAGCCGTAGGGGCTCCCCCACAGAAAACCAGCATTGAATGTTATGAAACGCCATTTTCTGGGTGAGCCCCGGAGGCTCCCTGGCTACCCTCCCTACCATCCGGTCGGCGGGATTTTTCGCGTTGGTTGATGCCTAGTTTCCGAACTGAAGGCAGCTGGCGTGGTGAGGTCCGGGGCCCTCCCCTCCCCCACCCGGGAAAGGGAGGGCTGCGCGGACGACCGGCGCGGCAGTAAATTGATTGTTTGATTGTTTTTTTTTTGGATTGTAGGGAGTTTTCTACCTCTCTGTTCAGTTTTTGTTGTAGTTTCTTACGATGTGGGGTTTGTTTCGTTACTCCTACCTTTCTGGGTACATAACCCTGGTTGATGGCAGATAAAGAAAACCCCCAACCATATGGGGTTTTCCAGGGCCATTGCTCCCTGAAACCTCTCTGAAGGGGCCAGGTTCTGGCGCTGGTCCCTGGTAGGTCTGAACTCCATAGCTAATGTCCCGGTCTAACATAACATACATTAGCCCGATAAGCTCCAGGGAGCCTCTGGGGCTCACCCAGAAAATGGCGTTTCATTACATTCAACGCTGGTTTTTTGCCTGGTGAATGTCAAGTCCAGCACTGATGGAACATTCTTTCCCCAATCTTGTGGCCTGCTTATTGTGATAATATCTAGCAGTCCCTGTGATGTAGTGGTAAGGCACTTGCCTGGCATTTCCCGAGCACTTTGTCCTGGGTTCATATCCCAGGACAATAACTATACAGGACGTAATATACAGGACTTGCCTAAATAAACATTTTGATTTGATTTGATTTTGATTTGATTGATATCCAGGCCAGGGAGGATTTACTGGGCATCAATCCTAAACTGTAGCCTTTGTTTACTCAACAGTAAAATGGGTACCTGTTGTTAGACAATTTGACGGAGTTGTATTCCGGGGAACACAGGATTAAGGACTGGCCCGAAATGCTATGCATGCTAGTGGCTGTACAAGAATGTAAGAACTCTTGTATACTGTATATAAATAAATATATAAAAATACATGAATGTATCCAGTGTGAGGTTTATGAAGAATGTCACTCCAAATGTCCTTCGTTCTTTCTTCATTGTCCTGCCAGTCTGTTGATTTCAAGTTAGTCACCAAATTCCAACAATCGTGATTTATCCTTATCTGCTCCTAATATAATTATAATATGCTCTTCTCTGTTGCTCTGCTCTCCTCTCATTATACTATGCACTAATCTATCCTTATCTAACATACAATATCTGTACATGAGATTCAACCACTGTTAATTACCTCAAGCCTATTATCACGCAGCAAACATCTGCTATTAGAACTATAACAAACTCTGTCTTCAGACAACAAACAGCCCCTCTCTTTGTCCCTTAAGATGATAAACATACACTCGCTCCACACATTCTCATATGCTATCTACGTGGTCAAAACCTCTTTCCTACATGTTAATCTTGATCTGAAACATTTCATTGATAGGTATAATAGAACCCATGGGCACCAAACCAGAAATAAATGTCTTTGATATTCCCAAAGTCAGGCTAAATCTGTGCAAACAAGCCGTGCAAATAAAAGGGCCCAGTCTTCAGAACTCACTCCCTGATGAATTAAAAAACTGTCCAACCTATGCTTTGTTCAAAATGTACCCTCTCATCATACCTGATATGTTAGATTAAGGACCTGCCCGAAATGCTGTGTGTGTTAGTGGCTTTACATTAGTGATATTTTACATTCTTGCAATCTCACCAACCCATTGTACGTACCTTCATGTAAATCAAATATTATTATTATTATTTAATATTATTATTATTATTATTATTAGTATTATTAGTATTATTATTATAATAATAATAATATTAATATTATTATGATCTCTCGATCATTTTTAGACCTTCTGATTTGTCATCCAGCTCCTCCTTTGCCCATGTATTGCTTATATATTTATTTGCATGTTTGTGTATGTGTGTGTGTGTATGTATACATGTACACTGTATATGCATATGTATTAACAATACAAACAAATATTAAAATTGTATTAATACATTTTTAATTATATTTAACAGAAAGATAAAATTCAGCAAACAACACTGTTACCTGGATTCTTTGAACTTTGAGTTGCCCCACAGTCAAGGAAAAATCAACTCGAGAAGGTTATATGAATACCAAGAAAAACAGGTATATGATCCTGCTTTCAATGTTTTGTAATAGATTGTATTTGCAGCTTTTGAATTTTACTCTACTGGCCAACAAAACCTGCCTGTTTAGTTTAGGGGTTCTGTATCAGAGAAAAGAATCCTATAGAAATTACCATTCTGTTTGTCTTAACATTTTCTGGGGGGAGCCCCGTCGGCTCCCCGGAGCTTTACCAGGCTGATATGCTAATGTCAGACTTTGGCATCAGTCATGTGTATGGAGTTCTAGGGCCTACCGGGGACCACGGCCAGAACCTGGCCCCCTCAGAGAGGCAAGGGAAGCAATGGCCTATAGAAACCCCCGTGTGGTTGGAAGCATTCTATGTCTACCATCGACCGGGTCAAGCATCAGAAAGGTAAGCATTCCAAAACAAACCCCTATTCTGGTGAAAATTGCTACCTAAAGCCGAACTAGTGGATAGAACTCCCCAACAGAAAACAAGCAAACTAGTGTGACGTCACACGTCACCGCGCCGCTGTCTGCGCAGCTTCCCCTTCCCCGGGAGGGGGAAGGGGGAGCCCCAGACCTCCCACGCCGGCTATCCACCCATCAGTTCTTCGGCTGATGCTATAGGCACCGGTTATGTGCTCCGGCTCCAGTAGTTGTTTCAACACTGTACCTAGAGTGTGGTGTCTGTCTTCTAGGTGGTGTGTGAGCCGGGAGTGAGTCTCCAGTACTCGGGCTGCATGCGCCTAGGGTTCCCTTTCCTAGGTACCCTGTAAGTACTGCCCTTGGGGCTTGGGGCCACCTTCCACAAGTTCCTTGGGTCCTGCCCCTGCTAGGCCATTTACTGTTTGGTTTTCGGCCTCTCTTTGTCTGCTCGGGTGTTCTGTCTCCCTTGTTTGCCTTAGGGGTAAGGGGCAGTTTTGCACTGGTGGGGTGCAGGGTACTGTGCAGCTTGTCTTTACCAATCATGGCGGCTGGCTCTGTTCCGCTTGGGTTCGCTGTCCTCTTGCGGGGTTTTCTTTTTCTTTTTGTTTATCTACCTGGTGGGGGGTCTGC